>NC_142664.1:27158117-27471554 GCF_026168435.1 Sesamum indicum
TGTTTCTCTCCATCTCATCATTGACATTCATGTGATGTCGTTTGTTAGTCTCAGATGGCTGCCTGATCAATGACAATTGCAGGGACATGAGCAATAATAGTTTCAAAGCATCAGGAGTTCCGAAATGGTTCTCAAGCCTCCAGTCTTTGACAACATTGTACTCTCTTTCTCTCTACTTCTGTCCTCTCTATTTTTCTCATTAGCTGCAAGCTTCTGCTTGTATGTACATATATTTGTTGTGTTCGGAGTCTCATTGGTAATGGTAGACCCTTCTCTCTGTGGCACCAGAACCTTGAAAATGTTGGTCATTTGTATTTTCAGAATGTCACTTGAAAATGTTTATTGTGCATGTTCATTATATCTGTGAAATCTTTTTATGCAAGTAGATCCAGTTAGTCAATTATAGCATAGACCCTTTTCTCGCACTAATTAATAAGTGATTCCAGAATAATGGGCAATACAAGACTTCAAGGACAAATTCCAGTTGACATCTTCAGACTTCCTCAATTGGAGACTGTGTAAGCTCATATCTAGGAAATTCGGATCCTCAAGCTATACTCGGATATAGATGTATTGCCATGCTTTCTCCAATTTATAACAAATGTCTCATCCATATCAGGGTGCTCAGCAACAACAATTTAAGTGGAATCTTGGATATTGGTAATAGCTACAGCAGTAACTTGACAGTTGATTTGCAGAATAATTCCATCACTGACTTTCAGCAAAAATCAGATTACAACTTGCAGCTAACGTAAGCCTATCTTTTAGCTTAATTCTTGCATTTGCAAAATCTTAGGCTGCAGTCTACTAGGTTCGTTGAATATAAATAAATATTGGGTTAGTGTTATTACTCAAATACAAACTCAGCTGAAGGTGTTTCTTGCTTTCTGTCTGTGACAGACTTGTTCAAAACCCTGTTTGCAACACAAACGGAGCAAATGCAAAATTTTGTTCTGTTCAGAGGCGTAGCAACGATCTTTTGCCATCAAATAGATGTGGAGTAATGTCCTGCGGTTCACATGAAATATTGAGTCCTAATTGCCAGTGCTCACATCCATACACTGGAACTCTGCACTTCTATTCTTTTTCCTTCACGGATATGCAAAATTTAACATATTACCGCATCCTTAGTAGGTCTCTGATGACTGCTTTTCGCTCCAGTGGGATTCCAGTTGATTCAGTCAACCTTAGTAGTCCAATGATAGACATTTACCTACAGTTCCAACTGCAAATATTTCCTTCTGGCGAAGATTCATTCAATCGGACATCAATTTCTGATATGGGCTTCCTACTCAACCGCCAACCCTTTGAGATCCAATATTTTGGACCATTTTTCTTCATTGATGAACAATATTGTTGTCTCCCAGGTACCCTTGTTACGCTCACAACTGGACACACTGTAGCATTACTTCCAGTGATCATTTATTGTTATGACAATGAATCTTTGTCTAATCCACCCTAAAGGTTATTAATTTAATAATTACCTTTTAGGATCAAAAAAGCCATCCCATGTTGGCATTATTGTTGGAGTAGCAGTTGGTGGTTCGATTCTTGTGCTCCTTATAGTCTTGGCTGGAATTTATGCTCTTCGTCAGAGGAAAAAGGCGAGAAGAGCTATGGAAATGAGCAATCCATTTGGTAAGATAGCTCTTGACTTAGACAAAGACAATAAAATTGTCAGCTAAAATCCATCCTATCTCACCAAATGTCGAATGAATGCAGCTTCCTGGAACCCTGAAAAAGAGAGCGGTTCCGTCCCGCAGCTTCAGGGAGCAAAATGGTTCTCCTTTGAAGATCTGAAGAAATGCACCAACAACTTTTCAGAATCAAATTGCATTGGTTCTGGAGGATATGGAAAGGTTCTTACATTCTTAACATTCTCTGTTTTCTCATTTGTGAACTAAAATTGTCTTCTTGGTACCCCTACTTTCAGTTGATGCTTGGCCCCCATCCCCAGAATAACCTTTGGATTAATTATGGTTAGATGTCCAATTCAAATTACTTTTTCATCTCTTTCATGCATAGAGAAGTGTTTAAAGGCTTGTCTTTCGCCCAACCTATTATTTGGTTAAGTTATTCTAATTTATGTATTCCTGGTACTCATTTGTGCTTCAGGGATTGCAAACTTGTTAAATAATGTGTTGCCTCCTCACGCTGCATAAAATTATCTTCATATGTATGTCTAAAGGTATCAGTCGAACATGTATAAACCCTATGTTTCATGGTGCACTGACAGGTTTATAAGGGAACTGTTGCTTCTACACAAGTAGTAGCTATAAAGCGAGCTCAACAAGGATCAATGCAGGGAGCGACTGAGTTCAAAACAGAGATTGAGCTTTTGTCAAGGATTCATCATAAGAATGTCGTCAGCCTTGTGGGATTCTGTTACGAGCTGGGGGAACAAATGTTGGTCTATGAGTATATATCTAATGGTACACTTAGGGATTGTCTCTCAGGTGACTACCTCAATTCTCAGCTATTTGTACCATGAGTGGTACTTCTTCCCATATTCTACAGGATCAGCCACACCCAGCAATGTGCCAAAAGTTCTCACTTGTATCTTGCATAGGCCATTTAACCTGAGAAAGACAGATCATTAGAATAGGCTAATTTTATTCCTTCTTGTTTCCCACGCATGTTTCGGTCCTGTCTTACAATTCTCAACACTTAAATCTTGTCTTAGTCCATGAGAACCTAGGATAAGGTACTAATTACTCTGAAAAGGTTAGTCTATGTGGATTCATTATCATTAATATTCGTATCTGCAGGGAAGTCAGGATTCTGGTTGGACTGGAATAAAAGACTGAAAGTAGCCCTTGATGCTGCCAGAGGTCTGTCGTATTTGCATGAACTTACCGATCCTCCCATCATACACAGGGATGTCAAATCAACCAACATCTTGCTGGACAATAATCTAAATGCAAAAGTTGCTGATTTTGGCCTGTCAAAACTCTTGGGTGATACTGGCAAGGGTTACGTTACAACGCAAGTCAAAGGGACACTGGTGAGTGAATGAAGTTCAAAAACTTAAGCCTGACTGATAAGTTTAAAAAGAATGCAGACCCGCAAAAATTGTTTTTGGTTTCTTTCTCTTCTCAAGTTCTGTTATGATCTCATTATAACTGTTTAGTTCCTCCTGATCATCTTCTTCCTTGTTTGATTCCTGAGAAGCAAACTGTTTACCCGTTAGCACACATTGGTCTGATGAGCGACATAATGCATTGTTTTTCTTTATGCGAGTAAACACTTTATATCCTATCAAAGATGTATCATTTTCACTCCAGGGATACATGGATCCTGAATACTACATGACTCAACAGTTAACTGAGAAAAGTGATGTATATAGCTTTGGAGTCGTACTACTAGAACTGATGACTGCTAAAGCCCCGATACAGCACGGAAAACACATCGTAAGATTAGTTCAGGAGGCAATGGGAAATACGAAAGAGGCTCAAAATTTTGACCAGATCATTGATCCAACCTTGGAGTCAGGATCAAAGCTTGTCGGCCTGGGGAAGTTTGTTCACCTGGCAATGAGCTGCGTGAGAGAATCGGCTGCTGACAGACCAAAGATGGGCGAGGTCGTGAGAGAGATAGAGAACATCATAGAGTTGGTTGCTCTTGACAGAAAAACAGAGAAGAGGTTTGATTCATCCAGCTTTGATGAAACAATCGACGAGAGTCCGCTCCATTCTTACGCCGCTGAGGGGTTTGATGTAAGCTATGGTTCGTTCCCTTTCCGTTTACAGCATCAGTGAGGGAGTCCGACGCTCTATTCACAGTCAGAGCAATTGTTTCCGTCCACAGAACAGCCCGTTAAAAGAGGACGGAAGATTGTCAGTTTCTTGATCCTCTGTTTCTTAACAGGCCAGTAGGCTGTTTCATTTGTTGATCATAGAAAGTGCATGCATACATTAGGTAAAGAATGTGAGTAAATACTGTAATGCTGTTGGCTGTGTCAATTCAATACAACTTCTTTATTTTTTTCGAAAACAAACAAACAATACTCATAATTCCCGTTTGGTTTCGTGTGATTAGGCATAATAAGATTACTTATTATACATAATCACCTTTTATTGTATATCAATACCAGTCTCAATCCTGATTTACGGGATAGTATATCCCACTTCTTGGTGGGACATTTTTCTTACATTTTTCCATTGGTTAGTATATTTTTCTTACATTTACGGGATAGTATATTTACGGGATACATTTTTCCATTGGTTAGTTTAAGGTAGAATTAAAAAATTCCTTTCTTACATGGCCTTCCACTTTCTCCCGGTCTCCCTCTCTCTCCCCTTTTGTCTTGTAACATACATATATGCTTAAAAGAATGCATATTAAATTATAATAATTTAATAATAAAAATATTAATTTATTTTTTTGGACTTTTAAAAAATATTTGAATTTTGATTAGTTGTTAAATTTAAAAAATTAAACATTTATTTTTTTTATTATTATTGAATATCTATTATGAACTTCGTTTAAAATTTTTTTTTTACAAGAATTATTAGTCTAAAAATTATTTTTCAATTAATATAAGAGTTTTTTTTTGAAAACTTTTGTTAATATTTTGTTTATAAATCTACCCTCCAAATTTACTTTTACATTTATAAATTATATACAAAAGTTATAACATGTATATTATAAACATAAGTGTAATAATAATATAACATATAACATAGAGCGTTCAGAATTTAAATTTTTGGAACAAATTCACATAGAGGCGCGGTTTTAATTTAAGTTTCTATTAATTAAATTAATAAATCATTGGCGAATAATAATTTACGGTTGCTATATTTCTAATTTAGGCCCAACTGCATATATTATAATTTTTTATGACATATCACTTCATTGATTGTAATAACTCATAATCATTTTGAATTAAATCACCCTATATTCATTAATAAAATATCACCAAACCATTACATATAAATTCTTCACCACTAGATAGGAAAAATTACAAGCAACAGCTATGTGATGTTACAAATGAACCTTTTTATAAAAAAATAATAACAATTTATCCTATATTTTTTAAAGTATAATAACTTACCTTCCTATATTTTTAAAATGAAGCAATTTACCTCATTAGACAGAGTAGTAAATTGCTTCATTTTAAAAAATATAAGGGAGTAAATTGCTATAATTTTTTTCATAAGAGAATAATTTGCTCATTTTCAATATCACAAGATAAATTGCTATTCACCATCACTAAATATGTACATTATGTATCTTCTCAGTTTTTTTATATATTATATCAACAAAATAATCTAAATATGATTTGATATTTAAATACTTTTTATCCCTATCAAAAAAAAAAAAAAAAAATATCATATGTATTCTTCAAACTGAATAAAATCACTAACGAAACAAATCCTTGTTCTTAGGTAAACGTTTACCCATACATGAAATCAAAACACACACACACACACTGAAATTTAGATATTAGCACGTCTTGACCTGAGTGCTGTTATAATAACTCGGTCTTTCACCCACTGCCATTTATATATTTCTTCCAAGCCTTAAAGGCGTGTGGTGCTTAACTTTTATAATGCGCTTATCAGTCAACTTGTGTGGAATATTTCCTCAGAAAATGACCCAAGAATTGGATTTCTTGAAAGAACCTTTAATGGGATTGAAAGGTCTTATTAATGTAATCATGTACATGAGTTGAAGTTTCATACTAAATCAGCATTTGTGCTGAGCAAATTCTATTTTTATTCTGCATGTTGTCTCAAATATTACAAGCCTGCCAAAACTGGCTGCCTTTTATGACAGGTTGAAGGAGATGAATGTTTGGCTAAGAAGGAGGAAAATGATAGGGGCCCCTGTTTTGTTCAAATTCTTGAACATGGAATAAACAATGTAACCTTATCTAGGAAGTTCAAATGTAGCATCATGGTGTGAACAAATAGAATATGTTTTCTTAGACATTTTCAGCAATCTTTGTTAAATCAAGTGGTAATTGGTAAGATATTTGATAATGAGTTGGTGGGGAGAAAGGTATTATTTGCATTCAACTCTCTGGATAGCTGGAGACAAGTCAATGTTGTGAAGCAGGTGCCATCTTGAAGGTTTCTCCTCCTGAGGCTATACACATCGTTCGAGCTTTTGAACTCTACTGTTTATAGGATTATGGTTGTCTGTTGAGTAATGATGAGTTGGAGAATTCATCTGTCTCTGCTGGTTGTTTTGGTCCAAGTTTCAGTTCTTGCAGCATGGACAGATCCATATGACTGTAAGTTTGCTGATTCTTGCTCCAAGGTGGTCTCTTCCTTACTGCCGATCTTTACTACGTATGATAGTAATGACCAGCAGTTCTAGATATTCAATTATTTTCTGAATTACTGTTTGGTTTCAAGTTTTCGACATGATAGCTTGATAAAGTGGTTGAAATTAGAAGCTATGCAGTTTCTCAAGAAATTCATGCATCAATGTGCTGTCTTTCTAATAATTTATGCTGGTATTTCTGTGTGGCTCTCAAAATAAGATATTCCGACAGTAGTGGAGTCTGAAATAAATTTTGCTAGTGTTTGAGTAGTTCTAACCACAAATTTTGTAGTCAGCCGGCTCATGATGTAACCCTATTGTAAATTAAAAGAAACTATTTTATCTGATACACAGTTGCTGCGTTGCGATCTCTGAAAGACATATGGGATAATGTTCCACCAAACTGGTCAGGGGCTGATCCTTGCGGAGATGGTTGGAGTGGGATTAGCTGCATTAACAACCGCGTTGTGTCCATGTAAGTACTTTTGCTAGTATTCACAGTACTTCAAGAAAACAAACTATGATATCATTTTATCGTTAACGCTTTCATGTCAAATTTCAGCACATTAGCGAGCATCAATTTGAGCGGTCAGCTATCTTCAGACATTGCAAAACTAGCTGAGTTGCAGACCCTGTAGGTTTTCTATTCTCCTGTCAAAATTTTATTGCTGCATGGAGGAAGGTGTCCTGTTTTGCGAAGTTGGTTATTATATCTGTTTTAGAGAGGGCTCGGTGCCTATCAGTTTGTTTGCAACTTTCCTCTATTGCGATATTAGTTCTTGATAATTAGCTTATCTGTACAGGGATCTATCATATAACGAAGGTATGACAGGACCTCTTCCATCGGCAATTGGAAATTTTCCGAAGCTAACAAGCCTGTAAGAAATCTTGCAACATTTTAATGAACCAGTTGACGCAAATCATAAACATATTCTAAGGAATTCTCCCTACTTGCATAGCAGAATTCTTGTTGGTTGTGGATTTTCTGGTCAGATACCCCCTTCAATAGGATCTCTACAACAGCTGGTATACCTGTAAGAACCCCGGTGTTCCATCTTTCATGCTTAATGTTTAAACATTAGTCTTACCCATGCAAGAATACATGACAGTTTAATAGCATTGTAGTAGCACGACTGCAAACGCTAATGCTTTGAGTTTTGGAAGTTACACTCTTCTAATCGTAATCTTTTGGCATTGCAAGTCTAATGATCTTATTCTTTCCGGTAAAGGTCGCTTAATTCAAACAAGTTCGTCGGAGAGATACCACCTACCATTGGTAACTTGTCGAATCTTTATTGGCTGGATTTAGCCGATAATAAGCTCAGTGGAAAGATCCCTGTCTCTGATGGAAGTACACCTGGTCTTGATATGCTTGTCAAAACAAAGCACTTGTATGCATACTCTTTTTTCACGTTAACATCGACTTGCTTTTATGAGTTTGATATGGTTAATGCTGTATTAACTCATCCTGCTAATCTTATGCAGCCATTTTGGAAATAATCAGTTGTCTGGTGAAATACCTCCCAACCTCTTCAGCTCAAAATTGACTCTTATACACTTGTAAGTACCTCTAAATATGTTTAAACTGAATGATATGGAAAATCCATTACTTCAACTGAGAACGCATACCAAATTGTTTAGCTTTGTCTTAATAATGTTTGTTTGAGTAGACTTCTTGAAAACAATCAGCTGACTGGAAGCATCCCTAGCACACTTGGGTTCGTGCAGACTCTGGAGGTTGTGTAAGTAACATTATCCCGTTTACTGCATCAACATTTTTCGGGCTTCAGAGAATGTGCATGAAAAGTATTTCATTTAGTGCAGGCGGCTTGACAGGAACTCTTTAATTGGACCAGTTCCACGAAACCTCAATAACCTCACCTCCGTCCAGGAGCTGTAAGTAGAGAATAAACGAGTAATTCAGTGCTTTATTTCTACGCCTGTCTATCGACTGTTACATCCAGCACCTACTTTGTGAGTAAAACACACATCTGATCGAACATTTTCAGGTTCTTGGCAAATAACAGGTTGGCTGGACCTTTGCCAAACCTAACTGGCATGAATTCCCTCAACTATGTGTAGGTGACATAGACTTTAGTATAATGAAGAAGTTTATTCAGCATAGACAGTGAGTAATAATATACTGTTAACTAAAATTTTGCAGGGATTTGAGCAATAATTCATTTGCTGCAACGGAAATTCCACCATGGTTTTCATCTTTGCAGTCCTTGACTTCACTGTATGTCACTGTATGAATGTGTGCCTAAAGAGGAGCTGTTTTTTATGTTATTTATAACCTGATATTACCTCTGAACTTGCAGGATAATGGAGAACACACACATTCAGGGGCAACTTCCAGTTGCTTTGTTTAGCCTTTTCCAGTTGCAAACTGTGTAAGTGAACTTTATTTCTTTTGACGGCATGTACGGAAACCCATTCTAGACAAGCTCACAACCCCACCTGGTTCTAGTTTCTTTATTTTCATTCCTTCCTGTTAACTCTGCGATCAGTGCATTGAAGAACAATCGGATCAACGGTACCTTGAATATTGGCTCCAACTACAGTAACCAACTGCAGCTGATTGATTTACAAAACAACTCCATCCAAGGCTTCACTCTGCAAGCTGGTTACAGTGTTCAAATCATGTAAACACTCACTGCTCTAAATCTTTTTACTTCATTTAGATGAAATGGTGACCTCATTGTCATTGTACTTTTTCATTGTTATAAGTATCGCTGAGACTTCTTTTTCTTGAAACGTCACTTGTTTTTGGTCCATATACACAGCCTTGTAGATAATCCAATATGTAATGGTGGATCAACACAGAGTTTCTGTAGCATTCCTCGGCAGTCTAATTCATCGTACTCGACGCCAGCTGAAAACTGCACGCCTCTTTCCTGCACTTCAAATAAAATTTCCAGCCCAAGCTGCAAATGTGCATATCCCTACACGGGTACACTCTTTTTCCGGGCTCCTTCCTTTTCCAACTACAGAAACTCGAGTATTTTTGCCTCTCTTGAGCAGGCATTGATGGTTACATTCCGGTCTCATAGCATGCCCGTGGATTCTGTTTCTTTGAGTAATCCAACAAAGAACTTAGATGACTACCTTTATGTGACTCTGCAAATATTCCCTTCTGGTCAAGATTACTTCAATCACACAGGAATTTCTGAAATTGGATTTATGCTGAGTAATCAAACCTTCAAGCCACCACCTGCATTTGGACCCTTTTTCTTTATTGGCAACAGCTATCCATACTTTTCAGGTGAACTCTCCTAAGGGCAAATTTGAAAGAAAAAATTTTCGTTTCTTGCTGCCTATTAACTTCTGTTTTCATGTTGACTGTCACGTCATCCTTCAGGTGGGACGGAGAGGTCAAACAAGTCATCCAACACTGGCATTATCATTGGAGCAGCAGTTGGTGGTACGGTCCTTGTTTTGTTGCTACTCCTTGCAGGATTTTACGCTTTCCGCCAGAAGAAAAGAGCTGAAACAGAAGCCAAGAAGAGTGATCCGTTTGGTATGTGTGAGACTCAATCTTAGCCTAACTTCTGTTAAATACCTCAGCAGCCGTGTCACCAACGTATTCATACTTGCAGCATCCTGGGACCCAAACACAAACAGTGGTGGTGTTCCTCAGTTGAAAGGAGCAAGATGTTTCTCATATGAAGAACTTAAGCGAAGCACAAATAACTTTTCAGAAACCAATGAAATAGGAAGCGGTGGCTATGGAAAGGTTAGAATCAGACCATCTATTGGTGTTAGAGATGTTTCTGAGTTATTCAATCGACCTGAGCAGTCTGTAATTGATCTTTGGGTGTGTTTCTCAGGTATACAGAGGAATTCTTTCCAACGGACAACTGGTTGCCATTAAAAGAGCTCAGCAAGGATCCATGCAGGGTGGTCTGGAGTTCAAAACTGAGATTGAGCTCCTCTCAAGGGTTCATCACAAGAATGTTGTCAGTCTAGTAGGCTTTTGTTTCGAGCATGGTGAACAAATGCTGGTGTATGAGTACATTGCGAATGGCACATTGAAGGATAGTCTTTCAGGTACTCCCTCTCCTTCTATACTTATATCTGATAAATAGTCTTTTGTGGTGATCTTAGTACATGTGCAATATGGGAAATCTCTGTCTCACCCGTTAAATTTGGAAGTTACCCTTTGTTTTACAAAGAATTTAGCTGGAAAGAAGAATGTGTGAACTTACAAGCTATATAAAGACCACCTGTCTTCGGGTGTACCTAAACAGAATGGTCCCTTTCTGACAGAATGGGAGGAAGACATACATTCATTTTCAAGTTTATAACTTTAACAGGCAGACTTTGTGAATGGATTATAGTTTGTGATCTCGGTTGTTTGTAATTGCCCCATAGAAATGTCACAAGTTCAGTGATACCTTTTCAGGACGATCAGGAATTAGATTGGATTGGATGAGGAGACTCCGAATAGCTCTTGGAGCAGCCAGAGGGGTGCAATATCTGCATGACCTTGCGAACCCTCCCATCATACACAGAGACATCAAATCAAACAATATCTTGTTGGACGAACGCCTGAATGCTAAAGTAGCCGATTTTGGCCTCTCTAAGCCTCTGGGTGAATCTGAAAGGGGTCATGTTACCACTCAAGTCAAAGGCACAATGGTAAGTATAACTTTAAAGCAATCTCTTGATCTCCACATGTTTTGCCCTTTTCATGTGAAGAATTATGTGTTAGTTCTTGAGGTTTTGCACTAGAAATCTCAAATAACTATAGCAGGAAGCTTTTTCTGATGATTATCAATACTTAGAAATGTCATTCGATTTTTCCAAAATCAGGGATACTTGGATCCTGAATATTACATGACACAGCAACTGACTGAGAAGAGCGACGTATATAGCTTTGGCGTATTGCTACTGGAACTCTTGACTTCAAGAAGTCCTATCGAGAAGGGGAAATACATTGTTAGAGAAGTGAAGCAAGCAATGGATATGACCAAGGATATGTATAACCTTCAGGCCTTTCTCGATCCAATAGTTGCTTCAGGTATGTCGTCAAGAAGTATAGAGAAGTTTGTTGATCTGTCTCTGAGGTGTGTTCAAGAATCAGGCATTAACAGGCCGACAATGAGTGAGGTGGTTAAAGAGATAGAGAGAATCATGGAAATTGCAGGCCTGAATCCTAATGCTGAATCTGCATCAACTTCAGCAACTTATGAAGAGGAAAGCAAAGGTTTGAACCATCCCTACAGTAACGAAAGTATGTTTGCCTACAGTGGGGGTTATCTCCCTCCAAAGTTGGAACCTAAGTAGGGTTGGTTCATGATGAGATGAACTAAGTTGTAAATTTCTATTTGGATCAATGTGTTGAGAATTGGGCATGTTTTGGATGTAAGAGCCTAGGAAAAGAATGCCATGTGAAAAAGAGAAAGACATGTAAACTGCTGTAGTCATTTGATGAGTGAATGATTGTATTTCTTGTGCAAAGAAGTCATTTTTTACTAGGTTTCTTATTCGGTGTATCTGAAATATTGATTTAGCAAAAGACAAGAATATGAAAGAATGATTGATGATCAACTACTAATCAGGTTATCTTGTTTATATAAGTTCTTAGTCAATATTTGCTGTAAATTGAAGAACTAATATGTTTTCAGGTGACAGTGTTCAAGAACAACAAACAAAATTCCATACAATACAAAACAACATGGCTACAGTTTAAAAAATTTGACCTTTCTCAGACCTTTCCAATCCCAGGAAAGCAACGTCTGAAAGCTGATTCCCCTCATTTGACTGTGAGGTCTTTGAACGTGGTTATTTCGGTAGATCACTATGAGCTAGAGAAAGTCAGCAACGAGTTTGATACCTCAAGTCATCGGCTTCTCCAGCACAGCAGAGAAATACCACTCATTCTTATCAATGCCACGGTCCAACTTCATGCCAGTATTCCACCTTAGTCTTCTGAATCCAACACGATCAAACATTGGTACATAAGTAGCATTCAGCTGTGAGCCAAAGCAAAAAAACCTGTCCAGCCAGAACAGTCCCCCAGGCCTCAGCACCCTGTATATATCATACAGAGTGAACTCAAGCATAGCATCAGGGATCCAGTTGCTGAGCACATGCATTGAATGGACGATATCCAAAGTATTCTCAAAAAATGGAAACCTCTGTGAAACGCTAACGTGCATCGGGATCAGCCCCCGTGATGCAATGAAGCTGTTGAAAGGGCCATCAAAGTTCATCGACGTTGTGACAATGGTCACATTCTTCTCCTTCATCCTGGCAGCAAAAGTCCCCGACCCGCCTCCAATATCCAGGCCAATCCGAATGGTTCCTGGTGGCTTCATGGCAAGAACTTGATCAATTCCATAATCCAGCCCGCCATTGTCAAAAAGCCATCTAATCTTCTCCCTTCCTTCTAAGTGAAAGCAATCTTTGCAATCATAGGACCCTGGAGCCTTCCTTCTTTCCACTAGGCATGTGTAGTTCTTGCAGGTGTAAGGGTCCCAAATAAGGCTTGAATCTGGTGGAATAGACCACAGACTCTCCGGCAATGGAGTTGGCTCGACATAATTAGCCGGTGACTTGGGGTGGCACCGCCGTCTAGGAAGCGGCTCACAGCCCTTAAGCATGAGAGTCTGCACAAAAACATCATCAACAGGACACTCTCCTCCAACCTGATATGACATATACTTCCTCAAGTCTTCTTTATGCTTCAAGCAACCCCCTCCAACCGAAGAGTAGACTTCATCCGACCCCATTCTCGGAGTGTATCCTAGTGGAAGCTTGTGAGGGCCAATGGCGAGCTTAGCCTCATCAGATACATCATCAAGAAGATCATTGTAAGTAAACTTTGTGGGGTTAGAGGCTTGATCAATGGCTCCATTGAGGCGGGAGAGTTGAACAACGAGCTCCTCGACTAAAGAGTGAGCTGACCTGAGTTCCTTCTGCAAGTCTGCAATCTGAGAGCGGCTGGCAATGAGTTCGTCTCGTGTCGAATTGAGCTTGAGCAATAGGGTGGTGGAATCAAAAACAGGGGAGGTGGAGAGTTGGGAAAATCTTGAAATGGGATAGTGCATATAAGAGTAAGGCCCTGTGAAGATGTATATGGTGAGAAGGTTGGAAAGTACAATGAGCATTAGTATCTTCAGCTTGTATTTCATTTGATTGTGTTGGCATGAATGCTTTCTGGATATGGACTCTTCACTTCCCATCTCTCTCTCTCTCTCTCTCTCTCTCTCTCTCACACACACACACACACAGAGAGACTTGAAACAAGTTCTGATTTACTTTTAGGACTTGTTTGGATGAAAGGCAGGCCTCATCTGCGAGCAAGAGAAGAGAATATAGAACAAGAATTAGGGAAAGAGTCTTGGAGAGAAGGAAGAAATGACACAGTATGCTGCATGCAGCTTCCACTTTATACGAATCTTGTATAAATTACATCCACACACGCTTTAACATTTGGCATAATTATAAATATACTCTTTTAAAAATCGAATATTACAATCACTAACCCCCAAAAAAAGTGTAAAAGTATTTGAATCCACTTGTACTTTCTCAAAAAGGGAAAAAAAATATAAAATAAAATTTGATGGAACGACAAAAACGCAGCCTAAAAGAGATAATAACATCTTACATTATCCTCGTATAGTTATTTTCACTTTAAATTAGTATTATAGCAGTAAAGTGACTATTGATACTTTATCTGAAGTATGGCCCAAAAGGGCATTTTAATTTTTCATAAAGGGTATTTTTAAAACAACACATCTAAAATTATCGAATTCCCAACAAACGTAGCTACATATAAGATGGAACAAACTTGAATCGGTGTAATTATAATTTTGGTATAAATGTATTAAGAATGGGAGAGTGGATCTAATTTATCCAATTTTATAGACATTTGGTTTGGTATAGGCACTTGTTCACATGTTTGTTTGAGTATGATACAATCTTGTAAGAAGGGGCAATTAATGTGGTAGAGTTGGTAGAGAGAGTGTTAGGCGTGTAGCTCGCCGGTTTGGGCGTTCCAAGTCTGATTATCTTATGCAACTCTCAATCTAGGATCTTGAAATTTTTAGATCCAAATGCCCTTTAATAATGCACCTATCACTTCAACTTGGATTAGCTTTTAACGTATTATTCCTCAGCCCTCTCAAGAATTCAACTCTTTTGACCAAAAATAAATAAACGGAGTAATTTATATCTGATATTATTCTTGAAATTAGGTTTAATTATCAAAATATTTGTCGCCCTTTATAGAATACAAGTACATTTTATGAGATTGTAAGTGTATAAATTAATAATTTTTTTTTAGAAACGAAAGATTACGTAAACACTTCTTATAAGAAGAGTATTTGTAATTAGACATAACCTTACGCGAGATTGATATAATTTATTCAAAATATATGAATTGCAACCATAGACTTTTAGAATATGGAATCCTATATGTGACAATAATCAACGCTATGTGAACTAGGCAACTTTTTGTTTTTGGGCACATGGAGTAATTAAGAAATGTGACAATAATAAGAACATTAATTGTATTTTTATTTTTTAGATTATTTTATTTTCTCGTGATTATAATTTAATAATATTATTCCATTTTCAATAGTTTGACCGTGTAATCGCAGTTTTATTTATTTTTTAATTGCAAATTAATATTTTATATTGAAATAAAGATATTGCTAAGTTTTATACCTATGTGTATATATAAGATGGGCTAAAATGTATTTTATCTTATGTATTTTGTTGAAATAGTTAAAATACTCTCTGTATTTTTAAAATGGCTAAAAACCCTCGAAATTTTGTAAAACTCAACAAAAAGTATCCATTTCGTTAGTAATTAACGGAAGGTGCACTACACGCGCTCATTGTGCGTTTAGGGGTGTTTTTTTAGCTGTTTTTAAACTTATTTTGTTGGTGCTTTTGACTAAAATACTTTTATGGTGTTTATATATTTACATGTTTTGAGAGATTTTTTTTTTGCATTGTCATCTATTTAAAAAATAAAGTATTTTTTAAATATATTTACTTAAAAGTATGAAAGAAAAATATAATTTTTTTAAGTTTTATAATTTAAATTAAAATATTAAATTAACATCAAAGTATAAAATTAATATAGTAAATTCATTTTTCAAATTTAAAATATCTTAATTAATATAAATGTAAATAATTATAAAAGTTATATATATTAATAATTTAAATTATTCTTTAGTTAAAAGCATTTAGATAAATTATATTTAAATTTAAATAATTTTATAATTATTAAAATTGAAATTAAAACTTTCTTTTAATGATATTTAACATAAATTATTTTTAATTATTTAATATAATTTTTTAATTAATTTAAAATTCAAAATTCAAAAATTATCAAAAAAATATAGGGATGGTGGATGCCGCTGTCGCCCAGATTGGAAGCTACGACGAGTCACCCAAATTCGGGGGTTGACTGCATCACCGTCGCTGTCGCCATCGCCCCCTCTTGCAGGTGGGGATGGGGGGTGGAGAGGTCGCGGGGGGATTGGGCGGTGTGAGGTGCCGAGGAGTTGTGGGAGGGAGGTGGACTGTTGAGAGGGCAGCGGGGTTAGGGGATGAGGGTCAATTTTATTTAATTTATTTTTTTAAAAAATAATATTTTTTATAATTTATATTTAAAAGTAGTAAAATATAAACCCTTGATGATTTTTTAAATTTATGATTAAACGGTTAAAATTAATTGATTATAATCAATAAAGAATCAACGATTATTAAAATAAAAAATAATATATATTAAGTAAGGGTATAACAATTATTTTGTATAAATATTAATGCCGTTAGTTATATTTAACGGAGAGGAGCAATTAAATTAGATTTACGAAAACAAAAAGGGAGTTTTAACCTATTTTTAAAATAAAAAAGAATTTTTAGTCAACTTTTAAATTTACAATAAAAATATTTAGATAACCCTAAAGACTATGAGTGAATAGATCAGGGTAGAGTGGTTGGGCGAATTGGGAAAGCTTAATTAATTTATGAGCATCTTTTTGGGTGTTGACAATATTAAATTCAAAGTCTATATATTAAATGAAATTCATTTATTTCCAATACCGCAGTGAAATGTTTGGCAGATCTTTATTATTTGGTAGAGTCTATGATATGATAGAGTACAACAAACTGGTTCATCATATTATTTGAAAAATTAAAAACACCTATTAGAAAGCCGTCTAATAGATACCCTCTTGCTTGTAAGGCTATTTATTAAACGATCGTTAATTTCAAAAGAGTGTTTATAATTTTTTAAATAACTAAATGGTATTTATAATTACGATAAACATCAAGAGACTCAATTGTAATGGGATTTAAATACAATTAACCCTAAAAACTAGTATCATTTGATACAAACGTGTTGGTTTTTAGTTGAATTTGATAGTTCTTCCAATGTTTATTAATATTTATACCAAAACTGTCCTATTCGATATAATTGAGTAATCAATTATTTTTTTTCAGAATAATTATTCTTTAATAATCAAATCCCACATTGTCTGCAAAAAATTGACCTGCTGCCAGCCCGGTCGATAAAGCTCCCAGTTTTTTTATTCTTATCTATTTGAATGCATACATATATTTTCAAAGTACAATTACAAAATTGGTCTACTAAAATAAATTCATATGTATTGAGCTAATAATTTTAGTTCTATAAACTTCGATTTAATAACAATTTTAATGCTTTTGGTCAAAATTGGCTGAAAATTAGTTGTTCAAATTGGGAATTAGGCCTAAATATGGCACGCATATGGGAAAATTGTAACTCAAATCGGGCTTGACAGAATCTGAATCAATTGCAACTTGTCGTGTGATTAAGGAAAGTGACACTACACAACAAGTCTAATATACTTCCTCTGAAATTGATTTGGTTCGTCCAAATCTGATTCGAGTAGAAATTTTCCATGCATATGTATGTATATATGATTCTATAATGCCAACAAGACGAGGAGAGAGAGAGAGGAGAGAGAGAGGAGAGAGAGTTCATGTTCATTTGGCTAGTCCTGCATCTACATAGATTGCTACGTGTTTTAGTTGAGTCTAATTGACAGATAAAACCTTAATCGTTAATTTATCTTATTCAAATTAGTTGAAAGAATTAAAATTGTCGCTAAATTAAGATTTATAAAACTAAAACTATCAGTTCAATATTTACTGAACTAGTTTTGCTAAACCCCTTATATATTTACGATTTCTTTTTCATATTTTCATTATTTAATAACATAATAATATGGGTAAAAGAAATGCCCTCCTTTTGTTCTGTCAATTGTAACACTTATCCGTCTAAGTTTGAAAATTACTAGCTTTCATAACACACGTAATACTTGTGTGAATACAATTAAATTGACATGACAGAGGTTTTAAACATAAAAATCACTATATGAATAAAAGTTGCTCAAGTCATCAACATAAATCCAATTGGGGATAAATATTGTAGTGATAGGGGTGTAAAGATTATATCGACTATTTGAAAGAAATAAATAAATTATATTATCATCGATCTTTAAAAAAATAATTGATATTCTGAAATTTGGTCTTGCAGTGACACAAATCGATCAGTGAGTGATAAAGTAATTTTTTTTTACTAGCCATCAGGGCACGCAATATTTGTGAGCAAATAATCAAATAGATACAATATAAATTAAAGATAAATATGATAGTGTATTAACGGCTAAAAGATGATGTGGACCATTTGTAATAAATAAGCAATTATATTGGTATAAATATTTAAAAATATAATTAGTATTAAATTTGGTATAATGGTGTCATCAATTGCTGTATGTTTGTAGGTAAAACTGTCCTTATTCTATATACTTAGCTGTTGTGGAATATTATTTGTGACTGACATAACAAATTTGTCTTTATTTTTTTAAAATATATTATAAATCAAAGTAAAATATATAAATATACATTACATTAAAAAAAAGAAAAAATAATTGATTTATTTTTGTGATTGTTGTGAGTAGAGTGATTGCAGAGGTTATTTTCTTTTTATATTAGTAGAGAGAAATAAAATATCCATAAGAATAACAAATACAAGAACAAATATCACCTAATCCCAACATGTTCTTGCAATCAATAGAACCAAAGTCCTGGGGAATTGCTTTCTGGGGAAGTGTAGCCCTGTAGAACAAATCCAGGATGGTGGAAAATGTAAGGTAGTTGAGCTAGGTGTTCAACTCCAGCGCTAGAACAACGCATCCAACTAACACACCTTAATGAACATGGGACCATTTGCTTCCCTTTTTTATAGCACTCCATGCAGCGCATGTTTAATGCCATATACGACGACATGGTCTCCTCTCACCTCTGTCATACCAAATCAAACATACATAATACAACACATTAATTAATTAAATCTCCATAAATGGCTTCCTCCCTCAGTCCTCGCCCTTTTCTCCTTGTTTGTTTTGGAATCCATTTGCCACACCCACCTGGGCTCAAGATTTCACTTCGATTGAGGGTTTGATGTTGGCTTAAAGTTTGAGTTATTGGTTGGAATTGCAATGGGAAGTAGGGAAGAGGAAGGACGATCCTTGGCTGAAACGCCCACCTGGGCTGTTGCCACTGTCATCACATTTATGGTTACCATTGGGTTTCTGATTCATGGAGGTTTAGTGAAGTTTGGGAAGGTTGAAATCCCTCTTTGATTTGTGTTTATGTTGGATTTCTTGGAGTTTTTGTTGAAAATGGTTCAAAATCAACATGGGTTCTCGAAAATTTTGTTGATTTTTTGTTTGTGGTGTTGTATGGCAGTGGTTAGATAGGACTAAAAGGAAGCAACTTCTTGCTGCACTGGACAAGATCAAGGAAGGTAAGAAGAGGTGTGGTCTTCTCTGGTTTGTTTGTTTTGTTGGTGTCTTTGGTGAAAGTTGAATTCTTTGATTCTATGAGCTTAGTTCTTCTTTGGTTTGAACTCAGAGCTAATGGTGTTTGGACTTCTGTCGTTGCTGATGGGTCATTGGATCGTTTTCGTGGCTAAAATTTGTGTCAAGTCATCGGCAGTGAGTAGCCGGTTCTATCCATGTGTGGCTAGTAATTATGTGAAGCATGAAGGATTTGAGAATCAAGCTGTTGACTTAAGGTCTAATCATTTGAACTCCTCCACTGCGCGATCCTTGTTGGAAGACGTGCATCAAGGTTTTTGTCCCCAGGTATGCTTTGTGAAGGCTGATAATGTCTTTCAAGAACATGCAGTAGCAATGGTTTTAATCAGTTCTCCTGTTTCTTACAAGTTCTTATCATCTATCTGGAATAAGCTGGTTTTTCCTTTTTGAACATATTCAAACTGTAGTACTATACGAGCTTTAAGTACTTTTCTTAGCGTATTTTGTTGCATAGATTCTCCGTTAAAATGCACCGGCACTTGAAAATATAACGTCTATTTTGTCGGACACTCGTCGGACATTGTTACTGACATGAGACGTGTACGATGCTGTGCATGTCCATAATTAAGTGAGTCGTGTCACAATTGATGGTGTGTTCGAGTTCAATAAGCTTTGTTCTGATGGCCAGTGTTGGAGCTCGGAAGAGTGAAATCATACATGAGCTTGAGTTTGAGCTCGAGCTCGAATAGAGCCCGTTCATAAAAGAAAGAAACATAATAATTTTGAACTAAAAAACTAATTAAAACCATTTAGTTTTCTTAGCAAATCTTTATAAACAATATTAGTTTAACAAAAGATACTTGTATTTTAAATTCTATTGTAAAAAGATATTCTCAAAAAATTAGGATAGTAACAAATATTAAGTTGGGAAAAGTATTATTTTAGTCCGCTAAGTATGTCTAATTTTAATTTTAGTCCGATAACTATGCTCATTTTTGTTTAGGTCCAGTAACTAATGAAATTGCTTACTTTTAGTCCTCTAACAGATTTTCGGACAATTTTACCCATATGAATGCATATGGACGAAAACTGCCTTTCAAAAGTTGTATAGGGATAAAATTGTCCAAAAATCTTCCAGATGACTAAAAGTAAGTAATTTCTTAAGTTACTGGACCTAAACAAAAATGAACATAGTTATCGGACTAAAATTAAAATTAAGCATACTTAGTGGACTAAAATAATACTTTTCCCTATTAAGTTAGATGTTGATAATGATATGTGAATAAAATTTATTAATTACTTATTCAGTAAGTAAAAGGTGTCAGTGAATTAATTTAACTCATAATTTTGTAATTGTTGTTATTTTACATACATAATACCTATTAGTTTATATTTAGCAACATATTTAGTAAATATTCAGAAACATGCATTAGATCATACATACACAACTTGGTACAGTTACGCATTTATTAAATGAAAAAGTATATATTATAATATGTCATTTGCAATAAGTTTGTCCGGAGAATTTCTTTTTCTTTTTTTTAGTTATATCATGTAAAAAGTTGATAGTAATAATGTATATGATACAAATGCATATATAAACACTAGAGATATTTTCTAGAAATAAAATGAGAATAACCTGAAAGTAAATTTTTAAGATAAAATAATTGCAATTTCAGTATCTCATACTTAGAAAAGCTAGGTATTCCTTAAACACAAACTTACAGAGAATTTTATTAAATTAATTACATATATACATATGTTCATAGATTAAATACTGATTACATAAATATGAAAACCTGTTAATACTTAGAAGAATATCTGATTCTTTAAGTTTTATTTGCAAAAGTATTTTGGATTGGACTATAGGAAAAAATATGAACAATTGCCTATAAAAACTATCGAGATGATTGATTCATAGAAATAAGATGAGAATGAACTGAAAATTGATATTCACATAGATAATAAAAATCATATATGCATACTTAAATATGAAAACCTGTTAATACTTGAATAATGATTAGGTAAATATGAAAACCTGTTAATACTTGAATAATGATTAGGTAAATATGAAAACCTGTTATACTTAAATAAATATTTTTCCAAAATTGGAGTGACATAATATGCATTGATTTAGCATTTTTTAGATACATCTTACATAATTTTCAGAAAAAATCTGATTATTACTACTGATTACTGCATAAGATTTTTAAATATCTAATGTTGACTGATTTATATTAGTTTATGTGTATTTACTTGATATAGTATTTATATTATATATAACATTTTATATAATAATAAAAATGTAATATCTAAAAAATAGGAAAAAACTCCCGAGTTGGGCGCTGGCCGAGCTCGACCTCAAGTAAGCTCCTCTCAATCTCGAAAAGCTCAAGGACAAGTCAAGCTCTAGAGCAAGCAAACTTACTAGGATTACAAGTTGGCTCGACTCATTTGCATCCCTAGGAAGAAGCGGAGATGCACTAACTTGTATTTTGTAGCATTCAGAAGAGCAATATTGGCTTCATACTCAAGTTTTCCTCAACAAATGTTGTGTAGCAAAATAGAAATATCAAATACTTCACTTTTTGTTTTTAAACTTTTGGCTTCAGTTTAGAAGGAAAATGTTCAACATCTAGCTCTTCTCACAGGACCATCAACCGTTTGCTTCGTATGAGAGCCTTGAGCAGCTTCATCGCTTATTGTTTGTTCTGGGCATTACCCATGTCTCCTATAGTTTTTTAGCTGTTGCATTAGCCTTGATCAAGGTAAATATTTCAGCTTATGGTTACTTCTTGTTGCACACACATTAGATATTGCCCCAGCACGCTCAAAACTTGCTGTCACTAATGCAGATATATAGCTGGAGGACATGGGAAAACCATGCCAAGACAATGGCTCTTCGGGGCTTGCTAACAACAGATACTTCTGCTGGTGATTGATTTGATTCTTATGAATTTTTGTCCCCAGCAATTTTATCTTTACAATGAATATTTACAACTTGTTTCCTTGCAATATGTGATACAGCTCCTGAAGACAGGGGAAAAGGTGGTGTGAGAATGAAGCGCCTAACAACTTTTATATCTCATCACACTTCTCATCCATGGAGTCAACACAGACTTCTTGTTTGGCTGGTATGCCCACCTGTAGAGTATCATAGGTCTGACCAAATAACTGGTGAATTAAGACTTTCTTGATGCATTCTGATCAGACCTGTTCATATAGAGTTGTCTTTATTATTAGGTCTTGTTTCTGCCTAGATAATTATAGAAAATCAACTTCAGTAAAACATCACAGCAACTGATAGGTGATAAATTCAGTCAGAAAATATTAAATAACATCTCTCTTCCAGTGATCAATTATCTTACATACTTAATATGTGCTCTAATTCATCCTTAATGTAATATCGAAAGATATAGAGACCTTGGCACATTTTATGACCAATTTATTCCAGGGGCCATTTTGCAGCTGGGAAATTTTTTTTTGGTTTCTTTTTCCTATTTCATACGCTTTAGGCATAATTCGGTTTCATCATTTTCCTTTGTATGCTTTTGTGTTTATCTTGGCTCTTGAACTTTTCACGAACTGTTTTGTTCACAGCTTTGTTTCAGCCGCCAATTCTGGAGTTCAATTAACCAAGCAGATTACACGGCCCTGCGACTAGGCTTCCTTACTGTAAGTTGTCTCCTTAACTTCTTCATCAATCATTTTTTAATCCTAGTAAGATATTTTCAAGCAATTCTTTCAGAACTTTGACTATTTGAACTTATAATGATAAGAAATAACAGCATGGTCATTTAAGGGCCTGCTATTAGAGTTTCGATTACGAGTTACGACTTCTCTAGAAACACTCCACTGATGACAAAGATACATATGTCGATGTACTTTTGAGTTATAGGTTAAGAAGTTATATAACAAAGTGACTTTGGAGTGGACTTCGTTTTGCCAGAACTTGCATTACTGCTTATTGTTACCAAGTGAAAGTATAATGTTTTTTTCTTCGTATTGATATCTTTTGCAGACTCATCAATTACCTTTTACTTATGATTTCCACAATTACATGCTTCGAAGTATGGAGGAAGAATTTCGAGATATTGTTGGCATTAGGTACCAAATCATGGTTCTGCTTTTTAATATTTTTCACAGAATGTTATTCAATTCATTTCGTGTTTGTGATGCAATCTTGCATGCATTACCAAGTGTTACCCATTACTCACTATGCCACTAACTAGAGATGATTTTTCTTTGTTTTATACATAGGTTTGAGTCAGTCATATGACGCGAATGGACTACATGTGTATACACATTCCCTTCTCAAATAGGGAGGGAACTCGTGTGTAATACCTTGCAACCAACAACTCTTGGTCTATTTACTGCCAAATTCCTAGGTTTCCTTATGTTGTGTAATACAGTAAGGGGCAAAGTAATCTTATTGTGGCATTACAACGACTAACTCTCTAACACATGACGAACTGACAAACTTAGACAACTTTGAGCAGAAATGTGTATTTTCTTTCAGCAGAGAATTTCCATTACATATCAAGAGTACAAGCTGGGTTTAGGCTCCTAGTAAAACAATATATTGATATGTCTAATGATAGTCTGAGCTAGAATATCCTAATGAATAAAGTATTTACAAAAATATAGATAATAATTGTCAAGGCTGTATGAGTTATAAAATCTGGCTCTAGATGGAGCTGTACGAGGCATGAAATCCGAGCTTTTGATAGAGCTGTGTACCTATTTCTTGAATGTATCCTCTTTGTATTCTTCACTCTCTATCAGCCTATGGCAAGACGACAACCACTTTTGACTCTTAAAGCTGCAACTTTTCTCAAATTGGTGGGCTTAGTATCCGGCAATGGACTACTTTGAATGACCTCTAGATAAAAATAGTTCTTTTCATTTGGGAAGACATCCAAATCTATGCTCTCTCTTTAGAATATTACACTCTTGTCTTACCATGTATATAACACATAATCTTTGTACTATTTTGTTTAATTCTGAGTTGTTTCTCAAACTTTAGACTATGCTATGTATCTCATCGGATTCTATTGCTTTGTCTCTGCTGTGGATCTGTTTAGTTTATCGTATTCAATAAAGAAAGTACATCCATGAAGTTTCAACAATCTGCTGTGTCTAAACCTGCATTAACCTTAGATACTAAACGAAAGAGTCTAACGATTCCTTCCCTCTTTTGCAGTATCCCACTTTGGATTTTTGCTATTACCTGCATTGTTCTAGGCTTTCATGGTAATTCTTGTAACTAAAAGTGTTTTTGCAAGAAATCTGTAGGAGAGAGTTTAAACGTGCTTCTATCTCATCATTTATCGTGATAAACGACATTTCTATGGAAACATTAAACCTCCCTTGATGAATTGGCATGAGGATTAGTTTGCATGTCTATGTGCACCGATTGAACGAGTAAGTAAGATATGGACCTAGGTTTGAAGCTTCTCCTTTGAAATTGAAGTGATTGAAGAAACTTTATTCCCTTGTTACAGATAAGCAGGGTTTGGTTTTAAAAACAAGTACTTCCTTTATTCTTTTTTAACAATTTGAGACACCTGAATTAAAGATGAAGATAATAGAATATAGCAAACTATAAAATATATGACTCCTTTGTATGCATGTGGGCTCATAATTCCTGTGTTATGAGTCTCATGGACTGTCTTTGTAGCAGGACCTTTTTTCCCCTTTGACAATCAAAATCGGCAGAAGGCAGTGATTAAATTTGAAGAAAACATTTATAAATCAAAGCAATTTTATTAAAATTAACGTACATAGTGCAATTTCCAGTTAAATCATGTTGAATTTTATTTCTAAACATTTATAGACTTTCTTCTTGTTATTACTGTTCTAAGATATAATAGTTTCTGGCCTCAGGAACAAATATATATTTCTGGGTTTCTTTCCTCCCTGCTATTGTAAGTTTTTAACTAGTTTTTCTCTGATTAACCTTCAAAAGTTAACAGTATTTTCATTATCCTTCAGATTTTCCTTGTACGATTTTCTATCTATTGCTCACATTTCTTGATCATTTACTTCAATTGTGCTCAAGCAGTTGATCCTCCTGGTCGGTACAAAACTGCATCGCATAGTTGTAAAGCTGGCTGTTGAAGTTGTAGATTCAAGTCATTGGACAGGATTTGAACAGTTCAACCTAAGGGATGAGCTGTTCTGGTTTGGCAACCCGAGGCTTCTTCTTCGGTTGATACAATTTATATTGTTTCAGGTTAGATAGCTTTCCTGATACTTTGAAATTCGATTAGGAACAGATAAACAACCATTTCATTATTTCTGTTGTTGTGGTATTGCAGAACGCATTTGAAATGGCGACATACATATGGTCTATGGTAAGACTTTGTTGATCCCTATAAAATACTTAGCTGTATTTAATTTTGAAAAACAGAAGTATTTCACTTCAGAAGCTCGGTATAGGGTTCTAGTAATTGGTAATTAAGCCCATGAAAGTTAACTAGTCTCATCCGTTAATCATTTTCTATGTTCTTTCTTTTTAATGTCCTTTGATTGGAATTTTTCCAGTGGGAAATAAAGGATTCATCGTGTTTCATCGGTGATCGCACTTTCCTTATTACTCGCTTGATATTTGGGTATGCATTTTCACTGATCTACTCAGCAACCTGTGCTAGAAAAGAAAGATCAATTTGTGAGTTCAGTCAATTTTCGTGCAGGATCGTCTCCCAGTTCTGGTGTAGCTTTATTACATTCCCTCTCTATGTTATTGTTGCTCAGGTAAAACAAGAGATGGTGGGCAACTTACGCTCTCTGTTGTCTTTGGATGTTAACCTCGCTGTCTTTTCCCATAATTCGAACTTTATTGTTGCAGATGGGGTCGAAGTTTAAGAAAACCATAATATCTGAAAATGTGAGGAAATCACTTCACGGGTGGCGCAGGAAAGTGAAGACTAGACACGGCGGACAACCTTTCAGAATGCTAACTGTGCCCTCATCCGTGGATGAGGGAGATAAAAACTTTGAGAGTGTCTCTTCCACTAAGGGTGGATACTCAACAAGATTTGAAGGTCGCTTCATGCCTAATCAGAATCTCTCTTCGGGACAGTCTGAACGAAATGAAATATCATCATTCAACGAGAAACTCCAGGATCAGGTTTGTTCTGCTCCACAGGATGAATATAGCAATGAAAGATATGGTCAAGAAATTAAACCTAGTGATGATGTAGAGGAGATTCCTGTACTTCCATCAAAGGAACAGCCAAACTAAGTTTACTCGCTCTTTTCAAAATCAAATTTTACACAGTTGAAAGTTGGTATGTTCCTCTTCCAGAGGATTTTATCCATGACTTCCCAGCTCTCGTGGTATTGCTGTTGTATGGATGAAATAGTCTTCGTGTTAGTTTCTTGTTCAACCGGATGCTGATCGTTAGATCAGTCGTGCCAGCGCCCCTTTCTCATGCAGCACGGCCCAGTTCATATAATTGTAAACTTCACTTTCATAGGTAAAGGTCATCTCGTTGATCTCAGGTAGTGTGATTGATTCTTGAAGTCCTTCGACACAAGTGTCAAAGGTAGTGAAATAAATGCGGTCAATAGTACATCCATGACATGAAGAATTGAGATACTTATAGTGTTGAGGTCCATATAAATCAGTCACATTAATATGAGCACCGATGACTGGATCAGATCGATCCAACTGGAGTAAAGTGTGCTGCTCTTTGCAGTGGTTAGTAAGTCTTGCAAAGCCTAAAGGGCCTATTTGGGTGCAGCAACGGGGGCATCCTAGACGATCAATGTTTACTCTTCTTAGTTCCACGTTAATTACTGCAGTATGTATTGTGGGGGAAATTCTAATTTGGACCAATTGGTCAGTTTAAAACTAATTATCTACCAAATGTAATATACTTGTGATGTGATTACTGTACAATTCAAGAAAAATGATAAATCACATTAGAAGGGATTGTTTGGTTCGATCAAACCTTATTTGAGTATAATTTTCGGTTTTGAAGAGTGTTTCAAAACAAAACTCAATTTTTTAAAGAGTTTATTGCACTTAAACCCCCTTTTAAAAATGTGAAATCATATTTTTTTTCTAAAGAAATTTTTAAAATTACACTTATACTTCCTTCAAGAATTCTTTTTTTACAATTGTACCCCTTCAATTAGGGTTTTCGTTTTGCATAGAAAATGTTGACCTCAATAAAAAAGAAAAATAAAAGATACATAAACTTTTAATTGTACCCTTTATTCAGCTTTGCAGTCCCAAGTTTGTTATTCCCATATGTTTCTTAGAGCGTTTCAAAATGAAAATTACTTTTCTACATTGAGATTGTGGTCGCTTTATTAGTAATTTACAGTAGACTCTCTTTAAGTTTGTCATAATTACATATACTTTTTTCTTATTTGCAAGATTACAAATACCCTCACTAAAATTATAAATACCTCACAATGGAATATTTTAATTTCAGGGGATATTTATAATTTTTCAAACGAAAAATAAGTATTTACAATTATGACAAACTTCGTAAGAGAATTTACCCTATTTTTTATGGTCAAGTCTGAATTTATTTATATATTATATAATTTATGACGTAACAGTTAGAAATTGAAATTTTTATTGGGCTGAGACAATATGAAGATTAATTATTTTCAATTATCAGGTAAAGTTATTTATGAATTTATCAAGTCCACTTTTTTATACTAATGACTTAATTCCTTGAAATTGAATATAATCAAATCAAAAATCCAATATGCCAAAATGCTACTATATATTGATCTGAATTAATCAATTTGATTTCCATATTCTGGTTCGATATTCCATAAATTGAAGTTTGTGTTCAAATTAAAAAATAAATAAATAGTTAATTATTTAAAAAATATAAAAACACTTCTAATTTATTTTTGTTAAATTTTAATAAGTAATAAAAAATAGTATAAAAATTAATAGTTATATGCTACTATCATATTATTTGTTATAATTTTACACATAGATAAGGTATTATATACATGTAAATATATTTGCTTCACATTTATATCCATTTTGGAATAAAACTTGTCTTGTATTTTATTATCAAGTTTCTTTGTTAATTTTTTTTTTATCGACAATATTCTGCCTATTATTTTAGAATTAATTTCATTTACTGACATGTAAAATTTTAAGAAATAAACAATTAATATAACCTTTGCTTAGTTGTCAAATCTATTCAAGAATTATTATTTTGCCAATTTTCACTTGTTAAACTTGGATTAATATTTTTCCAATTTCATAATAATAATAACAATTAGTATAATATTCACTTACATAATAATATCAAATTGGCATTGTACTTAAAACTAATAATAATAATAAAATACTCCCAAAGCTATTTATATTTTTAATAAGTATATATATATATATATAAAACCTCGATATTGGTAAGAATTCCACCAATGTGATAAATTACTAATTATGTGCTTTAATTTAAACCAGTTTCCAATCAAAACTGCGGAAAGTGACAAAAGATTAAGAGGCAAAATACAGCTCCATCACTTTGCATCATTATGAAATTTGAATATTAGTAGTTTAACTTATGGGAAAAAACCCATATATCAAAAATAGAATCATGACAATTCAAATATGTTGAGATAATCATGACATGTAATAACCTATATATTTATATATTTGGTCACTTAATTTCTTGTAATATATTAATAACTATTTTCTTTTTTTTTTTTTTTTTGCTTTATACAAAAGTATAATCATGTAGCAGCAGTGGTGGGACATGACAGCACCTGCTTTTTAAGGTTTTCAATTATCATAACCAACTTTGTATTGAAACGATTCACAAAGCATTTGGGTAGCCATCCTGCAGGATCCAACTGCAACAAACAAACAAACCCCAGTAATTATAAATTAAAAATCAAAATTCATTGATGAAACTTAAAGATTTAAGAAAGAAGTCCAAGGATTTGTTTGTTTTCATTTTCTTGATGTCTGAACACACAGTTGAGTGTATGTTTTTGCTTATTTGTTCATTTTGCATTAACAGAAATGCAAAACCAAACATATTAAAAGGAAGTGGATGATTGAAGTTTTGCTTACTTGGGCTATGTAAGTAACCATGCATGAATCATCTTCCAGCTTCTCAACAACCCATCCAGACTGCAGCAAAAGCCCTCTTATTGAGTTGTTTTGCTTGGGATGTAGTCCAGCTGCTATCTCTTTTGGAAGAGAAGCCACTGCCACTACCTGTACATAACATTTTCCGCGTAAACTATGTTGTTTCTTTAGGAGGTGATTCGATTAAATCAAAATAAATTCTTTTTTTGTTCTTGGGAGATTGACGGGAACAGCTTACCAGAGTTCCATCGTCCATTGTTTCGCGTCGTTCGTAGACGATGAATTCCCTGTTTCTGAATAAAGGTTTGGATTTCTCTCCAAACCTTAGTCGGATGATGCTCAGGTTTTCTTCAAGGTCTTTGATGTAGTTGGCTTCCACTAAATCAGCATCCCACTCCTGCTAAAACTTGAATATCATTGTTTATCAGAGCTAGTTTTTTGTAGCACTAAGACAGAACCAGGGAATGCGCTGAACAGTGAATTGCTGACCTTTGCAGCATCAATTGCATTGGCCACAGTCATGAACTGCTGGGGCGAGACTGATTTCAGCACCCGACGACTTCGGAATGTGTGAAGTGATCCGGATCTACGTTTTGATATCTCCACCCCGTTCTCCATGGCAACCACTTTCCAGCCATCATTCAAAGTAAAACTCTCATCCCTGTTGGTATCTGAGGCCGAAAGCAATTCCTGAATGCAGTTCTCACTGGCGTGGAACACGTATCTTCTCAAGGAATCCTCACTTATAGACCTGTAACGACCAAATCCATAATCATCATAATGTTGCAGCTGCGATTAGTAGTCGTTAAGCAATTATAAAGAGCGGGAGACATGCTTACCAGGATCGGCCGCAGGTGGAGGGACTGCTACGCATTTTGGGCACGTTGCGACGTTTTGAGGGGGGTGCTCCTTTAATGCTGGGGAACTGAAAGATTGAGAGTGATATATATGCAAGAAGATGGAGAGAGAGAGTTTGTAAACAAAGTACAAGTCTTAGATTATTCTAGGTAGGAGAGAAGATGGTGATGGTGTGTGTAAAATAATGTGAAGTGGGCCGAGAAGATAGAAGCACATGCAATGCCAGAAAACCCTCCATGATTAGAACTGCACGTCTTTATATCCATTTCTCTCTCATAAAAGCCAACAGCATTCCATGTGCATCATCTTCCCCACTCCTCTTAACCCTTATTAATCTCCTTCTCAAACACCAAGAATCTCTCTTTCTCTATCTCTCTCTCTCTCTCTCTCTCTCTCTCTCTCTCTCTCTCTTGTTTTTAAGGAATAAACAGAGAAGAAAAGACTAAGAAACTAAAAGCCAGGCTAATAGAGCTCAGTCCACATTTATAGTTTACCAAAACATGCCTGGTTTTGGGTGACAAGAACAGAAACAAAAGCACTCATTCAGGCCCCCTTGGTCACGTGCCTGGAATAGGTTAAACTGCTGAATTAACACACCAAACAACCACCAACAATGGACAAAATTTAGTATTAATCTCTGTTCTTTCAATCTGTACTTGCTAACTCAGCCATACATTCTCTGCTTCCTGGCATGGGAAATTGTATATACAGTAATTTGACTAAATAATTGAGCCCATATTCCTGCACTCGTAAAACGAGTTCTTGGACTCATTCGTGCGACGCCCTTCAAGTTGCAGATCATGACAACGGCAAGTATGGTGCTGCATGAATTTCTCGACTACAAAACAATATTAAGAGTGAGAAACAACTTAGTAAACTGTGACTCGATTATTCATAATTTTCTATTGACCTGGCACTATCAAGATGAAGTATATGCAAATTAAATTTCAGATCTCCAACAGTAACAGCAAAGTATTGTGATGAAATCAATTGCACTGCTTTCAAAAGAAAAATTAGTTTATTGGGGTTCATTATGATATCAAATAAACAATTGAAAGATGCTCAAGTTTCCAACTCCAAAAAGGAGTTTAAGATGATGGCTTTTCCTGCCCCAGGAAGCCTTTTGCTTTAAGGCTAAACACTGTGTCCCTGACAGCATCTTCTACTGGAATAAATTTTAATCCCAAATCAATCAATCTCTTTGCAGCATCCTTGCAAGCCACCAACCCTGGTTGCGTTTCACCCGTAAATCTGTATGTTGAACTGGGATTAGTATAATCATCCAAAAAGGCATATTAATTCGACACAACAATTCACTGGATTATCTGGAATAACGATGTAATGACTAGTGATATAAAACCATTGTCAGCTGACTACATAATTAAAGATAATTTACTGTTGATATGATAAGCTTCCTACTAAAATTATAGGAAAAGTTGCCACAAGCCCAAGAAAGTCGGGGAGTTTGCAATCACACAAGCATAGGTCAAGGAGAAATAAATGCACCCTGGAAGAGTTTCCTATCATGCACTCATAGTTCATAGTGGTGTACAACTTTTCCTTACATAAAGGACCTTCATTACTTATCATTTCATCACAAGGATTGTAATAATAAGTGAAAGAAATGGGAAAATACTTATGCAAAGCTCTCCGATACTATCTTGCAGCATTGTATATCACTTTCTAAGCAAAAAGATTGATGTTTGATAAAGAACTAAAGGATCAAGAATCAACAAAAGTTTTCATCTAGTTACTTTATTGTAGCATGTCATAAGGTAAAGAATAGATTCTTCATAACTCATACTCACAACTCAAATTCAACCTAAACCAAATGGTTGATCAATACGGCATAAAATAGGGATAGGAATTAAATATCTCGACCACTCAGTTTTCTCAAAGTTGATAAGAAATACGGGCCCTATCTGCTATCGAATACAAACCCATATAGAATACTTTCTGAAAGTTGATTCTTGCAGCGAAAGCAAAAAAGGGAGAAGATAATATCCGCCTCTAGTGGGCTAGAAAATCATAATGATGCTCAAATGGGGATCCCGCAAAATATTGTGATCCAAGAAATAGAGATGAAATCACCAAACTTTTTAATGGCAATTCATGAAGCATCATTAATTCCATCCAACTGTTATCATCAATCCAATCTGCTGTGTCTTTATTTCCCCTTTTCAGCATAATCATGCTCAATATCACACAGAATTTGGAGCACTTCACCTTGTCTTAAACCTTCCAACTCCAAATGTACAACATCTAAGATCATATGCAATATTTGAAGTTGAGTTTCCAAGTGGCAGAGCATTATCGAATTCTAGGTATTATCAAGTGAATATTATCAAACAGTGGACTTTTCGCATAAACAATTCCCAGGGAGAAGCTAAATCTGGCTTATGTGGGATAAAAGTGCTTCATCAAAAAATCGTTAAACTTAACAGGCTTTTATTAAAGGGACACGAGCTCAACAAGGGAATAATAATGGACCTGTGAACGGGAAACTCGGGAAAGAGTTTTGAGATTTTCTCAGCAAAATCACCAAACTGATAGATACCATTGGTACACAGGTATCTACCCGAAGCAGTAGGAGTTTCAAACAAGAGTATTTGTGCTGTTGCTACATCTTTGACATGCACAGCCCCCAGCCAATGGTACTCCTGTGTATCTTTTGACCCCTGAAGCAGCTGTTGCAAGACGGCACAGCTAGCGTTCAGTCCGGATTGCAAAAGTTGGCCAAGACAAGTAGCAGGATTTATTGCTACGACATCCACATTATTTTCCTTTGCGAACTCCCATGCAGCTTTCTCAGCAAGAGTTTTTGACACCGGATACCATCTCTGTCAAATTAGAAAACTCATATTAAATAGCCCGTTCATGTGAACTGAGCTGACAATGAACATTGTTCCGAGTTTGGAGCTTTGAGAAGTTTATACTTGAGAGCTAAAGCGACAATGAAACAGAATGGTCACTAAGTCACATGCATCATCCAATTTTCCTCATTTTACAGAAAGAAAGCTCTAGATTTCACCATGACTATTCAACTTAAAGCCCATCAAGTAGAATAAGCTGAAAAAACAATTCTACTCACTCGATATAATCTTTAATAGATCATTTACCCTACTGCTCGTTGCAGCATCACAGGCAGGATATTAATCAGATTATTTTTCTTCAAAAGATTTTTTTCATTCAGTACGAAATTCATGAAATGCTTCAATTATGATGATAGATGACTAATAGGGTCATTGGCCTGCACAAACTTTGGATTCTGTCACTCCAGGAAAGATATCATGGATCTTTTTGGTTTTTTTGGGCCACAAGGATAATCTCATATGCTATTGACTGGGAACCAATTCTTTACAAACTGGCAGAGGACCACTCTGCCGATGAATTCTGCTTTTATCAAGTACCAGTCACACTTTCTGTGGTTCCAACCATTACTCAATAACTCTATGCCGTCCAAAGAACACATACCCCGCCAGTATCATTTTTCAGCAGTCAACTAGGGAAGACGATGTTTGGTTTTCCATATCTACCATTTTTCTAAGTGGTCCACGAATAGCTACGTGTACCTTATTTAACACTTCTCTGCTTGTGTCACCACACCACAATGGGAAGCTTGCTTTTTTATATCTAAAATAAGTTAAAGGAATTCTCCACGCACATGACCATCAAATCGGCAACAGAAGTATTTCGATTTCTACTTTTCTTACCTCCTTTTTCTTGTTAGATCGGTATAAATTGCTTGAACCTGAGCAAATTTAGCCACGGAACTCAAATGAGTCAACCACATAAGTTTAGCCACTAAGCGGAGGTGGAATTTCATCTGTTTCATCTAAAGACTAGTGGATTGCTCGCTTATTACAATACTAGATTTGGTAGCCTGAGTTTCCAAGCATGTCAGAACGAAGTAAAACAAGTAAATGACAAGCAATGAAGCTACTCAAAAGGTCATGAGAACTTGGAGGTTGAGCACTGGTTATTAACGGGGTCGTTTTAGAATTACATGTGACTACGGCAATTTTGTGTGCTTTTGGTGCTTTCTTAGCCTAATGCCATCGTCAAACATCCTAAAGGTTGATTTTAACTAAAGAAAAGCTGAGTTTCTCCTATATATAAGTTTAACATTACAGCAAAAGCAGTCAAAAACCTTTCCACTAATCCCAAAGGGACTTTTGTAATTTTAGTTTGATAATATTTCAATTTCACAGACAAACTACAAAATTGATAGAGAGGAGCTTATGACTTTTGAATTAAATTAACTCAAGTTAAGTTGTTGAAGAACATTAACTGTAAATTAAAAGCAAAAGTTCTCTTTTCAGTTTATTAGCAAGTACCTGATTTGTTCTTAACTTATTGCAAACACCTCCATTAATCTATTATGGTATATTACTCCCAAGAACTACGTCCGATAGGAAAATTCGCGCGAATCAATTACCAAAAAATGTACAATCCCATGACAAGTATAATACAAACCTCCACAGAATCTATTTCTTATCCAAGCACGAATCACATGTTAAAGAGTCAAGCCCACTCCTTCGGTACAATAATTTTATGATAAACTTGGTCTACATTAAAGAAAACGGGATAATTATATCTACACTTCATAACCTATCGTGTGTTTACACAAACCATCTTTATCTTTTGAATTATTACATATATGCCATAAAAAATATCAATATTATTATACGAACCAATCCTACTCTTTTAAATATTACACATCCCCAAAAAATATCAAAATTATTACTCAAACTACCATGGTTTCAATAATTATGCAAATGATATGGGTGCTATGGATAGAGGGGTAAGAATAATTATCCCTTACGAAAAGTGCAAATATAAATAATATTAATTCGAACAATGTAATTTTCTAGTAATAATAATATCAAGTAAATCGAATCTGAATTAAAAGTTTCAGAGATAGAGGGAAACCTGGCGTGACTTGCAATAGTCAAGATCAGTCCACGATGACTCATCAAACACCTTGCCAGTGGGCCACCCCGGGTTAGGCACCATGGCGGAGATTGAGGAAGTGAGCACCACGCGCCGCACCCCGAACTTCTTGGCGGCGGCAAGCACGTTCAGAGTGCCCTTCACCGCAGGTTCCAACAACTCCGTCTGGGGATCAACGGGGTCCTCGAGCGTGCACGGAGACGCCACGTGGAAGACCCCACCCCCGGCGCACCCCTCCACGGCCTTATCCACAGCGGCGGCGTCGAGGAGGTCGGCGTGGTGCACGATCAAGCTGACGGCGGGGCTGGTAGCGCCCGGGATGGTGAAGAGGTGAGAAGGGTCGGAGCCGGGGAATATGGAGAGGTGGATGGTGGTGTACCCGTGTTCCAGAAGAGTTTTCACTAACCATGAGCCGATGAAACCGTTGGCCCCGGTGACACACACCGGCGGTTTGGTGGCGGCGTTTCTTGGTTGGTCTGCCATAGCAGTCTGTACTGCAGCTTAATTGTTGATATATATATATATATATATATATATATATACGTGTGGGTGCATAAAATCACACACCCAACACGCAATTATATGCAAGTATCGAGAGATTAATGGGATTGTTATGAGAAGGAATTTGCAGCGTTGTCGTGTAATCTTTATCCATAATAGTTGAGAGTTCTTGAGGAAATCCGAGTCTTAAAACATCACACTTGCCTTAAAAATTCAAAGACCAAAGATCATGAGTTCAATTAAAATGTCTAATGTTTTCACTTTATATTTATATAAATTTAAATTAACTTCAACCCTTTTTGTTGCATAAAATCGTTTCACCTTTCGTTAAATTCAGAAACAATAATTTGGTTAAGTGCCTATGACACTAACAATGACATGTGGAAGTAATTGTCCTAGTTGGGAAGGGAAGGTCATAACAATTTTGATACATATGGATTGAGGAAAAAAAATTCCCTAATTATGATTTAATAGCACAAATAATCCTGAATTGATGGAACATTTTATAATTAATCGAATAATATAGTCATATAATTTTTTTTATTCAATTTTGAAAGATCGAATGAATTCAGTTGGAGACATTATTATAAACAACTTGCAAAGACTGCCTTCGACCTTAACAGCTAAGGTGGCCTATTGTCCGCCACGACCTCAAAAATCTACAGTCTCCTCTCCACCCAAAATTAAGGAAATACACAGGGGCCGGGCAACAACCACACTGGGCTTCTTTGAAGAACTCAAGAATTTGGGCAAATGTATGGAGCAGTGGAAAAATCTGAACCCGTGAAGTGAAATTCATGTTTCGAAGTGTGATTTTTTCATAATTCTTTTGCCAAGATAGTCTTGAGAAGGTAAGAAGATGAAGGATTATACATGGAATTCAAGAACAAGAAGGGTGATGATATAGCGGCTGACCCATGAAACCCATATCAACCACGCCATCATCGTCATCTTCAGCCCTGGCATTGGCATACAGTGGCTACAATTATTCTTCCAAGATTGTAGCCAAGAAAAGTAAGACCCCTCAAACACCATCGCCTAAGGTATTTTTATCTTTTTCCTTTCGTCTTTCTTGATGTTAATTTGTTGTAGTAATTTACTTGGTCGTATAGGGTATCTGAATTGATTGCACATATGCAAAGAGGTATCTGAATTGATTGCACATATGCAACGAGGTTAGGAGAAGAAGGTGAACTGTTTGAAGCTCGGTAATTGAAGTTTTTCTCCATTTAGAGCCATTGTTGATTCTTGGGCACTGAAGAATTTAAGTGTGATTTTGATTTCAAGTTTAGCTGTTACTGAAGCAGGATGGCTTTCTTGATGCCCAACAAATTTTAGAGGGTTTATATTTTAAGCTTTCCCAGATGCATAAGCAGCAAGAGGAGCTCTAGGAAATAATAATGAGTTGCATGCCTCCGATTGGAATACTGTATAAGTTTAATTAAGTGGTTGCATCTACTCAGTATGATCCGGCATAAGTATGCTTTAGTGGGAGGTATCATTCTCGAATGTGTAATGAATTCAGTTTTTATTCAGTAAAGGTTTCTGTTTTAATAGGGCCCGGAGCCACCACCTCCAAGAATTACATCAAATGTGAAGCAGAATCTGCATATCTTAAGATTATGGAAGGTTAGGTTTGGACTGAAATCCTCAAAAGTCTTGGAATTGAAATTTCTACTCTATTTTTCAGTTATTAACTGCTTTGATGAAAACCTCATAGGATTTTCAAAATAGAAAATCAAACACACCGAGGCCTGCTACTAGTTATCGCAGAAAGAGGGTCGAGAAGGATGAAATGCCAGAAGACACAGAACTCTATCGTGATCCTACTTTGGCGCTTTACTAGTAATGCTTTTTACTTCTGATATTTAATTAAACCTGTTATCCCAATCCAGTTTGTCGGCTATTAACATCTAGTGTGTTACTTATGTGTTTATTTAACAGTACAAACCAGGGCATAGAGACTGCAAGCCCTGTCTTGCTTGTTGATGGTTATAATGTATGTGGCTATTGGGCAAAGTTGAAGAAGCATTTCATGAATGGAAGACTTGATATTGCTCGCCAAAAGCTTATAGATGAACTGATAACTTTTAGTATGCTAAGAGGTTTGTTCTTCAATCATTCTTGTCTATAATTGCAGAATGTTGTTATAAAACATAAGTAGAATATGTATTGAAATCTGACTGTAAGCAAAGTACTTGTATCATATTTGGCACGTTTAATAAATACTGCTAAAGGGCCATGCTTTTATCAAATAGCTTCGATTCTTAAATCATTGGATTCTTTTCTGAGAGCGGTGGTCTTAACCTTGAAGAGATTGAGAAGTTTAGTTTAGTTAGTGCTGCCAATATTTCGATGGTTAAAGGGTCTCATTTCTGAGAACTACTACATTCCCAAGTACGGGGAGCGTAAGAAAAGCTTTTACACTCATTAAGTACTTGTTGTAAAGCAATACAATAACCAGAGTTGGGATGGTTAGAACTATGTAAAATAAAACTAAACAGTTTGTTTCTGATTCTCAGCAAGGATTGTCAATGCTCTTGAAGGCTCTTCTCTTGAGCTTCTCAAGTTAGTTCCAGAGGATGGTTTGGCTGGTGGGGTCAAGTTCTCCTTTATTTACCTAATTAGCAGCCAATATTGTGAAAAATGCTCTTTGATAGCTGTCTTTGACCATTTGATATGAAAATTACTGTGACAGATTCAACTAGTCAATGGTACAAAATTCTCTTCCTCACAAAGAACAGAAAATTTGGCATGCATCCATTTTTCCCTTTTTAGTCAGCTCAACTTATTTTGTATGAGGAGAAGAAATATATCTTTTTCTGTCAGATTCGCTGGAAGCAGACAGACTCGTTTTTGTAACTGAGTCCATAGATGGACTGTGATTTCTGCGTAACTAAAATACCTTGTTTCATCTGAGATTCCTGGGTAACTTGGAGCTAGGTTAATGGCTTTGAGGACTTTACATTTTTCAATACTGGGTCTCATGATCGCGTTTGATATATTTGGACAATAATGTTGGGACTAATGATGAAATATTCTACCATGTTTAATGGTGGTTAAGTTTCTATATAGAACATACTATAAGCTGATAGGCATGTGTCTTAAATTAGGCTCTATTATTTACTATTACTTATCTTATGTATTATTCCATCTACAGAGGTGAAAGTGGTGGTTGTATTTGATGCTATGATGTCTGGCCTACCAACACATAAAGAAAATTTTGCTGGGTACTCTTTTGTGAACCTAAACTATTGTCAGCTACAATTTTCTTGAAATTTTTATTTTTCTGTTCTAATGACATCAAAATACAGCTTGTTTGCTGCTGTTTTGTAATCACATATTATCTTATTTGTCACACCAACTGATTGTAGTAATCAAGACTTTCTTTCCGCTAACCAGAATGCGACGGACATACTGTTTTATAGATCTTGTCGAGTGTTTATGAATGCTTTTTATGCACTTTTTATGGGCGTGAATATCGTAAATCATTCCTTCGCATCTCTCAGGCACTAGTAAAATATCTGCCTGTTTTATATGTTTGATTTTCTTGATAGACGCTTTTCAACTGAGTCATGGAGAATTCTTTGTCAACTTAAAGTAAAATTATAATAAGTTCAAGTTTATAAACCCTTTTTAGTGTTCTAAACATCTCATGAAAATCAGATGCATATTAGGTTTTGTGTACTCATATTTTAATTCTTCCATTTAAGATGATTGGTTCAACAGAAAATAAAACCCTTCTCTAACCATATGTACCAAATTTTCATTTAGGTGGCTCACCAAGAACTACAAGTATCTGTATTTAAAGTGTTATCTCTATCCGTAAACTGGACATCAAAGCATCCTTCCTTATGATTCATCATAGAAAACGACATTCCACTTCTAATTTCCTTAATTGAAATTCAACTTGTCTCGTGATGCATCGATATCTGTCTTATGATTTTGCAGTATTGATATAGTATATTCTGGCGAAACCTGTGCTGATGCATGGATTGAGAAAGAGGTGAGAAAGATAATTAATATTTTCATTCTCAACTTCTTTGATGGATTTTTATGTATTCTTCTGTTAAAATATATAGTGCTGTCTCCGCTAATAGTTTGCTGTTTTTATATAATTAGGTTGTAGCTTTGAGGGAGGATGGCTGTCCAAAAGTCTGGGTCGTGACATCCGATCATTGTCAACAGCATGCAGCTTATGGAGCAGTATGTATCTAGCAAAGTTGTGTATCTGCTGTTATGGAATGCTTTCATATTGTTCTTTTCTCTTGGCTGCAATATTTCCTCTTTTTTGCAATTCCCTATTTGTTAGATTAGTGTACATATGTCCCGAATCTGCTGCTTTATATCGTGACTTGATCATTTTTTGCTACAAAATCTTCGATTCCATTTTATACTTCATCTAGATCCATGTTTTTTTGTGGTTGTCGGACTCGATAACATTTCTTGTTCATTTTTTCAAACTCAAACACTAGTTTGGTAGTTTTCAGGTGTTTTCTTAACCTCTTTTGGCGAGGGGTAAAGCTCATGTTAACCTTGATAATAGTTGCCTCGCGAGGCATGTAGCATTTGGTTTATCTCAGTTCAACGACCACCTGTTCTGGATTATTTGTCTTTACAAAGATTCTGTTGGTTAAGAAAGTAATAGACTTTCCCACTATGATGATTCTCTGCAGGGAGCTTTTGTGTGGAGTTCAAAGGCATTGGTTTCTGAGGTAATTACTATTAACAGATTTTGCTGCCAATCTTGGATTTCCAAAACTTTGTATCTTATCATTGTGGAGTATTGATACCATATGCAGATAATCTGATTTAAGATTAAAACTAGTTAGTACCGCACGAGAGAATTATGTTTCTAAAAACTAATAAATAAAAAATTTATAAATAAATTCAAACTTTACAATATAAAAATGTGCGGTCAGTAAATAATCTAAAATTTAATATAAAAACATCAACAATAAAAAGTATTGTTTTATATAAAAATAAATTGAAATATGTTACTAATTTAAATCTTTGGGTAAAGATAAACAATTATGTATTAATCTAAATTTAAATAAAAATAAAAGATAATTTATGAAAACGATATTCTGAATCTTTTGGATAAAGATAAACAGTCGCAGAACTCATTCAAAAGCATGATTTTAGATTTGTCCCAGGTGTTGTAAATTTCTTGTCTCCCATTTTTCTGATTATGTAAGTGTAATGCCAGATCAAAGCTTCACAAAAGGAGGTAGAGCAGATGCTGCGAGAACATAGGTAACCTCAAACTTTTCGATGAAGCTCGAGCTCAAGAATTTGCTTGTTCTTTGTCATTGCTACACTTTTCCTACCCAAGTAATCACGAATAAAAGACCAAACACACAATGAATGAATTTGGTAGTCGGGTTTGCAAGAACATCCGGACCCGACTGTTTCTCCATCAGTCCTATATTCTCGTATTTGTGAATAAGTTCTGGGGACAATCTTCACTTGCTTTACTTGTATGATTAGTTTAGGCATTAGGAGCGGCTGACAGGATTTGGGCTGTTCTGTTGTAATCGTTGTTTATTGATTTTGCAGGTCGACTTCTATGCAGGGTAAGTTGTTGAAGCACAATCTTGATTCTGAAGTTGTCGACGCCCTCAAGGATCTCAGAGATAAGCTGTTGGAAAATCCATCAACTTCATGATTTCTAGTATGTGGCCCTCAACTTTACACCTTGTTGATGAAAATAAATGTCGATATGTTCTGTCTTTGTCTACTCGTCCGTCTGGAGTTCAGACGGATGATTAGTCGTTTCAAGATTGTGTATTTAGTTGTCACATAGTGCTTTACGTTCATCTGCAAATTTGTAATTTAGGTTTCGAAGGATTTTTATTCATTTATTTATTTTCGACTGTGAGTTCTAATATGAAATGTACTAGGTGCATCAGTCATGGATGAAACTTGGCATGCAGGTTCCAGCTTCGGAAGATTCGGACAATCAATTTTGATCCTCTGAACATAAAACAAAAGTTTGATTTCGACGGAGCAACAGATGGATAGGGCAAACCACATTGACACCTCAGTCAAATTACACAAACATTCCTGTCTTTTGTAAAATTATATCTACACCCCCTAAGACCCTACTTGTAATTACATCTACACCTTTATTCAGAAGTAAAGTTTATACAAACACTCCTAAAAATGCTACAGTGACACCTCTTGGGGGTATAGTTATATTTTTGCGAAAGACAGGAAATGCTTGTGTATTTTGTCCTGATCTTAGGGGTGTCAACATAATCTACTCTAAAAAACTCTGTGCGTTTGGATATACACATTACACAGAGCCGTTTGAAAGTTTTTGAATTTTATTTTTATCTTTTAACTATTAGTTGCATGTCGAAAAATCATAGAAATTAGAGTTGTTTGATTAAATCATTGTAATTTATTTGTATTAATGCAAAATAAATCAAATTATTTAATACTCGAACCGAGATTAATTGGGTACTTGGGGCTTGAATATGTAAAAATGACTACTATTAATCGAATCAGTTCATTTTTGACCTGGTAATTTGAACTCATCATCACCAACCATTTTGTGTCCAAACAAACCAATCCGACCCATTTGTCACTCGTATATATGTGCCGTGGCGGGTTCAAGTTTGACCCGCACCACCAAAGATGTATATTAACGATCTGAATTTGAAGGAATAATTTGACGTCTATCAATATTTTACAAATTTAATTAAAAATAAGAGTTGAAAATTTTACAATCTTTGTAATATGAAAAAATGGAAGTCGCTATTTTCTTTTTGTGCATTTTATCCCATTATTCAATATATAAACAAAAAATGGAAATAATGGTAAAGTAAAAGCGGGGAAATGAAAGTAAAGTCGTTGAAATTGTAGCCGGGGCAGTAAAAGAAATCACGAGACTTCCTGCCCACCATTTATTGCACCTCGGGTACCATTCATCCCCCCCCCCCCCCCACCACATATATATAAAAAGGATCACCTTTAAAGATACATAAAATTAAAATTATATTTATATTTCTTTTGAAATTTTTCTATTTTTATTTGATCATCTTTCATTAGAGTTTGGACAGAGTGTTAAACACATAAAAGTTACATAAATTTTTAATTTTGTCTCTCATTTAATATTTCTATGTATATTTTTATACTTATACAGGGATAAACATGACGTACACATATATGAAATGAGGTTAACGTCATTATATTTTTTCTGTATAAATTCAAATTTATTACACGAGAACGTTAAATGAGGGATAAAATTAAAAATTTATATAATTTTTTTTGCTTACTTCAATATTTTTCGTCTAAATTCTAACGAAAATGGGTTAGATGTTAAACAATAAATTTTCAAATGGAGTATAAATGTAATTGTGGAACTTTTTTCAGGAAAAGTGGTAATTTTTATTTACAAAAGAGTTTAAATATATTCAAATCTAAAAATTAATTAAATACAACAATAGTTTCAGACAAAAAATACATTATACTCGAAACTTCACGACGAGTTCTGGAAAATTTGAATCTCAAGTATTATTACATTTACTATATAAATAAAATTAGTACGACCAAATTTGATTTGACCAAGAAATCAGGACATACATATTATTATTTATATATATATATATGTGTGTGTGTGTGTGTGTAGCAAGTTGAAGAACAGGGAATTAAATTTATGTCTTAGAGTCAGAGAGTCAAGATGGCAATGAATGAGGTTGTAATAGGACAATCTCATAAACCCTAACGGCTGCTCTGCCCCACCATTCATTTTCATATTTATCTCTTTTGTTTCTTTTGCCCACCATCCATTTCATATTAACTACTAATCACTTCCTTCTTCATAATTAATTTATTATATTTGTTTTTATTTAATGTTCTTATCAAATTTTTTACATATTTAATTCATCAACATTTCAATTTCCTTTCTTGAATTTTTTAAATTTCCAATAAATACTTACTTCGTCCTAAATTATTCTCATCTTGATTTTTTTTATTATTTATGCTCGATGAAATTGTTCATGATCACAAATTTGTGACGATTTATGTTCGATGTTCATCGAAAATTCCATCATAAATTGCAATAATCGTAATCAATTATTATGTTTTTTTTTCTATAGGACTGTATATGTATGTGGATTCGAAATATTTATTGAATATTTTGATCTATTATTTTATTTTTATTTTTATTTTTATCTCTAGAAAAGGATGGTAATTGGTAAGTGTAGTATTTTTTTCAAATTTGACAAGAAAAGGGTATATGAATATGATAAATGTAATGAGAGCAGACAATATATGTTGACCAATATATAATGAGCATAGAATGCAATAAATCAGGCGGTGGTTTTGGGACATATTAATGTGGTTGGTAGAGGCCACATTCCCTTGTCCTTAGACTAAATATTATTGCTATATCTTACCCAAAAAAATATATATATTATAGTAATTAATTGATCATATTGTTGATGGGATTTGATCAAATAAAATTTATATTCACTCACCAATATATATTGATATTAATTAATGATTGTTTTTTTTAATACAAAAAAATTTAAAACGGTATGCTTTTTTTAGTATAACCGCTAGCCAATGTAGCTTGATCACTTGTCCGCAGACAAAATGTCGAAATTTTGGGATGTTAAACGACCACCTCATCTAAAAGTTTAGTGTTAGAGATATGATTATTTAATACCTTAATACGCACTAAAACAACAACATTTAATACATACGTACACTTGAAAACTTTAATATTATCACTTTACTTTTTATTTATGATATTTACTCTTTTTTACTAATTATCATAATTATATATATATATATATATCCTGAAAGCACCAATATATATACCGTAATTAAAAATACGAACAAAATATAATTTTAGTCTTGTAATTTAATGTGATAGTATTTTTGGTCCCAGAAGAATTAATTTTCACAATTTAGTCTTATAACTTTAAAATTTTGATAATTTGTAGCCATTTTTTTGATCAATTTGACTGAAAATTTACATGTGACTTACATATACACAATTAAATATCAATTACAATTCTGTAACTTGGAAGGTGGTATTTTTTGTTTTGCACGAATCAGTTTACTAGACTAAGATTGCAACTTAATTGAGTCATGTGCAATTCACGTGCAATTTTGACCGAAAAATAACTAAACTTGTCATAATTTTAAAGATATGGGCTAAATTGTAAAAATCAATTCGTACAGGATAAAAAATATCACCCACTTTATGTTAGCGGACTAAAGTTGTAGTTTTCCTAAAACTAATAATATATGCATATCATTGATAATACCAATCGAATATTTCTACTAAAATATTAATATTAAATAATTCTCGTCTCTAATAACTTAAACTTTTAAATGAGGCGGCCGATTTATACGGTGTTAGAGTTTAGTTTTACTCATTTATGAAATGAAGATTTCACGTGCAAAATTTGCACATTTGAAAAACGCGTTAAATATTAATATTAAATTAATTTTTAATTTCCCTCTGTGACAGCCTAAACTTTTAAATAAGACGGTGGTTTAACAAATTCTGTTTATTTAATGTAATTAAGCTAATCCTTGTGGATTTAATTTGTGTCTGCTGCTATATTTCTTGAATCCACCGTCGAGAAGTTAAACTAATTGGATCCTTCTTGAACCTACTAATTAATTATTAATAAGTCAGAGGAAAATTCATATTATTTTAATTATAATGATTATCAATGTCTTAATCACTTTAATTTGATTAGACATATAGCAAACTCGATCGACTTGTTTGACCATCCAATATTTATGAACCTAATGATATTAGTTTTGGTCCGTCACGTTAATTATTATTCACCGAATTAATTCAAAGCATATGATATTAATTTTTTAATTAATTAATTATTTGATTAACCTCAGGTTCTGGTTCTGGTTCATTTTCAGCCAGTCTCAACCTCCTCACTTTTGTCAAATTTTCACATTTGGTATATATTAGGGTTTCTCGATTAATTTACACTATATATACACACACCAATATATAAGAAAAGATATTTTTCTCTCACAAACAGCGGTTATGACGCAGCAACACCAATTTTATTGTTATGCCGATAATACTTTTAATTTTTTTTTTTGTTTCTTTCTTTCTTTTATTTTTTCTTGAAAATATATTGTGTTGGTTTATATACATATTTTCTTAACCATAATATTATTATATGCACGCAAGGACGGCGTGTTACGACGGTTAGCATTTTATAAAATGTGATTTATTTAATACGTAGAGTCAAATTCATAGGTTGATTCTATATATAAATAATTCAAACCAACAAATGCGTGCAAACACACAAAAAAAAGAAAAGGAACTACTATAGAAATAGACATATATACACCTACATTCGTATGACTTGAACTCACAACTTTTTTATTGTGAGGTCTTGACCTTACCAGTCGAGCAATGCCGATCATTAGCCTACACTGACAGATCTTGATCAAAATTTCATTATATAAGTTCGAATTATAGTTTTCTGATATATAAATTAATAAAAGAATGATTTAATTACAATATATATATATATATATATAATATTTTACATATGAATAACTGTGTATTTTATTATATGATCAATTGAGATCCGTTGATCCCAAGATGTAACTAGTTAGGGGAGAGGACGATGGCGAAAATCTAAGGATTCTTGATAATTCGATATTAAGATACAATTTCAAGCTCGATAGATTACAAATTGTGGGGTCGAGAGAATTTGTAATGTAAAATGTAATTGCATATAGGCCGATAACCTTTTTGAAATAGTTTTTAAAGGAACAACTTTCTAGTATACAAACTTCAATTAAACAAATAATTAACCCCCAAAAAGACTTGAAAAATTGAAGTGGTTTTTCATAATAGTGTTGTCATTTTATTACAAGTCGAACATTAGAACCATCCAAAAGCAAACAAAATTGACAGCCTAACTGCAAATGTTGACAGGGCCAAAAAATCATCTCATCATTTAATACAAAAAAGTTGTCATTTGTCTTTCTTCACTCATATGAGGCTCCAAAATTACACATTTCAGCACAAATATTCGTAGCCACAATTAACCTCATATAAATCCGTCTCCATAATTCTCAAAACCGTCGCTTTTTCTTTTCTTGTCCTTTTTTCATAATTCAAGATTCCTTATCTCATAATATTCAAGCTGCATACATAAGTTCAATTTTGAGCTTTTTACAAGGGAGCCCCAAAGATATTCGTTTTGATCAATGTATTCAATACCACAATTTTTTTAAAAAAAAAACAGACAATTTTCACATAATATGTAAAACATTATAGTGTACAAAATATCTCCTGAGTTTCAATGGTTGTGCTTCATTTGGGCAGCATAGTTATAACGGAGACAAATGAAGGAGTCGAAAAGATTGGTCGGTCGGGATATGAACAATCTTAGTTAATAGGTCGGTGCTCGGCTCCAACTCTATGCATGTGTTGTCCAAACCTTGTTGTGATCACCATATATACATCGCATTAATTAATTATGTTTGTTTTCTCATTCTATATATACTTAATTAGTCACTCCAAATATAATGTTATACACTACTTGTTACGTGATTGATCACTTTTTTTAATTATATACTAATCATACAACAAGTATATTACACTCGTCATACAATTCATAGAGTCTAATGAAACCAAATCCAATCTGGCTAAGAATTTCCCGTGATATTTTTATTACATCAAGTTTGATGTGGTTGAACTAATCACGTACTAAATTAAGTGTATTTATGATGCAGAAAATATACTACACATTTTTTATGATTTCCCGTCGATGAACCTAATTCTGTACATACTTGACCATGTTCTAAAAATTGGTGCATTATGCAGGATTGTCAATGATCATCTCCTATCAATCGTAAATTAGACTTGATAGTTTTCAAATTATCGAACTACTTTCTATGATTTTAAAATAGATTGAGTTTCGTCAAAAATCAGGGCTCGAATGTAAATTTAGATCAAATATCATTAATAAGATCCATCATTACGAGTCTCAACCCAAAGAAATAGACAGCCCGACGACTGAAAATGGGGACAAGAATAAAATCTAAGACAAAGCACCGTCTCATTAAATAGCAAAAGTTTAAATATGTCTGTCGTATAGGCTCCAAATTTCAGTTTGAGCACATACAATTTAAAGCTGGTTTAAAAATTTATTTACGTGCGACTCGGACTCACAATCAAGAAATTATCAGTTCGAATTCTACATAAATTTATTTTTTATCGCAGTGTCGTTTTTCTTTATTTACTTTGAATGTACGTACATTTATTGATTTATAAATATAGATATAGTGAATTAATATTTGAATGTGAATGTAATTACTGATATAATAATGAACGGCATCTTATTCGATAAATAAAATAAATCTATTTCCACGAGTACTTGGAAAGTGACACTAAATTCTTTGAATTATTTTTGCACAATTTGAAGATTCATTATTAATGTATGAAATTGAAAAGGTGCATAAGTTCAATTTAGTGCTTTTTGGGCAGGAGCCAAAGATATCTGAATCGATGGTTTCAGTGCCACAAAGTGCTGCATCATTTGTTCTTTTCTTATCTCTTCTTTTATCATGTGGAGCTCAATTCATCACTTTTCACATTCGTATGAAGAACTAAAATTGATATGTTAGAGTGTGAGTTTGTCTGAATATTACATTTAGAATTAATGAGTCAAAATAACTCCACTACAAATTACTGATTTTGAGCAATGTATTATTATTGTATTGATGTTTCATGTGTTAATACATCATCATTTCAGTCGATCAATCTGATGCTACATAAGTTCATTGAAGAACCGTTGGATGTCATAAGTTGTTAGAAAAGTGAAATCTTGACGTTACATGCATAATGAGTCAACAAAAATCATTTTAGTGACCTAAGCAGTAAATTTGGACACACATGTTATATATACGCGGTATGTGTCATATGGGAACCGATCGTGTTTTCTAGCGGGTTCATTGGAACCGCCGGCATAATTTCTTTTTTTTTAAAAAAAAAATGAAAATACATTAAAGTAAAGGAGGGAAAGAATAGGGCTTCTTTACTCACACTGCAATAATATAATAATTCGATAACTTAATCGATTCGATATTCGAACATTGACTGCATGTGAGTAATAAATGTTGATGATATTAGAGACTGAGGAAGAAGGAGGGGGTTGACATTTGACAAACCGCCAAAATGGTCGAGGCCACGGATTCTTGTCGGATCCAATCTTGAAATGGCCCAATCATCCGCAGCCATTAATTAAAACATTTCCCTCCTCTAATACTATTGGTCAGAATCATTTCCAATCAAATCCTTCTTCTTCTTTTTCCCCATAAATAAAATAAAATGAAATAATAGTTTGTCGATATTTCAGCAGATGACTAAAATATGTATTATGGGATCAACTTCCCACCTTTGTTTTTTTTAATCTTTTGTTGTCTGGAGTTCCCTGCCTAGGATGAATCCTATTTTCATATTTTCACCTAATTATGGTTTAAAATTTTTAATTATATTTTTATCGTAAACTATAACTTTTAGCACAATCACAAATGCCAGGAATAATAATATCAAAAATTATGTTTTTCAAAAAAAAAAAAAGGAAAAAAGGCATTTACAATGTTATATATATTTTTTCTTTTTTAAAAAAAATAAAATAGTATAGTTTAAAAGGATTTTCCAATTCAACTCATTGTTCAGTTATAAGTGGGTGACCTAATAATTAATTTACCTAATTGTAATTACAAGTCCAATTACATTACCTTTAAGAAACGATTAAGCACATGATGAGAATCCCAAATAAGTAAAAATAATAATTAAATATACTAGATAATCATTTCACTGCAAACACATGTCGGCAATCTAAGATAAATATTTACACGTCTGGTGGTCCTGTCCATATTAATCACCTCATCATAATACGCACGCACGCACGCAATTATAAGATCTTAATCTTAATTATCAAATGATGTGCCACTCAATTTATTAATTGGTACTGTAAGGTTGAGGCTTCATGAACAAAATCGAAATCATAGGCTCGAGTACCATCGGATATGTGGGTATTTATCGAATTTATTTTTGAACATACTACTAGGATTGTAAAGCGATCAAATTGGGTCTAGCACATTATTGTCAAGACATATTGTTTGAATTATTGACTTAATTGAGTTCAAACGAAGTTCATTTGAATCAAATATGAGCAGAACTCAAGTAGTTTGATATCTCTAAGTATATCACCTTATTTTTAATTACATTGTTTCAATCAAGTTTGAGTTGAATATTTTGAAGCCACGCAATATTTATTGGTCGTGATTTTTGTGAATGTGGCTAAAAATTTAATTTATACTATTTTTAATGAAAAATTCAAACACTTGCAAATTTAACACTTTTTGGGCCGTCAATGAGGTCTATCTTAGGTAGCGAGGTTATGGGTTCGAACCTCCTTTTATGCATGAGATGTTGTATCTATTGTATAGTAGGTGTGTTGTTTCTATTATAATAGTAGGCGTTGGTTAGATATTATTGTAATTGTTTGTTAGTTTCCAGACATAAATGATTATAATCGATGTATTTCAATTAATAACAATTCATTACTCTTACTTAAAAAAAAAAAAAATACTTTTGGCCCCATCTAACTTCAAAATTGTAATTGAGGACAATAATCTATAAAAAAAAAAAGGAAATTTTCTCCAATTTCTACAACAAAAAAAAAATACGAATTTCACTAAAAAAAAAAAAAAGGCACACACTTGACACGTGACAATTTCATCTTCCAATAGATTTTCAGGAGAAATTGGACCAAATGCGTCATCCCCAATGATGTTGCTTGTGGCTCGAGCAGTACCCTGTTGCACGATATATTATCCCTTCTAGTTTTGTACAATTTTATCTTGAAAAAGCGCATCGTTAATGAGAGAATGCTTTGAGATTTATAAACTACTAAAACTTCTCGTCTGCAATTAATATAAAACACTTGCCTACGTCACCCAAACTATACAAATGCATTTTCCCCACATTTTTAATGCAGAATGTAAAGAACTTCTAGTACTCAAAATTAAATTGTCCACAGTCTACTAGAATACTCTCGCTAATAAAGTGAAAATAAATTATAAAGCTGCTACTCAATAAATTAAATAATGAAGTTGGTAAAGTGTTATGATCCCCACCTTAATAATTAATTTCGTAATTACACTTAATTAATTTACCTAATCAGTTCTAGCCCCCCAAAACTCTCCATTTCTATAGGTTTCTACTCGAAACAACCAGACTCTTTTATTGACTTTAGGGTACTTAATTTCATAATCATCTAATTAATTATTTTTCAATTAACCCTAAATTCTTTAAATTAATTTTATATTGTAGCACGTGTGCCTTCATTAATTCCTTATAGTGCATAAATTGATCTACGAGGACGGTTTTGTTTGAATGGAGAGACGAATTTACCGACGGTTCCTAATTCATTTTTTGAATTGAGAGATGAATCTCAAGTGCAAAAGTTTCTGTCTCTAAGTTTTTCAAAGTATAAGATTTAGAGACGGAAAATATCCGTACCTAAAATTCTGTTCTCATATAGTGAAACAGGTCATTGTATTTAAATTTTAGTTTTTGTTTAAGGAAAATTACAATTTGCTCTTTTTAAGTTTGTCGTAATTATAAATATTATCTCGTTGTTTAAAAATTATAAATACTTCATAAAATTAACAGTCATATAACAAATACTCCTTGCAACGGGCGCCTGTCGCGAAGGTGTATTTGTTAATCGATGACCATTAGTTTTAAAGGAGTATTTATAACTTTTCAAATAATAAGAGAATATTTATAATTATGACCAAAAAAATCGAGAGAGCGGCCGTCGTAATTTACCCTTTTATTTAATTTTGTATGTTTGTGATTAATATTTATTGAAGTATCTAAATACGTACGTGTACATATATGTGTATGTTGTGTGTGTATAATTAAGGGACCCACAAGAAATGTCATGATGTAAAATAGTAGAAGGAGACAAGGTTTGGCTTTTCCAACACAGAGCAAAAATGTGTATGCAAATATCACATGGACAGTGAGTGAGTGATTGCTTCTTTTCTGATCACAAAGAAACGCGAGATTCGCCCCCTTTCTCGTCTATACATATAAATCGTTCTTATCACACTACGACTTCCATTCATTAATTTCTAGGGTAAACTAATTAAGCCAAGTTCTAACAAAATTTTATTAGATAATAAAAGAATAAAATGATATTATGATTAGTTTGGAGTATTGAGAAAAGAAAATATTAACAATGATTGTTTACGCCGACCCCCTTTCATTATAAGATTTAAAAAAAATGCTGAAATTAGCAAAAAAGTAATTATATTAATTTTTAATTTTATCCCTTATATAATATTTTATGTAATTAATAATTTTGTACTTATAAGAGAAAAATATAATAATATATTATATTTCTCTCTTTATAAATACATAAAAATACATTAACATATTAAATGAGATGGGTAAAATTAAAAATTTATGTAATTATTTTTCGTCCAAATTTTAATGAAAGTGTGTCGGGTGTAAAGCAACCATTAACTGATTATGCCTAGTGAAAATACAAATCTAAAGCTAATTAAATATTAATTAATTTATAATCAAATTAAAAGAGTTTGAATTTTTTTATTTTTAAAAAAAAAAGGTATAGTAGATGTAGATCATAATTCATAGGTAGGAAAAGTAAGAAATCTAAAAGAGATTGTGGAAGGGCAATAAAAACAAAAGGGAAGGAAGCTCTTGTTATTGTCATTATGGAGAGAGTGGTCACGGGCTTCTCTTGACTATGCAGAAGATCAATTAGTCCCAACCCCCCACCCCCACCCCACCCCACCCCATCCCATGTCTAAGCTCTACACTTAGGTAGTGAATGGCATTAGCTATATAAATATATACATCGAGTGTGAAAATATCAAATGATCAGAGAATTTATATTATGTATTTTAAGTTTATAGATAAAATTATATTTTTAATTTTCTAATTATAAATTATTAGCTTTTTTGGTCCTATAATTCACCTTATTTATTCATTTAGTCCTTTTCTTGATGAGTTTATCGAGAACCTCTCACATTTGGTCCTTTTTTTGACAAATTTAGTCATGTATTAACAAATTTAATGATGGATCAAATTTGTCAATATAGAACTAAATTTACTAAAAAAATGACCGTATGTGAGAGGTCTTAGACTATAAATTTGTAATAATTATCTTATATATGTAATTATTTAAATGAGAGCACGCATGTATGCTCATTTTCTAATATTCCTCCTCATTAAAAAGAAATATGATTTTACACTATGGTTATTTATTATAGTTAAAAGTAAAAAAATTATAGCAAATATTAATTAACCACGGTTAATAACGTCTAAATTAGTTGTTGTTTTTACAAGGCCAAAAGATTTGCTACAGCTAAAAATTATGGCAAATATTTTGGTCACACGTAAAATCATAGTAAATGTTGATTAATCGTAACCAAAATTTAAATTTTCGCAACGATTTTATCTGATTATAATAGATAAAATTAAGTTATTTATAATTTTTAAACTATATTTAATATTTTATAATATAAAACATATTCAATTTTTTTTTTGTAGCGACCCGGATATAATTAATAGCTAGGGTAGAATTTGTGTAGGTACTTGAATATTGAGTTAATTATATCTAGTGGATATATAGGTAGCTACGTACACGTCCAATAAGATATATGAATGCGACTTTACATGAAAACTTGTAATAATTATTTAAAAAAGCTCTTATAAGTACCGAAATTGAAATTCTAGTTTATAAATGTAAGTCAAGAAGAATTAATTAAGGCATGTAATTGATTTTCGTCTTATATCTTGTCAATTTTGCTCACTAATTAATTGAAATATCACCGATGATGTCTTATCGATCCGAGAGCCGAGAGTTAAGAACGAGGTCCCGTAAATAAGTTCAAAATCATGTGTCCACTTTTCATAAGACGTACATGTATTTATTTTATTTAATGGAAGTTTATTCAAATCAACGTATTGTTTAATTTATTGATTTTAATGTAATTATGTACGTAATCAAGTTGATGAAAAGATTTTAATGACAGAGAGAATTAAGAACTTAATAATTTAATGGCTACTTGTTGAAATATTTGGTAAACTATACAACTTTAATTAATTAAAATAGACTTATAGGATATGAATAATTTATATATGAAGAAGCTCATACGTACTTACGTAGCTGCTATATAGTAAATTTCTCCGTCATTCGCCACTCTGCAAATTAAAAAATTCAGGTAAATTAATTAAATAAAAATAATATATGTATGACGATCTCTATATTCAATTAATTAATTCGTCGTGCGCCTCTTAATTAATATTCTAAAAGTTCTTTTTATTAATTAATTTTCACTAAATCTACTTATAGTAGGTACCATTAATGAATTTTTTTAAAATTCAAATAGTAATATATATATTTTAATTGTATTTTAGTCTTATAATATATTATTTTGGTAGTTTAGTGTTGTAGAATAGTCCACTCAAAATTTTAAAGTTGGCTAAAATTAAAAGTGGGGCATCATAATTTGGACCAATTTTTTTTCTAATGAATTACAGAATTAAAATATCAAATGACTATAATTACGAGACTAAAAGTAGAATTAAGTTTGACTTGAAATATATATAGAGAGAAAAATGTGGTCTTCAAAAAAGAACATTAATGAATGCAGGCTGCAGTCCTATTCATGTCACATTGCAAAAGCCAAAAAACATAAATAAGAAAACGCACTATACTATATAGTAAAACTATATATATATATATTTATGTATTGAATTTCTAAACATATTTTACCAAAATTACAAACCCCATATATGTAATATTTGAAAGTAAAATGACAAAAATTATAATGGTGGGAATTGGGAAATGAAAAAGAGTCCAAAGACACCGCAATTTGGAAGAAGAGAGAGTTTGGCCACCCCACCCTGTCCTCTTCTTGTCATGTCCCTTTCTCATCTTTATACACCCCTTACTTCATCATCCATGTAGGCCCTCAACCCCCCCCCCCCCTCTCCTACCTCACCATCTACACATCTTTCTATTAATTCATCCCCTCCTCTCTCTCTCTCTCTCTCTCCATTTTCTTCTTCCCCTACACCACGCTCTTAGAGAGAGAGAGAGAGAGTCAAGAAAGAGAGAGAGAGGAAGCCCTTTTACTTCAATTTCTTGGGTTGAGTATACATACATCTATTAGTAGCTAGTAAGTAAGCCAATTCTTGAATCTTAATGATCTCCCTCTTATCCCTCTTACCCCACCACCACCCCCCCAAAGAAGAAGAAACAACTTGCACTTCCAATTGTTGTCATATAGTGGTATAATAAGCCCATGTATGTATGTATAGATTGAACATCAAGAGCTAGAGAGGGTTAATTATATTTGGAAAGAAAGAGCAAAAAAATTAATCATAGAGGGTTTGGCCATAGTTTTATGGCAATTGCAGTAACCATGAACAATCAAGAAGACGGAACCAGCAAGCATGACGACCACGAGAATGACATGGTGATGCCGGGCTTTCGCTTCCACCCTACAGAGGAGGAGCTCGTGGAGTTCTACCTCCGCCGTAAGGTGGAGGGCAAGCGTTTCAATGTCGAGCTCATCACTTTCTTAGACCTTTATCGCTACGACCCCTGGGAACTCCCTGGTACATATATTCGTATAAATCTATAGATACATGTGCTATATATATATCTCTTTTCGTCTTAATCTTGATAGCCCTTTTCATAGTTTCTTTTATACATAGATTACTCATGAGAGAAAATCAAGAATTCTACATATGTTTGATTGTTTTTGTACTTTATGTGGATGTCAGCGTTGGCGGCCATAGGGGAGAAGGAGTGGTACTTTTATGTACCAAGAGATAGGAAGTACAGGAACGGAGATAGGCCAAACCGCGTGACAACTTCCGGCTACTGGAAGGCCACCGGAGCTGATAGAATGATCAGAAGTGAGAATTTCAGGTCTATTGGCCTCAAGAAAACCCTTGTTTTCTACTCCGGCAAGGCCCCTAAAGGAATCCGAACCAGTTGGATCATGAATGAATACCGTCTCCCACAGCACGAGACCGAGAGACTGCAAAAGGTTTGTTTGAATTTTTATCGAGCTTTATTAATTTAAAAAAAAAAAATCTTTCCCAGAATTGAAATAAATTAAAATCTTTTACTACTCCTTTTGTTTGTTTGAATCATCTGACTGGATCGGAAAGACTAGGGTAAGACAGGTAGCTAGCCCTCCAGGGGGAGGAGATCAGAAGATGGAATTTAACAAGAATTGATGTAGTGCGTGATATGCAAGAACGACAGACTGACATGTGATTAATGTTCACTTCTGCTGTCTGAATGAGAATTTCTTAAATGTTCACCGTGAGAAACTAAATGCCTGCATGATGATCTTTAAATTCTGAGAAACATTAAATATGTATATATGTAATGAAAATCCATATATATCAATAAATAAGGATGAGGAATAGATGCATTCTTTTAATTAAATTCCTTTTAAAATTCAATTTAATCAAACTCATCCCACATTGTCTTTTTAATTCAGGCAGAAATTTCTCTTTGCCGTGTCTACAAGAGAGCTGGAGTGGAAGACCATCCATCTCTCCCCCGCTCGGTCCCAACCAAGGCCTCATCCTCGTCGTCCTCAAGAGGGCCGCAATCATCACGAAAGCAGCAGCACAGCCAGCAGACGACCAGCCAAGAAATGTCGTTCCAAGCTAACTACGGAGGATCACCGCCGCAAACCGATGGAAAAATAAGCGAAACGAGTCAAAGTAGCAGCACAGACATGGGCACATCTCTTGCCCTTTCACAGCAAAATTCAAGTTACTCCATCACTCCGGCTGCAGCATTAGTCCCCAACATGGCCAATTCTTCCACACTTCAAACTCCTACAGCAGAAGATGATCATGGTGTGATGTTACAGCAATCCAAACAAGCTAATTCTAGCTCTTCTTTATCCCCAAACTGCCCATCCATCTATGCCACCTCTTCCTCCCATGCGATTGATGACCTCCACAAGCTAGTGAACATACAAGCTGCTTCAATAAACCATGAAAATCATCAGTACAATACTCCAAATAATGGCCCCCTTAATCTTCTTTCCCACTTCTCCACGCAGCCGGAGCCGCTGCCGGCTGCGGCCCTCAATGTCGTCGGTCCGGGCTCCGTGCCGGCCATCTTCTCCGACAGATTGTGGGACTGGAATGCCATTTCCGAGGCAGGCAAAGATTACATGACCAACCTTTTCAAGTAACTCATATCATCATCTCATGTACTATGCAAATATATGATCTCTATGCGTAACTTAATTAATGTTATGATCTCATGATGCCTGATGCTAATTAATTAGTGGTATGTTGATTAAATGACTTCCCTTTTTCTTGATTCTTCTAAACTTTGTGATAAATTAATGACTTGTTCTTGAGTAACTGTGATTTGATTATAACTTGTTAGGGTTTCTGGGTTTTTGCTGGATTCTTGATTAAGTTAGTATAATTAGCCCTTGGAAGGAAATTTAGTTGCTGATCCTTAATCAACCATAGGGTTTCTATATATATATGGAAATGGGCACCATCTAGAAAGGTAAATAGATAGGTAAAGATAGATTTATTAAACGTAAAAATATAAAAGAAAATGTGAATCACAGCACATAGTTTTTCAGGATTTATGATATCATCCTGACAATACATAATCTATACTGTATAATTAAAATTTTTAAATAGATCGCTAGCTCATATGTCCTAGAATACTTAATTTGATTTCAATATCATCATTCCTGATCGATGATTCTTGGTTTTTGACTCATGACAACAAATGTACCTGCTAACTAGCTATGATATGTATGTAAAGTTTTAGCAGAGAAATGAAGCGCCTTCTCTCTCTCTCTCTCTCTCTCTCTCTCTCTATATATATATATATATATATATATATAGAACTCTCTGTCTGTCTCTCTCTCCCACATGCAAATTGAGACCAGCTGTAAGAAGTGATGAGAGAATGATAATGTGATGATGATTGAACAGTTAGATAAAAATGATGAGTTGCAGATGACTGCTCAGAGACAAATTAAGGTACAATATTGCAAGTGTTTTTGGACCCCCCACTTTTCACAAGCCTAATTACCACCAAGACAAAATGTGTTGTCCGAATTTGTCCATTTTGGCTGCACCTCAATTTTGAAGTAACTCATCATGTTCATGTATATGTGGCATATCATGTCCTCCAGGTATAAGCTACTTCAAATACGTACCTACCATAACACATTATTGGGAATTCTTTCTTTCTGTGTGTCCGTAGTGACACATCAAAATGGACTTCTGCCTTTCCTATAATAGATTTTCTGTCTTCATCTCAACATGCATCCATCCCTCAGTTTCTGAGTTATTAAAGATGTTAGAATTCAATATATGTAGTAGCTGGTGTGTATGTACGTACTACTGGTCTTCATATATGCCTCAATTAATAACTCGAAAGAACTTGAATCTAGCTGATTGGGTGTTTCTTTTACTTCTTGAATTGAATGATTTAGGGTTTTGAGAAACCTATTCGTTGCATTGATCTTGATCAGAGTTTTGTTTGCGAAAATGTTTTAATTTGTCGGTTGAGTAAAAGAAAATGTAATCAAAGGAAATGGATTCGAATTTTACTAAACGTGTGAGTATTTATCTCACTTAATTTACGTATGTGAGTCTAATATTGTAATTAATTTTATTTCTTGTAATTAATATTATATTTATGTATTGCTCGAATATTGGAAAATTGGAATGTTCATCCTGTAGGGATGGCAATTTTGGTCCTGTGGAATTAAATTTTTTGTAATTTAGTCCTGTAACTTTAAAATTTTGATATTTTTTTGCTAAAAATAAAAATACATTTACCGGGCACATGATCTTGTTGAGAGTATCCGCCAGATTAGACCAAAATTATCAAAAATTTCATACCAATTTAAAAATAGAACAAGTAATAAAATAAAAAATAAATTGCAGCTCATAAACTCATCCAAAGTGGAATAAATAAACAAATAAATCCCTATTAAGCCCCAATTTACCTATAAGTAGAGCTACATTCTTCTCAATTCATTTCTCTCAATCTGTGGGCTATAAACTGATGATACCCTAAATTTCAAGTTTCTACACTAGCTGAGCTTGCATTTTCATATTTTCAATCGAGTCCCTGAAGTTACCATTTATGTTATTTTCTGCCCCACACTTTTGCTTTTGATACCAATATTTTATTTTAATTAAGTTGGATAAATATATTTATTTTCTAACCTATAGAATTGGATTATTTGGTCTTAAAAAAAACCCTTTAAACCATCTTGTGCGCTAGTTCAAAACACGAAAATCATCATAAAGAAATTCATAATCATAGCCATTGATATCTAGAATATCCAACGGCCACCAGGACGATACGTGGTTCTGTGCAAGACACTCTACAAATATCCAAGGAGGCTACTTGATAGGCATGCAATTAATACAAAGAGTTCTAGCTTCCCGATCACATGCAACTCCTATTATAACTCGTACTAACTTAAATAATTGGAGGGTTTGAATTGAAAACCACTCAACATGCGTAACAACTTATAGCAATTCTTACTGTTTGAGTAGGGGATCATCCGTGAACCCATCTACAGTTCAAATCAATCACATCACTGTGTTATATGGGCGCATCTCAGACACATTCTTATAAATATTGCATATATAACAAAATGAACAAATGGCGTTCTAAATTATAAGTTCGATATGTCTTAAAATTTTATTTTCTATTGTGTTTGTATCATTAAAATAAATATAATTGTAAAATAAATTCACTTAATGAATAGCTGAATCTCTTTAAATTTAGGAGATTATATGTATAACAATTGGATACTCATTAATCCACATATTGAGTGTCGCATACTATATTTAAGAAAACAAAATTAATTTAATTTTGCATTAATGAATAAAATATAAGTACATTAACAAGTGTTGCAGCTCCTAGTCAACTACACATGAACATTTGAAGTCCACCCAATCCATAAGCTATATAATACAAACCCCTGCAAGGTGTAAGAGTTGCAATGTATAAGTATTATTTGCTTGAGCTGTTCTTCAATTCTGTGTGTGAGTGCTTTTAGTGATGATCTGATGTTCTGAAATCTTCTGCAGTTCCTCTCCTATCAAATATGATAAATGGTAGTACTGCATTCTCACTACTTGGGCTGCTAGATATATGACTGTATTTATAATTTTGAAACTTATCAAATATGTATATATATATATATATATATTTGCCGACCTAATTAAGCTAGTTGTATATGTATCGAATTAAGAAATAATATTTATTTTTGGGATATTTACATTCTTCTCCCTTGAGATTTGGTATAGTTACATATAAACCAACTGTGATTTGAGAAATTATATTTAGCACTCCTGAAGTTTACTTCCGTCTAACATATAAGTCCTTCTATTAGTCAAAATTCATTAAATTTACTGATATTAAAAAAAAATTGTTAGACGAAAGTAAATCTCAAACGTGTTAGATGTAATTTCCCAAACTACAGAAAATTTTACATATAATTATATCAAATTTCTGGGGACGAGAGTGTAACTATCCCTTTTTTCTTTTAAATAGAAGTCGAATACATGTTTATTTAGCAGATATTAACTAACTTGCTCTAATTCTTCCATGTGACCTATTTCGAGATTTAGCCACGTGTCTCTTCTAGGCCGATGGTCTTGCCCACCTAGTCTTAGGTTCTGAGTTGTTGGGCCTCCATTCTTCCTTGAATTGGGCTTATTTCGCCCACCAAACCCCAATAAATGGACCATACTTTGCGCTTTACAATAATTGGCGATCACCATCATCCATAACATCAATCAACAATGCATTATTGACCATCCATCGATTATAAGAACAGAAGAATAAATATTCATACGCCACATGAAATTTTAGAAAAAGGCATCATTGATTGATTTCTTTGGATGAAAAATGTCAATGAATAAACAACACCAATAAGCATAGTAGCAAGAGTAAGTACAACATAACATTTGAGAACCTAAATACAATTTGCTGAGAAATGCGGAGTAGTAACCTCCTTGTTTTTGGTAAGTTTACACTGTAAAGGTGCAGTCACCAATCATATAATGCCAAAATGGAAAGACACTCGACTTTTTCAAGAAAGTTGGAAAAACAAGTTAGAGAGAAAGGATTACCAAAAAACGGAGTGCGGTGGTCTCCCACCACCAGGGAGTTAATTTGAATACTTTCAGCTAAATAACCCATCAAAATGAGTAGGCTCCTCCCCAAAATTGAGAAAATTCGGACCAACAGATTTTCAAAACTAGATGTGCTGATTACCCTGAACACTAGCAACTTAATTTTCTTTTTATATCAAAAAACTACTTTTGCATAAAGAACTATACATGGGATGGGTGGGGGGTGATCCGTCTCCCAAACTTTTCAGTTTTCATGTAGAAACAGTGTTTTCTAATGTACCGGCACTTCTTTTGTCAGACACCATTCGTTCAGTCGTTCTTCCAGGACCTCGTGTGTTCTTGCTGGCAACACTTTTACTATCAGAATTCCTAAGCACGTTGCGCTGCATTATACGCACAGGAATTCCACCCAAATCAAAGTCTTCTTTCAGTGACTTCGTTAGGAACCTGAGTTCTGTATCTGATAGCTGGACCTTCCCAGTAATGAATGCAACAAAAGTAGGTGGTCGGGCCTTCACCTGAGTGAAATATTTTATCTTTGGTTGGGCAGACTGGTCTTTCCAGGAATGCCTGCTCATGACCTAGACATAAAGCACTATCGTAATTTAAAATGACAAATTTTAATGCCGCTTCCATGACTGCAAAAGAACAGGAGGATTTCAGCAATACCTTGCGTAGCCAGCGGTTGAGACGAGCTGTTGGCAATCTGCGACACCACTTTTCATATGTATCAACAACCTGGCGCATCACAGCCACCCGGCCTTTCCCCTCAAGTGCAGAAACAAATACCACAGGTATCCCTGCCACCTGCATGCAAACATCTATCAATGCAAGAACAGCTTCTTCAAGCAAAATAATTTTAGTTATTTGTCACAAGGGCAGCTGTTGATTTTTCGCCATAATCAAACAGAACAAAAGTATTCTCAATATAATATTTTCAAAATTCAATCTTTCAACCATTGAGTGAGAACAAGACTAGCAATATGTACTTTTAACAATTCATGCAGTCTCTTAACACCAACATATTCAAGCAACAGTGGAATGGAAACAAGTAGCGTTCAGGGAGAGCACATTCTAAATAGAAATGAAATGCTCCCAACGACTGTTTTCACTGCAGGAAAAATAACTACCAAACTTGATGCAGGCAGACTTAGCATCATAAAAAAGATGGAACCACCATGTTAGGTATATAGATGTAGATTGCTCTAATCTGTACCAACAGACCTGGGGTATAACAGTCTGAATTTCTTCAGGCACAGCATTGAGCACACTTTCGTACATTCTTGAGCTCTGCTTCCCCTTCAAAAGATCCATCTTGTTCACCACGACAACCAAACCTCGACCTTCTTCCACTGCTCGCCTTGCTATGACGACTTCAGTGTGCTTCATGCTCCGTCGAGCTCTTGCAATCTATTTTGGAAAAAGTAACAAATAAAGGACGGTAAAAAATTACTTGCACATTCCATTTTAGGTATCAAAGGACACGTTCAAATCTCAACGGCTTGAGGTTAGTGAAGACTTGAAGGGAAGGGGTACGCCTTGTTCTGCCCTCTGAACCCCCTACCCCTCTGCTGAAATGCATATGGGATGAGAGATAATAAAAAAAATGAAAAATGTATTGAATAACTTAGGAGAAAGAGCAGTATATTAATAGTGCTAAACCATGTTGACAAGTTCAAGATCTTCCTGTAGCAAAAAGGAATATATTTCTCCTTCCTTCTTTTACATATTTAACTTGTGGGGGACGGGGTTAGAACTCAAATATTTTCTGGACAAAATAAATATGTTCTTCACTGAAGAGTTTCCAGGAGTGAGAACTTCTGTGAAACAAAGTAAACACCAACTAATGGGCAAAGAAACCAAACAGAGTGCTTAACATTGCAAACTTACCTCAATATAATGCAAACAATTAAGTACCATAAAAGAATAACATTAACAGCTTTCGTGGTGCATGCTTAAGATCATATCGATGGAGAAGAATCAGAACCTCACAAAGCTAAGGGTTTCAGGCATATAATCAGTTAAAAGTGATCCACAGGCAATAATAAGCTGGATGTTATAAACAGGCAACTCCACCTTCTATGTGCAGTTTATCCTTTTATATCATTTTATTGGTAAATAACATTTTTTTTACCGTTAACAAATTTACTATGCTAAACCAGGGAGATGTAAACCTAGCATTACAATAGTGCCTGACAACATTACCTTTGTTTGTCTTTAAGATCATGGTATTGAAACATGTCGACTGTAAGACAGGGATAAAATCTTCAGTTGAACAGCAAAGATTTGTGTGTCCATTGGGATTATGATGCTTAGTTTGCAAGACAGAAATCATGCAACTGCAACTAATTAAACCAACAAACAAGCATGAAATTCACAACAAGAAAAGAACTACAGCCAAAACTGGTAAGTCAAAAAACTAATACAAGATGCAGCATTGCACACATCAGACCTCTTCTGCATCCAGAACTAATGCAACCACATGGGCCCTCATGAGATGTTTCCTTGATTGCACAATGCTCAAGGATGATGGCCCCTTATCCTGTTTTGTCCTCTCCAACCAACCTGCAGTGTCAACCTGATGAAAACAAATTTATAAACGTTAAAGTTCCTTTCTGTTACACAAGAAGTTCTCCAGAGGCCCAGAAACATGTTAATTGGCTTCTGCAAGTCTTTTCAGATCACCAGTTCATGAGATAATCTTGCACCACCTAGAAGCAGGACTAACCCACCATATATTCTACCCCAAATTCCAAGAACAAATGCATACGAACTAATAGAGTATTTCTCTGTAAGCAATAAACATAAAAACATAAGATACAAAGTGATCAACAAATAAGAAAGATGGTGAACGCTACCAAATAACAAAATTTTAGTCCTATGATTGATCAGAACTATCAACGAAGGGCAAAAAGAAGTCTAGCAAATAAGGAAACTACAACTCACAAGATATACGTCTCTCCCTTCATACTGAAATTGAACCCGAATGGAATCTCTGGTCAAACCAGCTTCTGGTCCAACCAAAACTCGATTTTCTTGTAATAGTGCATTCAGCAATGTAGACTTCCCTACATTTGGTCTCCCTACAATTGCCAGCTGCAAGGGAAGCTTAGAGTCAACATCCTCATCCCCAGCCGATCCGCTGTCCAGCATATCTTCATCTAGAATTTGAAAACAAAAAACACATTTCATAAGGGATTATACTCCAATTAATAAAAGCGTGTAATGATTAATTTATCTGATAAGACACGTTACAAGCTACGAGCAGGACTGGGAAAATCTACCCAAGAATTAGTCAATAATGCAAGTTCCATACCAATTAAGAGAATGATATATACCAACCTACATACTAGAAAAACATTATTTCAGGAAGAAAAAGAATAGGTGAGCTCGTCTCGAACAATTTAAGAATCTTCCAAGAAGCGAGTGATGTTGAAGCTCAAACTGTTTTTGAACATTATTACCCCAATGTAAAAGCCTTTTATCTCAAAATGAAGGGATGGCCTGAAGCGTCAGCATCACATGCAAATATAATGCCGACAGGATGGAAGGGATAGATACAGCGAGTAAAAAGTTCACATATAGTTAATCCTGCAATATGTAAGGTATTATGTTCTAATAAATAGAGCAACTTCTTATGAATAGATTTTGGAGTTCCATGTATTTAAAATACTGCAGTTTCCGTATGATAAAACCTCTTTGGCTGCAGGAGGGATGCTTATATTTGCAAGTACAGCATCCATGACTTGCTTTCTACGCTGAAATACCAGACAAATTTTATTTTACTCTTTCTCAAACTCCCAGTGCTAATCATTTCGTTGTTATATAGCCAAACACACTATGAAGTATGAATACATCTTCATGCATCAAAACAGGTAGTTATAATCTCATACTTCCCGACTATCCAACATCTCCTACGACGTATCTCACCATATATATAAATATCAAACATACTTACAGTCATAACACCAAGCAGATTAAATAAAGATAAGTCACTCAGTATGTTAATTACCATTTATAACCTGGAGCACATAATCCTCGAGAGATGGCCTCAAAGCTTCATATAGCTCCGTCATCCCAAATCCAGTTTCAGCAGATAAAGCAATGGGATCACCAAAACCTAATGTGTAAGCTTCACCAGCAGCAGCAGCAAGAGAACCACTAATGTCATCAAGCAGCTCAGCTTTATTCATTACCACAATGGTCTTGATACCAGGAGCATGCTTTCTTAACCACTTTCCAACATCCAAATCCATGGCCTGTAGTCCGTCTCTAGAGTCAACATCAAATGAACAAAATAACCATTAGCTCCTCATCAGATAGGAAGAGTTGGCTGATGACATCTTACTTCTATATAATTCATAAACTACTTGAATCAAGTATTTTCTCCAGTATAACTAGCACTTTTTTTAAGGTATATAATCATAAACAAACACGATTCATTTACTTCAATATTTAGATTAACCAAATCCATGATGATAGAGTCATGCAATTTTTTATGCAACCACACAGAATGTTTCTTCAGAAGTTGATGCATTTTCCCATGCCTCCAATAATCTTCAGCTTACCAACATTGTGCAGCTCAGATAACAAATTATCGTGTTGCCTCGCATTTTTAAAGTTCTTAATTAGCAGTTCATGCAGAAAGGCATGACTATAGAATATAGATGTCTATATCAATAAGACAATACAACCATAGGAAATTTCAAGAGGATCAACAACAGAACCTGCATTCCACAAAAGAATGAAAAAGGCTAACCTTGCATCTATCAGAAAGAGTGCACATTGGGCCAGTGCCAGCACATCTCCAGTCATTGCAGCAGTTCTGCCCAGAACAGAACCCGAAGAAGCCTCTGCCTCCAAGCCAGCTGAATCCAGAACACGAAACCGCAAATCACCCAACTTAGCAACCCCATCTCGTATGTCACGTGTAACATGGTCATTAGGGGTATTGTAAACAAGAGCCTCTCTCCTTCGAATCAGACTACAAGTTCAACAAGCCAACTCAAAATTAGGTGCCTACAACAGATCAAAGACTTAAAGATTCTTCCTTTAATTCCAAATAAACTGGCAAGGAATTTCCAAGACTTAGACAAACAGACTAAGGAAAACAGTGACTAGCTGATAAATACTAACCGGTTAAATAATGCTGACTTTCCGACATTTGGGCGACCCATGATAATGACAGTTGGAAGCTTCTCTATAGGAATTTTGGTGAAATCAATTGAATTTCGAGACATAGGTTTAGCTTTTGGCTTATCGTGATTACCATAATCTGCAGCAACCTGAAACTCTTCCATTTCACTGCTCATGTGACCTGATGATAATGAAACAGATGAATCCAACAAATCATTCTGTCTTTCAAGTTCAGGCAAGACATGTATATTTGCTGCATTTCGACTAAAGGAAGTATGTGATGCGTAAAATGATCTCTCCTTAACCAATCCGAACGGTTTTACTCCAACAACAGATACTGCTGCACCCCCTACGCAAAAGACAATGAAACCAAATAAAAGTCAAAATTAAAACAAAAATGAAAGCATCAAAGGGCATGAGTGGAGATGCATTATCGACCTCCCCTCTAGCCCATGTTCTAAACTGTCATGCGGCAATCAAACATGCAACAAGTGCAGAGTTAAGAATCCCCTAAATTGGAACAAATTCAGAAATAAAAACATATAACTTCATTCATATTCATCCAGTGCACCCCTTCAGTCAAAAATGCAAGACTACATACAAATTAATACTGCATAAGGCAGTTTACCGTGTTTTAATTTTACTTCCCTTCCAGCAGTTAACGAGGTTCTTTCTCCATTTCCTAATAACTCAGAAATTGGGCTTTGTACATCATATTGTACGGTGGCACTCCTTGAGAGCAGACCAACGCTATGTCGGCTTTTTCGGCCTGAGAAGGCCCGTACCCATGACCGGAGCATTCCAAGACTAACAACTTATAGATTGTGGCGATACCGCGTACATTCGCACTCATAAGGTTTCACCAACATCCAACACTTCTCCTGTGAGCACCGGAAAATAAATAAAATTATATTGCCAAGGATCACATGGCAGGTGCTTACAACTTCATAGGTCGTTACCGGAAAAAAAAAAAAAAATCAAACTTTGTATGCGCGAACATATTTCCAGATTGAAAAACCTTTGATTGGAAGCTTCGCCGCCTGGCGGTGGTGGGACAGCCGGAACTCGAAATGGGGTTTAGGGCTTTAGAGATAAATGGAATAATAAAAGAATGTAATGTCTACTCACATTCCATTTCTTAATTCTAAATGTTATTCGTTACTATTTTGTTGTGATAGGTAAGAATTTACTAAGACGATACTTATTTGTGATTGCTATACCAATATTTGACGTATGTGCAAAATACACACAAAAAGCATAATATATACATGCTAATTTATAAATATAATTGAATATAATTTTTAGCTACGCACGACGTTCTTCTTTTGAAATTTATTATTTTTTTCAAATAGAGCATAAAGCATTTCGCAAATCACAATGAACTTTAATAAGTAAAACACTGAGTAAGTGTTAGCGTGATATTATTAACAATTCATTAATTAATGAATTACTATAACATCCGACATATTTAATACTATTAAACATTTGAATATCGACTTTGTTCATATCTTTTAGATTTTAAATTTTAAAAACTTTGCATTTAATAAAATAATACAAGTATCACATTAAGCGCGCTCATTTATACTTTAGAGATATTTTGATGAACGAAAAATTAAGATCATGAATTACTATATTAAATTAAATTTGATTAAAATAATGTCTTAGCTAAATAAGTTCATAATTGTCTTAAAATTTTACCATCAAACTATACAGTGAAAACAACGAACTTAAAATTAAACCACATACGTGTTAATATATTTCTAAAAAAAAAAAGATTATTACAAAGTGGGATGATGGATGGCCCACAGAAAATGAAAAGTCGGACATGCATTTGGATCTTACAGGCGGCACACACAATAACACGCATTTAGATAACAAAGGACAAAACGCTGCCCCATCACAACTAATTATTATTAAAATAAAAATAAGATTGGGAGAGGAGGAAGATTTAATTACGAATTTTTTTGGGTGCTAAAACCCTCATTCAGTCATTCTCCCTATTTTCATTCCCGCTGTCTCTCTTCTCTCTCTCTCTCTTACATCTTTCAGATTTTCACACACACAGAGAGCTGATTTCCATATTTAATCTAATTTTTGTTGTTCTGCTGTTCTGCTAAGTTAAGACAATTTTGGAGGAGTCATGAAGAAGAAACCCTAGCTATTGGAACAAAACCCTAACCCGGGGAAACCGCGTTTAAGTTCGCAGAGGAGGGTTGGATTCGGAGGGTGTGCTGTTGTGCTTCTTTTTAAGTTGTTGTGGAAGAGGCTGGGAATGGAGGGGATTCCGCATCCGATACCGAGAACTGTAGAGGAAGTGTTCAACGATTTCAAAGGCCGTAGAGCTGGCCTAATTAAAGCTCTCACCAGCGGTACTTTGTTTTTCGATTAGTTTTATGTTTTTCTTGAGTTGGTTGCGCTTTTGATGTTTATTTCCGTGTGTTTGTTTGTCTAGTGCATTAGTGATGTGTGTGCGTTTTGCATGGATTACGTGGGTGTATAGTGTTTGGGTGTGTTGCTTTTCCGCTAGCATCTGTGTCTATGTTTTCTTTTCTCAAGTTTTTTTGTTGATTCATGCTAATTTATTCTGATTTGTGTTTTGATTGAGGTCTTTGCAGATGTCCAGAAGTTCTACCAGCAGTGTGACCCCGGTGAGTTGTTGTCTTTTTCTTGTTTAAGTTTGACGTTCTTTGTTATGAATTTTGATCGCTGGAAATTTGCGGTGGTGTCTAGAATTTATCTGTCATTGTGTTCTTTTATATTTTATGATTATTGTGAATGCAGAATGGTTAAATTGTGTTTTTCAACTAAGCTGTGCGTTCAGTGTATTAGTTATTTATGTCTTACTCTAGGTTCCGGTATGGCTCCTACATTTGAGTTGGTGGACCCTGCACATTAACATGTATGCGTCCATGTGCTTTATGTCAGTTAGGTTCCTTCTAAGTTTGCCTGTTCTATTTTTTTTTTTTTTGTAAGCTAGCATTTTCTTTTGCAGAATGAGGTAAACTCTTTTCTTCTCTCTGCTCACTTTTAAGGAGCTAAAGAAAGCATCTAGAGTTGTTGGTACTGTGGATTCTTCTGATCATCTTTTAAAGTCTTGCCTCCGATTGATCATTTATTTTAAAGTGGGTGCCAGCATTGAGCAGCGAACACGTCATTGGTGTGGCCTTGTGGGCCCAAAAGATTCTTCTGAACTAATGCTTTTTTATTGATAGACATGTGTCTTGTTGTCGGAGAGCTTAAATGTAATCATCCCTTGGGTTTAATTAATTCACAGCCTTATTAACCATGACTAGAAAAGTTAAACACTTGTCAATTGGGGGTGGCAGATAATGTATGTCTACAATTGTTTCTTTGAATGAAGAACTTCTGGAAGTTGGTACCTAAGAATAAGGTCTGTCCCGATTGCGTGATAATAATTTTTGGAACCTCAAACAAGTTTGTTCGACTTCATCTATCTGAAATTATAAGGAATCATGAGTCTGCAGCCTGCTTCATCCTTTTACGCCTGTTTTGATGTTAACAGGATTAAAACTTTACATAGAATGTTAGTATCTAAGCACTAAGCAGGAAGATTCAGAAAATGTGAGGTCTAATTTTTTTTCAGTTAATACTGGGTGGATATAAGGAGTTACATCTTCTTGTGGTCCGCTAGGAGCAAAATGGCAGTCTGGAGAATTCATAATAATTGTTATATGGGGAAAGTTATGTCCCAACATTAAGCATTAACTTTAAATCTTTAAGCTTTCTTGTGTCGTCAATCTATTTGTGTGGCTTGTGTAGAGATTGATTTTTAGATGATCTTTTGCCTGTGATATTTGGTACTAGATGAAGGATGAGGTAGAGTTGATGTTTAACGGTGGATTCTCCATCAATTAGTGGCTAAAGACATTTTTCTTCTTGATGTATGAGATGGATGATCGGCCTCTTGAGTTTGTTGTTCTTGATAGTAAAACTCAAGGTGACCTTGTTAGCGGTATAATGTCTTCTATCTACTAACCTAATTACTTTGTGATGCTTTCTTGGTGAAGCTGTAAAAATGGGAACTTCTTTCTCCCTTCCTTTGTTATGTCCTCATTACATGTTTCATCATTTCGAGCTGTTATCTATTGCCTCTTAGTCTGGGTTCATAAACATTGATTTCCAATGTCAGGAATATGTTCAGCACATCTATTATCATCGATTTGCGTCAAACAATGTTTCTATATTTATTTGGCATTGCGCTGTTTCATACCAGTAAATGGAAGATAGGAGTTTTCCTTGGTTGAAGGATATGGCTTCCGAGTGCTTTTTACCTTCTGACTGACCAATTTAGCTCATTTGCCTGCAAGGCTGAATTCTATGCTGATAATGATTTTGTGATGATTGGAGCAAGCAAATATGAATAACTCTGTTGATCTGAGTGTGGTCTCTGAATTTGTTAACGTCTTGTAGAGAAAGAGAACCTCTGTCTATATGGGCTTCCAAATGAGACATGGGAAGTGAACCTGCCTGTTGAGGAAGTGCCGCCCGAGCTGCCTGAGCCGGCACTGGGAATCAACTTTGCCAGAGATGGGATGCCAGAAAAGGATTGGTTATCTCTTGTTGCAGTTCACAGTGACTCTTGGCTGCTCTCTGTTGCATTCTACTTTGGTGCGCGGTTTGGATTTGGTAAGACTGAAAGGTAAACATTTGTGAAACAGCTCTATCTTCTTGTGAACTTCAACCATGGTGTGGTAATGTGTATTTAGCTTGTATCTTTATTAAGCCGTTACTTGAGCAGTAGTTATTATGACTATGAAACCAAGAGAACATTAAGCGAATCACCTTTTATACTCGTAGAGTTTTTAGCTATGAAAAGATTTTGGATGTCAAATTGTCATGTTTAGTATTTTATCAATTATGACTGAACTCGAGGTTTTATTTCTACGAAAGAGCAACGTTGATGATACTGTTTTATCTCTCTTTGAAATCTGGTTCCTTGTCGTCTTTATTCTTTCGCAAGTTAGTAGATTTCTATTATTGCTTTTTAACTGTTTTAATTTTTTAGTTTCAGAACTATGAAAAAATATTTTCAGTTGTAATTGCCTTTTACAAAATACCTTCATGATTTTTTAGAAGAGGCCCTTATTCTGCTAAAGCATTGCAGAATATTGATGCTATTTGTTAGTAACTGTATTACGAGTATGTAGACTTTGTTACGATTTAGTTACCTTTTTAACACGGGTTTAAAATTGTTCTGTCTTCTTTATGTTTAGTTACTGCCGCATTACCACTTTAATTGGGTGCTCATGTCAGCCTTTTTAGGATTTTAAGGTTCCATGTTCTCTTTTCTATATCAATGACACTGGGAGTCTAGCTAGGTGCCAGAATTGTGGTTGCTTCCATTTTCCCATTGCTTTTACTGTTCCTGGTTTTTATCTGAGACCAGGTCGTGTGTGATTGAATTGGGAGCTAGGGAGTTTGCATTCATCATTATTGTGAATTTGAAATCCACCTAATATTGAAGTCAAATCCTTAGCTCTAAATCATTTCTCAGAATTCTTCCAATCCACATGCAACATTATAGAACCGGGTTTTCTGGCTCAAGACCTTCTGTGATGCTTCCTCTTTCTCTCATTTGGGTCTTTCTTTTGCTTATCTTTTGGATGTGGTATCCATCCTCTCCAAAAGCTTGCTAATTTTTGTACTTTCTATGGAATGCATGCTGCAACTAGAGAAGTCAGCAAGCATCTGAGAAATGAGCATGTATCCATGTCACCTGTTTGCTTTGCTAGTCTGCCTCAAGCATAGTGGTAATTGATATTCAAGAGAGCCTTTAGCTACATTTGATTCTGAGATTCGTTGGACATTGTTTTTGCAGGAAGAGGCTTTTTCAGATGATTAATGAACTGCCAACTGTATTCGAAGTTGTGACAGGAGCTGTTAAGCAGGCGAAGGAGCAAGCTGCAACTCAAACTAACAGCAGCAAGAACAAATCTAGTGGCAGAGTGGTGATTACTTTTTACATGACCTACTTTTTTCATTTTAGCATCTGCTGCCTTGTCTACTTGGATTATGCATCTTCATTTGTTTTTGCTTCTCATAGCCATCTCGACAGCCCGAGTTGATGCCTAAAGGTGCAAAGATGTCTGCACCAAAGGATGAGGATGAGAGTGGAGAGGAAGAAGAAGACGACGATGAGCAGGGTGCTACATTATGCGGAGCCTGTGGAGATAATTATGCCAACGATGAGTTTTGGATTTGCTGTGACATCTGCGAAAGATGGTTCCATGGCAAGTGTGTGAAGATAACGCCTGCAAAAGCTGAACATATCAAGCAGTACAAATGCCCTAGTTGCAGTAGCAAGAGGGCCAGAGTCTAATCTACCATTACGGAAATTGAGGATCAGGGAAAATCATTAAAGTTTAGAAGTTTTAGTCTTAACATGTCAAAAGTTGCAATGGTTTGGGTTACTTCCCTATGTTCAGTTTACAAGTTAGAATGTCTGCTGATGGGATCCCAATCTTTTAGACTGTATTTATATTCCTGTTTCTTGAATATGCTTCTGAATTGTACTTTAGGGATCTTTGTGAAAAATATTTTGCATCTGTGTTAGAGTGGGATTTTGGAAAGACATTTTCCTGTTTGTTGTTTCTTATTCATTCTATCTGTTGGTTGTTAATTTGCATCTTGATAATGCAGTTGCATGCTTCTCTGCTAGAGCAGCTCTTTTGCAACTGAACAATTAGCAGTCCTAGCCATTCTACATTTTAGTCTTGCATGATCCCAGCAAGTTTAGTTTCCTAACCATGTGTCAAGCAGAGTCATACCATAACTTCCTAACTTATGCTATCAATTTCCTTTTTTTTGCTGCTGCTTTATGTTTACAGGGTAAGCTCCTATGTTACTTTTGGTAACAACTAGGTCCAGTTTGAGCAGCTTTCTTTTTCATCTTTGGGACTCGTCTTCTTACATCTTGGACCGGCTGAATACTAGCAGAAAGCATGTCGTGGACAGCCATGGAACACTTGATCTGACGTTATAAGAGGAGGTAATATCATAGTGTTTAATTTTCAATACGAGTCGTTGTGGCTCTCAGAATGATGAATCTGGTGTTTGATACCACTAGTTATTGGATGCTTTGTTGCTTGAACATGGTCATTCTTAAGACAAGAAACTTTCAGAAATATATCGAACTAAAGATGTATTATTTTCTGATCTGCTTCTGTGTGAGATCTTTAGATGAACAAAGGTTGAGCAATGCACATGGATTCTTACACTCTATGATTTATTTCTGTAGAAATAAATTTCACCCTTCATAAAGATGTTTATATCTTGAGTTGTGGCAGCATATGTGTGATCTTTTTTCCCCTCCATAGCTTAGAGGCCCATATGTTGCAGTTTCTGAACATACTTTACCTGCTATGGACCCTCTTCTTTCTAAAAAATAAATAATTAAATAAACCTACCATGGATCTTCCAAAAGAATTTATTGGCCAAAAGACACAGGTATAGACCAACTTCATCTTCAAATTGTAGACACGGACACGACATTATGTCAATCTTGATTCATGATTCTTGTTGTACTTATCTAGTCAAGTTGATATTCAAGAGCCCCACCGATGTCTAATTTTATCTTTTTGCGAAGAAAGTAAATTGTAAAATGAATAAAATATACAATAAAACCCGATCGAACCAGTTAGTTGGCTTAATATCTACTTAATATTATAAAAAATTACTTGTTTCTAACACGAAATTCTTTTCAAGATTTGAGTCTTCAGTGAAATTTTCAATGGATATGAATGAGTATTGCTCTTCCACTTGCTGCTTAGTTTAGAAATAATGCATTTATTGGTGGTGGATCCTCTTTTGCATGTCAATTTTGTCATCAATCAACAGGACTCTGACCCAATCCAAAGCCTCCATGTGACGCACTGTTTTTTCTTTCTTGTATCTGTTTTAATAATTCTTTTGCAGGCATCATAAGCTCCTTCCATGTTCTATGTCTGCATTGCCCTTATGTTGTGATTGTTTTTTTTTATTACTCTTTGTAATAAAAAGTTCAGTTTGACTTGCATAACATAATGACTACTTTTCCTAGTGTTCTCTCTTATTACAGAACAGTAATCAGTCTAACTGAAAAAACTTGAGATGGGATCTAAGGAGGTAGAGGTTTTGTGGAGTCAAAAGGGATGAGTGAATATTTTGTCACATGGCCTTGTAATATAAAATGCAGTAGGTTCAGGCTTCAGGACAATAATCTTCTACATATGTTTTGCCAATTAAGGTGCAAAATAAGACATAAATAGGGTGACTTCTTTGGCTCTCAACAGGCTGGATAAGGGCCAGAGTTGTCTGGATCTGACCAAATTTCAATATTCAAGAGGTGTCTGTAATACCTTAATTTCCGAATAAGTTGCAGATAAAGTTGCTAAAGTTGTAAGTTCAGCTGTGGTGAGGTGAGAGTTGGGAGTGTTAAGTGTTGGAAGATAAAAGTAAAAGTGGAACATAATTGAAGTTGGAGTGCGAAAAAAACTTAATATGTACGATTTTATCGATAAGTTCCAAAAGTTGGTGGGGAAAAATTTATAAATTTTGGTTTAACGAACGCAATTTAAGCAGTGCCAAGGCATTAAATGTAAATTTTTTTTAAAAAAAAAAATCAGCTTATTTCACCAAAAAAAAATCGGATATTAAACTGAGTTATTGCAAATGTAACAGTGGAGATGAGCAATTAGTTTACTTGTGTAAATCAAATCCGAATCTGGTGAAAGAAATTAGTTTGCTTGCTCGTATTATATTGAATTCTAATTTATATATCGGTATTTGATTTTAGATGAGTTGATGAGCAAATCTCGAGTATGAGGTTTGTGTTCCCGTTCAACCCTAAAATGCACATCTTGATTGCGGAAGGAATATGTTAATAATTATGTCAATCAACTTTCTACTTTACAAGAAAGGCATGTAATGATTTTGGATTTTGATCACAATCATCACTCCTTCCCTCCACTACAATTTTACCAATCTAAGGTTTACGTGCTTGTAATATAGTTCCGTAACGTAAGATATCTAATATTCACAATATATTAACGTATAAAATTGAGCCCATGTTTCTAAAGTTTGTGAAGGGTTTTCCTACTCGATCGAATTAAATAAAAAAAAAAAGAAAAGAAAATGAATTGTTCTCAATTTATTTTTTAAAATCTTATCAGATTGTTATTATTATCACCTTATAATTCAACCATCTTAATTTATTATTTTTAAATCTTACAAATGTATCAACTTTTATAATATTTAAAATAAAGATAGGCCAACACCCTCTAATCTGTAACTGTAAATACTATCATTTGACGAATACTATTACATCAACATAAGTCATAGGAGAAGCAGTACATAAAAGTTGACAGCTGATTGATTAATGTTTGATATATATATATATATATATATATATATATATATTAATAAAGCTTTGTAATGATTATATGTTTCTTGCTAATTGACAACATTAACCCCATATTCATTTTGTTCTTCTTTTCTTGTCCGCATTTATGTTTTTACAATCATTTATAAATAGGAAATATTTTAATTAACATAAATTATTATCAATTTTGTGAATGTGTTTTAATTGGCGTAATCAATAATAATTATAATAATTTAAAAGAAAGAATCCATAGAGAAGGGGTTAAACTCAAAAAGTGGCGGACAATTTTTTTGAACATTTTCAGATTTTTATTAAACAGCAATAATAATAATAACTAATTTGGGTAGCACACTCAAATGTTTTTATTTTGAAAATAATTATTTTAATTTTAGAAGTGTTTTAAAAGTACATCCTAAAAATAACCAAAATATATATTGAAAAAATGAATTTATATGAATATACTAGTTATCGTGGCATGTCATTTTTGCATATATATATTTACTCTTTAAAATATATTATAAATAAAAATAAAATATATAAACCAACACATAATATTTTAATAATAAAATAATTTAAGAGTATAATTGCCATAATAAAAAAAGTGTCACAAGTCGCCGTTTGTGAATTAAATTTTTTTATATATATATATGTATATATTATACAACAATATGACAAAAGATTGAAAAGTTAAGTTGCTACTAAACCTTTAATTATATGTATAATGTTTATTATTAATTGATTATAGATTAATACTCGCATTACACTTCATATTGGTAAAAAATTAATGCGTTAGCGGTGTATTTTTTTTTTTTTAAATTTAAAGCAACAAATATATTTTTAATCTTTTAATAATATTGTTTTGCACTCCTGAATATTTTTTAGATAAAAATAGTACTTAAACAATCAATCAATGTTTTTATAAATAGAACGTAATTGAATAATAAAATATAATTAAAAATAATAACAAATTCATATAAAATCGGACAAAATATTTGAACTTGTGAAATCGATCGACACTTTATCCGTAGATCATAACATCAAATTACTGGGCATCTGATAATCGTTAATTTAGAGAAAAGAAAGTTAACATCATCATCCAAATAATTGCGAAATTAATGGAAAGTAAGCAATAAATGATGAATGAGAGTCACACTTATCTTCCCAATAATTGCTTCCCCTTTCCCTCCTCTCTAATTTCATCTATGTGTTAATTGTAATTGCTCCGTTTTGATGATATCAAATTATCTATTTATTTTTATAATATTTATTAATTGATCATAAATACTTGATATTAATCTATAATTAATATATGGGATAATTACACTTTGCTTTCCTAAGAAATTGTGTAATTATACCTAAAATTTTCTACGATTTGAAAAATTATATCTAGCACTCATGAGATTTGTTTCGTCCAACAAAACAAGTCCCTCCATTAATAAAAATTTACGAAATTTGTTGATGTTAATCGAAAAATTAAATGAAAAATGATATTCACCCACCATTGACTTATTGTAGGTCAGTTTTTTTTTTGGTCTACAATATCTTTATAACGGTGAAGATATATTTCTCCATATGTATTAACATGTTGATACGTATAAGGGTAACTTAGTCATAAAAAGACCAATATAACCTGCAATAAACCAGTAATAAGTCAATTGGGGTAAATTAGATTTTTTTTCTTTTGATTTTTGTGTTAATATCAGCAAATTTGATGAATTTTTATTAACGAATAGACTTATTTATTAGATGGAAGCAAATTTCAGTGGTGCTAGATATAATTCTCCAAACTTCAGAGAATTTAGGTGTAATTACATATAACCTCGGGAGAGGAGAGTGTAATTATCCCTTAATATATTAATTGTTAGAGCTGACATGATGTAATTGTAGTTGATTTCTTTAACAAAAAAGACAATGGCTGAAAATAAATCAAATAGAGTAACCGATAATTAGCAAATTTGAAACGATGAACCCAAATTTATAAAATTCATCGAACTTGTTTGGTTTTTTCAATACTGCAATGAATTTTAAAATCTTGCATTTTCATTCTGAATTATATTTCTTATTTTTTTCAATCAATGATCGCAGTCGATGATTACTATTCATTTTCATACTCAGTATCTCTAATAACAACGATATAATACCATTGATGTCTTGTCTGGCCTAAAACACTTTTTATGATATGAAAATAGCACAACAAATTTTAAAAAAATATTAATATGATGACAAATACGCTATTGGTTTCCAACTTTTTACCATTTCATCTCAAATTCTTGAAAATCCTGAAGAATTTGAGATGAAATGGTAAAAAAATTGAAAAGTTGCCATAAAATCATAGGAAGGATGCAAAGGTGGCAATATGATAGAAACGTGCAAGAAGAGAGCGTGGAAACTGAGACAACAAACGAAGAAGTAAATAATAAAAATCCAGACAAAAAATGGAAAAGCCCCACTCATTGCAAGAGAATCTTTGGAGCCTATTCTTAAGCGGGCCTTCATTGTTCAAGTGAGGGAGGGAAGGAAGAAGCTTTTCCCATTTCAATTCTTTTCTTCGATTTCAATGAACCCCAAAAAGATCCAATCTTGACCATTAAACAAGGCAGATTGATAACTCTTTTCAACCCCATTCTTGCAGTTGTTGTTTTAAGCTGTAATACTTTGCGTTTCTCTTCATTTATTTGAACCCTTTTCTTTTTTTCGCCTCAACTGGCTACTGCTGGTCACTTTCACACTTGTGGCTGGGTGTTCTTGATTTCTGGGCAGCCCTTATTAATGGCGGCTGAGGAGAAGCCACGTTGAATTGGAGGCAAATAAAATCTGTCAGATCTGCATTTTTCTTACTTTAGTGCAGAACCCGTATGTTTTATTGAACATACTGAGAGCTTTTCAGTTTATCACTGTCACATGTGAGGGTGTGTGCGCTTCTTTTTTGTTTCTTGATGTAGTGTTGTTGTGGTGGTCGAGTGAGTGGAGAGAGTAAAAGGATGTCAGTAGAAGTGGGTGGTGGCGGTGGAGGAGGAGGGATGGTTGGTGGTGGTGGTGGGATTGATCCAAGCAACCTGCATTTGAAGAAAGAACTGACTCAAATTCGCAAGGCGGCGAGAGTGTTGAAGGACCCTGGGACTACATCATCGTGGCGTTCACCGCTTGGTTCTGGTTCTTCGAGATCCCTCACCAAGCATCACTATGTGCACCACCACAAGAATGGTCACATTGATGGTATTGGCAAAGCTTCTTCCTCTGAGCACCTTCTGCAACGCCCTTTGCAAGTGGAAAGTAATGATAGCTATAGTAAAGGTAATACTGCTGGTGATAAAGGCAATCCGACTGCCAAGGAGAAGGAGAGGAGGGTCTTTCTCTATAACTGGAGGAATCAGAAATCTGAGAGTGAAAGGAGTAGGCAGATTGGTGAAGATGATGGTGAGAACGGAAAGGACGAGGGATCATCCTCTACTCAAGAGGAGAGTCTTGATGTGGATAGCTTGATTGATGTGCGGAATGGTGGTGGAAATGATTCAAAGAGTGATACTTATTTGAGTGATAAATATGCTTCAGCCTTCTTTAAATGTAAAGATGCAAACTTTACACCATCTATTAGGCGTACTATAAAAAAGAAACCAAAGAGGAGTAGTTATTCTAGTGCCGGTTCTAGGCATCAAAATGAAAAACTGCAAATGCAGATACTACTAAGTAGATATGCGAAAAATGTAGTGGATGGTTTGCCTAGTTTGAGTTCCGGGAGGGATGATTTGCGGAGTTTGGTCGATCAATCAGATGGTACTGAAGATTATTGTAATTCTGAGGATTTTGCGAGAGCATCCGCAATTTCGCCTTTGCTTGCTAGGCTCAAGAATAAAGGTTGGGCTTATTCCCCCACAAAGCTGTTGAGGAGTCATAGGAAAGAGGATGATTCTGTCTCATACAGTACACCAGCATTGTCGACGAGCTCTTATAATAGATACGCCATTAGGAATCCCAGTACTGTTGAGTCTTGGGATGCAACCACGGGATCATTCAATGATGCTGATGATGAGGTGGATGATCAGTTGGATTTGCCTGGGCGACAGGGATGTGGAATTCCTTGTTATTGGTCAAGAAGGTCAACACCAAAGTCCAGAAATGGGAGTTGTTGGTCTCCATCTCTTTCTGATACTTTAAGGAGGAGAGGAAGCAGCATCTTTTGTGGAAGTCAGACAGTCTACCAAAGAAAACATTACCGCTCATCATCAGGTTCCAACAAGAGGAGACTCAGCTCTAAGGCTGCAGCTCAGAGTCTTGTTCCCCTTCTTACCAACAGCGCTGATGGGGGAGGAGGATCATCTATGGGTAGTGGGAGTACTGATGATGAGCTCTCCACAAACTACGGAGAGCTTGATTTGGAGGCTTTGAGCCGCTTGGATGGGAGAAGGTGGTCTGCAAGTTGCAGGAGTCCAGAAGGGTTAGAGATAGTAGCTCTGAGTGGGGATGTACACGAGGAAAGTTCTCCTGAAAATATCCGTAGCCTGAGCAACAAATATAGGCCAATGTTTTTTGAGGAATTGATTGGGCAGAATATAGTTGTTCAATCTCTTAGAAGTGCAATTTCAAGGCGAAGAATTGCCCCTGTTTATCTTTTCCAAGGTCCTCGTGGAACTGGCAAAACTTCAACTGCAAGAATATTTGCTGCTGCATTAAATTGCCTTGCCAGTGAAGAGACTAAGCCCTGTGGGGTCTGCAGGGAATGTGCTGATTTCATATCTGGTAAGAGCAGGAATCTTGGAGAAGTTGATGGCTCCAGTAAGAAGGGAATTGACAAAATAAAGTATCTTTTAAAGAACATATCAGTGTTTTATCCTTTGGCTCTTTCACAGTACAAGGTTTTTGTTGTTGACGAATGTCATTTATTGCCCTCGAAGACTTGGCTGGCATTTCTTCGGCTTCTTGAGAAACCACTGCCACGCATTGTTTTCATACTCATAACAACTGATATTGACAACGTGCCACGTGCTATATTGTCCCGGTGTCAGAAGCACCTTTTCAACAAAATTGGTAACGGCGATATTGTTATTCGGCTAAGGAAGATATCCACTGATGAAAACTTAGATGTCGAATCAAATGCACTAGAGTTGATTGCTTCAAATGCAGATGGTTCATTACGAGATGCAGAAACCATGTTAGACCAGTTGAGTTTGTTTGGAAAAAGAATCACTAAGTCCTTGGTGAATGAGCTTGTGAGTTTAAGTCAACCTCTCTTCTTCATATCTTGAGTTAAACCTACATTGTTCAGTTATGCTGTTCTTTAACGGTCTTATGTCCTTCTGCTACTTGATGAACTCTTAAAATTCTCTGTTCTTACATGTTCCTTGATAATATTACTCATTTTGGGCACATGTTAAAAGAAAACGTTCCTAGCATTATCTGACTAACTGTGGGATGAATGTGCACGTCAGCAAATTATTGTGATTCCCTTTATCTGGGATCAAGATAATCTATCTATTGGATCATATGAAATTAACCTATGCCTTTCTTTTCTGTAGATTGGGGTCGTCTCTGACGAGAAATTACTGGATATTTTGGGGTTAGCCATGTCATCTAATGCTACAGAAACGGTGATAAAAGCCAGAGAATTGATGGATTCAGGTGTCGATCCAACAGTGCTAATGTCTCAGTTGGTGACCCTTATTGTAGATATTATTGCTGGAACTCACCCGAGTACTAATCCCCAGCACAATGATTCTTTCCTTGGTGGGAGAAATTGTAAGTGTCACTCTGTTCTTATTTTCTTTGTTGTTCACTTGGTGTTCTATATTCTGAAAAGATCTGAAAGATCCTGGTTTTATTTGGTAGCTTAGCCACTATTAAAAACATACAGTCATCTTTTAAAGCTCTGGGGTGTACTATCATTTGTCTAACGCATACACATGCAAAGCAGGAAGGTTCTTGTTTCAGTTACTTCAGGAAATTATTGTTTCAGGGTTTCACCTCTCTCAGATTAATTCATTTCCATTTATTTCTTTAGCTTTACATATTTGGAGATAAGAAACAGCTTAGGATTTCAAATAATTGTCTTTTGTACTTTGGCTCAAAGTAAAATATACGTAGGGCATCGTAGTTAATGTTGCTATGATATGACCTATAAATGCCTCCGCTGCTGTTCACGCAGCACATCAACCTTCTGCTGATTGCACTTGCTGCAACTGGATATGACATAGGTTTCAGAGTCAGATATTGTTGCATGTTTATTATTGCCCCATAATTATCCTTTTCATTTATTTGATCCTTGGAAGTTATGTAAGACGGCATGTGGTTGAAAGTCCTGGGTTGTTCTTGCCCTAAGTTCTTATACGCAGTACATATTCTTTGTCAAGCACTCTGATTTATTGTTATTCTGATATGGTCCTAAATGTTGCAAGTAATGGCTGGTTCAATTTTCAGTGACTGAAAGAGAACTAGACAGACTGAAGCGTGCATTAACACTTCTCTCTGAGGCAGAAAAGCATCTGAGAGTTTCAAGTGAACGGTCAACCTGGTTCACGGCAACCCTCTTACAGTTAGGTTCAGTGTCTTCGCCCGATCGAACAAACTCCACAAGTAGTCGACGACAGAGTTCCAAGACCACTGAAGAGGGCCACATAAGTACGGCTACAGAAGATACTGCCCAGGAGCAAAGAACTGATGCACAATTTGCACGTGAAATGTCCGGTTCTTCCGCATCCTTTACAGTATCTGCTAACCGCAATTCAAGCAGCAAAGAGAATCCTGTCTCACTGTCTGATGATGTTAGTTTTGATTCCAAACCAAATCAAAGCCAATTTGTTGATGCTGAGGCATTGACTGTTAATGAATGCACAAGTGGAAGAACCACTTTGCGATGCATGGACTCAAAGATGTTGATTGATATTTGGATCCAATGCATTGAGAAGTGTCATTCCAAGACGCTGAGACAACTACTTCATTCTTATGGAAAGCTTATCTCATTATCTGAAATGAAAGGTAACGTATTATCTAAAACAATTGACAGTCAGCGTCATATTTCCCCTCCTTTCCTTTCTGCTCTCTTTTGAGACCAACTCTTTAAACGTGCGCACTATTATACTGTGTGTGTCTGCATATGTTGGATTTGTGCATATACAACTCTTTTCTTCCTTTAGTCTCTATGAAGCCTCTTTCATGTGCAATCATGCAGTAGTATTCCATATAGAAAACATAATTTTTTCGGTGGAATTTGATTATGCATCACTTCATATGGGTCAATGGTACTTGGAGCGACCCACTTTTTCTTTTTTCTTTTTTATATATATTTAAATTATGATATGTTGCATGATCATGGTCAGATTATAATCATCTTAATCAGCTTATTTTGTTGTTGTGATTGTTGCCAATATATGTTTAACAGGTTTACTGTAGCAACATCTAGGTTGCAACTATTTGTTATTTCTTTCAGTTATGTGAACCTGAAAAGTTCTCTATGCAGGTGGTTTTGTTGCTCATGTTGCTTTTGGGGATAGTAATATTAAAACCAGAGCAGAAGGTTTTCTTAGCAGCATCACGAATTCATTTGAAATTGTTTTACGTCGCAATGTGGAGGTTAAAATAATTCTGCTACAAGATATCTTGGGCCAGAAACTGATTGACGGGAATTCAGTGAACCTGGAAAACAAATCGACACGGTCGAACATAACAGGCGGTAATTCCGATCTTGATTTACGTCAGGATCTCTCGAAGGTATCAAGAGGAAGCTTTAATGTGACGGAAGGTCATCAAACGCCACCTTTAGACTCTGTAGCTGGAGATGCTAACTTAAGTACCTCAAAAGATAGCAACTCAGATATACCATTGCGGAGGATTGAATCCATCATCCATGAGCAGAGATTGGAAACTGCTTGGTTGCAGGCCATGGACAAAGGAACTCCTGAATCAATGAGTCGTTCGAAACCTGAAAGGAATCAAGTCCTCCCGCAGAATGGTGTAGATCATCCAAATGAATTGGAATCAATGAGTTCTGTAAATGTGCCCTTGCAGCACTGGGAAGATGAGTTAAATCATGAAATCAAAGCACTGAAAATCAATGATGGAATGGCACATCAGAAGGATCAGACTGTTAATAGGCTCGATCAGTGTCCTATCTCTCCAAGCTTGTTGCATAATAGCAGCATTGCAGGCAATTTCAGCAAAGATAACATGTAAGTTGTGAATCCAATACTTCAAAGATTTATACAAGCTTATAGTGTTTGGGTTTTAATGTTATCTACATTTCAGGTGTTCACTTATCAAGTTCTATCCTTGCTATCCCTGTGTGATTTCTTAAGTTCTTGGAAAGTGCCATAGCAATAGGCGAAAGCTGCATTTTTATTTTATTTTTTAATTTTGCTTATACAACAAATGAAATTTTGGCAATTTGTGGAATCTGGACTAAAACATAGAGAAACCGAAAGAATAAATTTGTATTCTGGTGGTGACAGAATAACGGCATTGGTTTTGAGTTAGCTCCAAAAGATTTCAATTTTGGCTTTGATGCTAAATTGATTGAAATATAAACATAATCTCCTAGAAACATGGGTTTGGGCTTTTTTGAAGTTCTTGCAGTTGAAATTATGATATGGATGATTTTGATATGAATAAAAAAGAAAATATTTTGTTTTCTAGTCATTTATGTTTTATTTCTTCCACAGGGGATATGAATCTGGATCTGGAGCAGGTGGCTGCTCCGGGATGTTCTGTTGGAATAACAGCAGACCTCACAGGAGAGGAAAGGTATGCTACTTCATTTCCCTCCACTTTGAATATTAGAAATCAGTATTTACAAAAATATCATTTAACACTTGTTTTACAACACCAGGCTAAAAGAGCAACTCCTACACATGCACGCAGAGTTGGACGGTTTTCTTGGTTCGGAGATTGCGCTAAATCGAGGAGAACAGAGAACAAATACAGTAGGTGATAAGAAAAGGAAGTCTTCTAAGTTTCAAGAAATCCTTTTAAGATTCATTAGAATTGTTTTATGTATTTATAGGCTTAAATGAGCCTCGCCATTTCCAGTTTCTATAAACATGAGGGTCATTGAAGGAAACATGATGTAAAGTTGTTAGACTTGGGCCTCCGCGTTGCTGTAGGTCCAGCCAGTTTTCATGGTATAAATAAAAGTCGAGTTGCAGACGTTCACTTTTTGTTGTTATTTGAAAGACCCTTTTCGTTTATTTGAACGTCTTCCAATTCTTGAGTTAGTTCTTAGTATCTTGGTGCTAAGTGAGGGCCCGTACTGATTACTGTGTATGGCAGAACTTAAGATTCAGTTCTCTGTTTCAGTCTATCTATTCATTTGTTTTTCCAGCTGAGTTTGTTTACTTCTTGAAATTTACATATGATGGTGAAGGCAGCAACTACGAATTTGGTCCATTATTTGCAGAAATCTCATCAGGCTTTAATTTGTAGTTGCCCCAATTTGATGACCTGGATTTTTTTTTCATTGTAAGATACTGTCAAAACGTAGGTTAGCATACATTGAAAGCTCAGTTTGAACCAAATTTGAACCCAATACCTCATAGTTTGCCACTTTGAATTGAAAGCTCAAAAATCACATTAAAATGGTTACTTTTTTCATATATTAATGTTTCAACAGTTCTAATACGTATTGAGTGGACATTATTTGTTAATATTTCAACAGTTCTAATACGTATGAGTGGACATTATTTGTTAATATTTCAACAATTCTAATACGTATGAGTGGACATTATTTGTTAATATTTCAACAGTACTGCAGTTCAAATAAGAATAGCCCATAAATTTCTCCTGTTTGCTAGATGCCAATTCCTCAAGAATTATTATCAAGTTTTTCAGTTTCCAACATTCTGACAGAAACTGTTCTTTGAGTGAAACTGCAGGAAAAAAATTTATGCAAATAATACATAAAAAAAAAGTAAAAATTCAAAATTTGACATGCGTTCTGACAGGACCTCACCACAATAACATACAAAAACTTTGTTACACCTTTTGGAAGTTAAGGAATTACTGGTTAGAAAATCTCAAGCCGCAGTGTTCAATATTCTCTCAGCAAGTAATAAATCATCCGGGGTTGTAACCTGTATTTCATGCAATTATGATTAGTTTCTGGTCAAAGCTCAAGCAGAGTATGCAGCTTCACAAGACGTAATTGATGTGGATGATAAGAACAAAAGGTTTGAAGAACTTCAGAAGACTGTAGAAACTATTTCACTACCTTGATGTTGGTGTAAGATCCTTCAGTAATGTAAACAGGATGCCTAAGGTGCTCGACGATTGATACATCGTCGGTGACTTCAAGTCCTTCCCTGTGGAAATAGCAAAAGATTCAGAAAAATATGAAACTGGGATTCTTTCTTCCCATGAACAGGGTTTTTTGTACTTTGTACACAATTACTGAAGTTGAAAGAACAGTGGTTTGTTCAGTTTGTATTAGCCCTTATGCCCTTGTTGTGAAAAGCTTATAAATGTTTCGTTTCCTTCGTTTTTCTAAGAGGCTTAGTAAGTTGGATCGATTTATACATTGACAGTGTGTTAGTCCAGCAAGAACAAAGAATTACCTATTAACGAGTTCAAATCCTTTCTTAAGCAAGTCAGGCCTGATAACCTGCACAAATAGTTGATCCAGTTTTGGGTTAGATATTTCTCGAACAGTTCAGCGAAATTGAGTTGCTGACATTCTCAAACGAAGTTTTCATGGTCTCAAGAACCTGGGGGGTTTGCATTTCCCAGAGAGTTTTCCGGTCCAGAGTTTTTACGACAAAAGAGTCACTGTTTGCCTGAGCACAGGCAGTAAAGTCATTATGTCAAATAAATATATTGTCAGTAGAATGTAGTAGAATGTGCAAAAGATGCATGAATGAGTTGTAGGAAAATCTTTCTTTCATCAGTGTACAAGTCATCAAATTATATTCTCAGTTCCCTATATACTTGCTTTTGTCAGTAACATCTTCAGTCTTATTGCCTGATAGGAAACCCCCATATTTTCTTACAGAGCAACATTTAAGATTGCTTGGATCCCTTCCCCGCTGTTGTCCAATGTTGTTTTCACCCCTAAAATTTTGAAAAGGTTGTATTCTATTGGGACACCACAAACATTCCCCACCTCACTCTTTAGAGTAGCTAAGTAGATGAAGACGAAAAACATAGGAAACAGACAGCAACAAAGTCCTACTTGTATGTTTTTCTCTTGCCCCAGAATGGTGCAGATCATGGTTGAAGCAATCTTAGGCACTGTTACCCGCATACGAGAAATCCAAGTATCTATGACTCCTAAACCTACAATGCACCTCTGCAGACATTACTATCACATGCTCAGCCATTTATATCAACATAAGTAACATAGTGTCAGAATCTGTGGTCTCTGGATGTTAAAGATTTTGTCGCCAAGATCACTTTCATTATTTACAGTTGAAGAGGAGAAACACCATGATCAATATTAACTTTTACTTTTAGAAAACAAAAGAAGCATGTGACTCCTAGGGGGAACATAAAGATCAAGATACCTTTTTGGTAAAATGGGTTTAAAAGAGATACATAAGTAAGTGAGGTTCTGCCATCTACATGGTGCAAGAGAACTCGATAACCAAATCGATATTTCTAGTGAGAAACAACTAATTTCCAATTTCTATGTGTAGTGAAAACATTAAATTGAAATGAGAAGCTAAAGTACAGAATTTTTCAGTTTTTTTAGCATAGGCATATGTGACACTGAATTAAAATGCCCACCTCTTTGATTGTAGCTTTAGCAGGAACACCAAGAACAGCCGCGCCTACACGTTGACCGTCTTTTAGGACCTGGTAGAACCAAAGAACGGGCTGTTATGTGTCCTCTACTCAAAGTTCCATACACCAATGATATTAATTATTATCAAGATGGAGTAACTAAACAAACCAGAAAAGGTCTTTCAAAAGAATTTAAACTGTGCATATTTAAGATATTCCACATTACAATATGACAGCACAAACTTCTATTTTAGGTCTTGGATTTAGTAAAAGGGAGCAGAAATGAACCAGAGTAGAATCAGAGCGTGGTTTTCAGTGAAATTTATCTTCTGAAGTTACCTAGGATATCAGTGGTAACTCACTGTAGACAGAACAGAAATTACTAAAATAAAAGGCAAAAATTCCTACATCTTAGCAGCATTGTCTCTTATTCAGCTACATTTACATCTCTTTTTTCTTAGATAGTTAACATGAAAAACAAAGCATTTCATGTTATAATTCCTTTTTTACTGTCTTAGACTACAAAGGGTTAAACAACATTGTGTGAGAAAGCAAAAACAGAGATGTAGACATAATTATTTTGTTCACATTACTAGAAACCAACTTCAAACTTATTCTAGAAACATCTCGTCGATACCCGGAATGGTACAAGCTTGAGCATCTCAAACATTTCAGTTTTCCATTAATTACATATCGAATTGAGAAAATATATTAGTAACAAATATGAGAATGATCCCATGCTTGAACATTTGAGTTCCTAATCACATCAAACAGTGCAAGCATGATGTATAAAACCTAGTGACAGCAAAATATGTAGCCTCGTATGTACTCCTGTATTTGAAGTAATATAGAATGGGTGACAAATAACAAACCGAAAGGACACAAGGACGAAAAATCACCTTTGCTACATCTCCAGCTAACACCAGAGGTCTAGCAGAATCATGTATGCAGACTAGCTCAGAATCTGAATCAATAGCCTGATAAAAAATCCTCGCTTGTTAGTGAAAGAGTTAGAGTCAAAATACACCCAGGTCCTAATTGAATCAAAGAAGGAAACAACTTATTGATTTCTAGTTAATGAAGTATAACCCATGCAATGCATTTCATCATTGAACCACAAAACTCCAAATTAAGAGGTTTTGTGTCGAGAGTTATCTTCTATAGTGATAATGGACCACGAGTGTTCCTGTATTCCTTCGCTATAAATTTGAATGGAATTAAGTTACCGGAAAACCCACATCAGGAATTAGGGGCATAACTTTTATCACTGCACATTTAACAGGGATAATTTAGTAGAGATATCACATATCGGATGGGTTGGACTTGAACTTCACAACTGGCTCCCATTTTTCATACGAGGGGAACGCCAGTATTGTGCTGATTTTGAGATCAGATATGTTTATTAAGAAACAAATTCTTGTAATAACATCACAAATGCATCATACTTGAGCTATATCTGGTCCTTGGACTTTAGTGAGGAAAAGGTTAGGAAAAATGGTTCACAACTTTAAATGATAGTATTATGTGCTGTGTTTCATTCTTTTCATTTTCATTTTCCTCACAAAATCCGAGGTCCAAGCACAGCATGAGTACACAACTTGCGAATTTCGGGCAGATCATAGTCATATATATCAAAGACAGATTGGGGGTGATATGGTAAATCCAAATATTCTTCTAACTACTGATGAGGAAGCTGAAAGGAAAATAACTTAAAACCCAAGGAACATATCGGTGTACAATTCAAGAAAATAGATGTAGAAGTCTGAAAAGTCCACATACCTCTAATCCACTGTATACAGAATCTTGTCTCTCCTTTCCAGGTAATGCAAATTTCATGTCTATGTGGATATTCTCTTTGGCATCTAAAACAATGCAAGAGCTTATATTTTATATTTTTCCAGAAGAGAAGGTAACTATCACATTTGTAGTGGACTGTGTGTAAATTTGCTATAAATTTCGATTTGATTCTTTTCTCGTGTAGTAATTGCTTTAGGTAATACATAGACAGCATTTCCACACCTTCAAAAATGTCTTGATAAGAAGGATCACATACTACAACAATTTCCTTCACTTCAGGCATCTTTGAGAAAGTGTAGAAACTGCAAGATATTTCATATTGTAATTCCAATAACAGAAGATGATACAAAACAGAGATATAAAAGTAATGTATTTCGAAATGCTTCACCCTGTAACTAATTGGGCATTAGCAGATTAAGAGAATAAATAACTAATTATCATACACCTTGAACATAAGTAAATCAAATCAGGGCATAGTGTTGCTGCACTTACCTGTACAAAGCAATTGGTTGGCCCAGAAGTGGAAGATACTGCTTTGGCATGCTTGCCTATGAACAAATTGATAAACTATCATCAAGAAAATGAAAAATAGTGGGTAGAAGTGGATGAACAGGTAATATGGGAAAATATAGTGCAAGGACAAGGCCAACGTAGACCAAAACTTGATCAACTAAATACATTTGAACAAACTAAACAGACAAAACCCATGTTTTCATTTCATGATGACTGTTATTCTGTATGAACCTTGCCTAATTTCTGCTGCTACAAATGTTAGAAATTATGCGTGAGCATCTGTTGCGAGCCAATAATAAGCATTGACAATTGATAATACTCTAATCACTTTGCCATTCTATAGGATTCAAAAATCAATCCTCTTCCAAGTGCACCATCAACCAATTCATAAAAATTCCTATTTGGACCAACTAAACATACAACTCCAACCAAAAAGTTACAATAATTCTTTCACACACACACGAACATACAAGCAATACTACTGACAGATGAATGACTTACACCCATTCTTTTACCCTTTCCACCTGCAAGCAGAATAACAGAAACACTCTTCTCTTTAACCACTACTTCAGAGCCCTGTCAGACATCAAACAAGTCGATATAAAACCCATCAAAACTTTGACTTTCCAGACAAATCAAGTCATTCAAACACTCAAAAACAACACATTGACGAAATTATAGCTCTCCGCACTGACTTACACATACCACTGCACCCTCTGCAGAACAACTGATTCTAAACAATCTTGGGTTCTCCAAAGATCTGAACTTTTCACTATATCTAACAGAAACACAACAGTTCTTGAACTTGTTAGGAAGTGAAGGGCGGAATTTGATGGGAACCCGGAAACCATTTCCCAAGAAGAGTGGAAAAGAAGAAGAAGGGGGGGAAGAAAATGAAGAATGAGAGAGTGAAGTGCTCAATTCAAGTGTTGACATCTTTGTTCTTCCTCACTTCCCTTGCAGAAGAGAGTTCGGTGTGCCACTGAATGAACTTACACGCACATCACACACAGAGAGGACAAAAAGTTCACCAAAGAGAATTGTTTTTAGGAGCATGGTCCGCGAGGGAGCTCTCTCTTTGTAGTTTTTCCTTATTTTTCTTTTAATTAAATTTAACAACTTTTTTTTAATTATTTTAAAATATTCAAATCCTTTTAATTTCTTTTCACTCAAGTCTAATAAAAAAAGTTTCTTTTTTCCCAATAAATCAATTATTTTCGTTACTATCAACATCATATCATTACGTTTAATTAATATATACTATTAAAGTATAATAACATCGCACATATTGATGAAAATCGAACTCGTAATTTTATAATTACAGGACTTCAACTTTACTTATTGAGTTAAAACTTCATTAGCTTATTAATAATAAGAGAGATCAACATGTTAATTTTGGTATGTTTTGTATTATTTTTATTTTTAATGCTAATGTTTGATAATAGTATCATATTATTTTTTTTCAATTGAATATAAATATGAATTAATTCATGAAAAATGCAGCTGTATTTTTATTTTTAAAAACATAGTCTTGCTTAAAATTAAAAATAAATATAATTTACACTCGTCAACACAAGAATAATATGAAAATAAGTTAAAAGAGTATTTTTTTATATATAATTTTTATTTTAAAATTACTTAAATTAAGTTAATTTAAATACAAAATTATAAGCAACTCTTACCAACTTATGCTTCTTTATGATAAAATTATAAATATTTAGTTATTATTTTAAACACTCCAACTTTAATATTTTTTTTAATTTTTTTTTACTTTTGAATATTTTCAACTTTCACTATTTTTTAACTTATATTTTTTTTACATATTAAATAAAAAATTTAAAAGTTTATTGAAAATAATAACTTAATAGTTTTTAGTTAGTTTAAATTTCTAATCTTGGTTTAGTAGGGTAATTAGTGTAAATTATGAAGAGAGTTAAATTAAAATTTTGAGTTGCACAATATCAGAAAGCCTTAAGCCCAAGAAGCCCAAAATATTGGTCTAACGTTATTACTCTTTGAGGCCCAATCTATTGAAATGATGGGCCCATGTAATTGGCCCATGGGCTGCGGTTAGCTCTTTTATAAAGCCCAATTATTCTCTCCAGTCTCCACTGATCATTTCATCATCGTCATCGGAGGGCAAGAGAGAGACGACCAGAAGAAGCAGCAGCGTCAATGGCGAAGCCACTGGGAACTACCGGGGAGTTTTTCAGGCGACGCGACGAGTGGCGGAAGCATCCGATGCTGACCAATCAGTGGCGCCACGCCACACCTGGCCTCGGGATCGCACTCGTGGCCTTCGGAATCTACCTCGTCGGTGAGACTGCCTACAACAAGATCTATGCCCCCAAGTCTCATTCCCACAGTCACTCCATCTCTTCTGCTTCTCACTGAACCTCGGCCCTGGGTTAGACTCACAATCTGATTTTTTATCGTTCTGTGAAGAAGCTTACGAATTGCCATTTTGTTTCTGAAAATTTGGAGTTTTGATTGAGTATTTGACGTTTAGGTTTTGAATACGTTAGGTTTTGGTTTGTCGATTCAGGTTATCTTGTCGTATACATTTTTGTTTTCTGCACCTCAGGGCTCTTTAACTGAAACTCGAAATTTCACTTATTTTCTCAAGTTTATTGGTTTTGTATCTGAAAATTAGGTTCTTTTTAATCATAGATATGGTTGCCTTAGTGCTGCTCTTGCTTATTTTGTGCATCCAGTCTGTTCTAGTATTTGTTCTTTTGGGTGATTTAGTTGCAAGCAAGTGTCTTATTGTTTTGAAGTTGTTTTTTCGGTTTCTCTGGGCTTGTGTCTATCTTGTCTCGAAGTATGAACGCTATGCACCCAAATAGGCAAATTAATGTGCACTTGGTTGCATGGGCAGTTTAATATGGGGGTAGTCTTCTTGGTTGCATGCCCAGTCTAATTTGAGTTTTTTCTTTTTTCTTTTTCTGAAATAGAGTGGTTGAGCTTAGATTTCGTTATTTTGTAATTTTGCGAAGGTATCTAAACTTCACCTCAAAGTTCAGAGCAGATGACAAAACTGGGATTTCCCCTTGGCCAAGGTCCGTAAGGCAGATTTAATCAATGAGTATTTATTGAGCCTTTGTGGTTATGGACGAGCAAGACATTTGCTTACAATCTCGTACATGCATTGTCTTTCAGTCAGCTAGTTGAAACATTGGCACGGTGGATTAGAAGCATTGCGTCAATGAAATAGTTAACGGAATATTTCTACCAACTTTTGATTACTTTCCACTCTGTATCTCCTGAACACTGCATATTCTGTCATCACAAGGGCTCTGGAAAGAGCTTATATTATTGTCATCTTACTGCAATGGTTGATCACAATGAAGCTCCGGGGGATTAAGATGTTTTTCTTTAAAAAGAACTTATAGAATTGCTAACCAATACAGTGTTTCTATTTAATTCTTTTTTTTTCCTTCAGATGAGACTGTTGGAAAACAAAAATGCTCTTCACCTTGCACGAGACAATTTTCTCCTTAGAAAAATTTTATTATTTGGCTTCTTGGGTATTGCTTTTACATTTTCAGAATTGGGCTGACAATTCCAATTCTGTTTTTAGTCAAATGGATCCATGTGTCGTTGAAAAATATGTGGGGTTGTTCAATTGGAATGCCGAGTAGCTGATAGGATTTTATCATGATCATGACCTAAGTGATTTAGAAAAGTCTTCATAACTTCTATGCTGGATGTAGTTATTGATTTTTCATTAATCTCTAACTGCCTTTTTTCTTTTTCTTTTTTTCCTTCCCCATTTGCAAGAAGACCATATTGAATTTGGCATATTTATTTCATGTTATCATGGATTATTCTTCACCTTTTCTCCGTGGAACCAATATTGACACATCCAATTTCTTGTTGCCATTCAACCTAAATGCTTATGCTAGATTGCTGTGTTGCAACTTTACGCCATTTCTATTCTCTTCTGCTTTCATATGGATGGATGCAGTTACTATTTCTTTTACGCTACCTGATGAAAATCTCCACCAAGATTAATATTTTGTTGCATACATTGATCGTGCAGATGAACATCTGGTGTCAAAGAATGAAGAGGATCATGTTTCTCACTTTACAGCTCCATTTCTGCGAGTGATTAAATAAAGCATTCCCTGGACTTGTTTGTTGACTCCAATCAACTACAACTTTGAATTTGTATCCAAGATAAGAAAGACAGTTTTTTCAATGGCTTATCTCTTATATCTCACTTGCTTGATGCTATCTCTGTCTCTCTATTGTTGTGTGAGCTGCATATATATTCATGTGTGTATATGTTCATACATAGAGACACAAAATTGTCTTGCCAGAGACCGCGATGTATTGAAGTCTGCTTAAATCGATTAATGCATGCTGAGTTCCATTAGCAGCCTGAGGAATATGGCATAATTCTTCAAAAATTTCGTTAGCAACGCAATTTCTTTTTCAACTTTATTGCCGTAATTATTGGATATAAACACTTTAATACTAACTACCATCTGTTTTTGCTTTGAATTTTCCAACTCATATATTTATTTTACGCATATATAATATCTATGAATAATGTTCACACCAGATGCTGTAATTTTGTAAAATAATTATTATTTTGCATGCGTATTATCCTTGACATAGTCATTAATTTTTAATATCAAATCCCTGATGATTCCTGAATCTTTATTCTTGTTCTACATTTTGGCTTAGTTTTCTACCCCAACCAGACAAGCAGAGATCCACCAGCACGACAACTGGAATTTGCAACTATCATTTGAAATCATATTTCCAAAGGCTATTGATGCCTGAGCTTCAAAACACACACTTGTAATACAAATACTGAGAAATGTAACTTAGCTTCTTTATTTAAAAAACCCACTGATCTCAAAATTAATCAGAAATGCCCAGGGCCATAGCCAGCGTTGAAGTCCTGAGACATGTCTTCTTCACCAGCCCTGGTTGCCCCCTGATCATATGGAATCACAGTATTATACTGAAACACAGCAGCATGTTCGGATGAAGCACCGGCACCAAACAGGAAACCCTCTCCACCTCCAGGGCCAACTCCGCGCCTCCCCACCTGGGTTTCAAGATTCTTGCCGAAATCCACGACAGCCCCTTTCAGATGCTCAAGCTGTTGATAGCTCAGTCCCTCAATCACGTCCGCGGATGGAAACCATTTCTCCTTCTCACAAGCCTTTCTCATCCTCTCTATCTCTTCTCCCCTCGCTCTTTCTGCTTCTATCTGCCTCTCAACCTCTGCAAGATATTTGAGCTCGTTTTCGCTATAGAAAAAGAGAATATTAGCAACGAAAAAGGGAAAAAAAAAAGCTGATGGTATCGTTTTTGTTTCTAATTATATGTACTTGATAAGCTAAAAGAAATATTTTTATTTTGTTAATAATGAAGTTTGTAGTTTCAATAGTGATAATTATTATATTAAAAGTGATAATTTAATATCAGTAAATACGACTATCAATGTATTTGTATTGTCACTAAGTTATTGATGTGTAGTTAATTATCAAGATTACTGACAATTTACACAAATTTCTTGTTGCTAATAAGTTCTTGGAAACTATATATGGCAAAATATAATTAGTGTCAGTTAACATATATATTTCTAGTGATAATTTAAAATTATCACATGATATTTTGTCTGTGAAATTATTTTTTGTTTTAGTTCTTGCCTGTTCCTGGTTGAACCCTGCTGAAATACATGATTCGACCGATTAGCAACATCACCAGGCGAAGAATTTGGGGCCAGGAGTTTGTTGGCAACGGTGTGAACATCAGGGTGGCCGAAGGAGTGGGCCTTGTTGCCCGGAGAGAAAACAACGACGGCCGCTTCAGAGCCGGTAAGCGTACAGAGCTCACTTGCCTTCTTGAAAAGGCCTACGCGTCGTTTTGAGAAAGTAACCTGAAGGTTGCTCTCTTTCTCCATCTTCGTCATGTTCACCTTTCGTCGGCCTTTATTTTTCTTGTTTTGTGATGGATCACTTGAACTCATCCTGAGATCTCAGAATACGACAGGTGCAATATAGTGTTTGAGGGCATTGCATGAATAGTAGTATTTGTAAGAGTGATTTTTGTCCCTTGAAGATTATACATTTCGTTTATTGGGAAAGATGAATTGATGTTTCAATCCAATTTTGCAGTTTTTTACCAATTTTAATGCCTTTTGAGTGTTAATTTCTAATATCTCCTATTGAAAATGCACATTGGTGGTTTATGTTATTTTCCATCTATTCCAGGACAAAATCTCGGGACTGTTATGAGCGTCGTACAAGAAGTGTATCGTAATAATTTCTAACGCTTATTTTGGTGGGAAAAAAATTCTGAGTCGAGATGCTACATGAATGTATTTTTTTTAAGCATAAAAAGATTTATTTAACGTGCAATAAATCACTAATAAGGCCATTAGGAATAAATATGAATTTTTATCCTTTTTTATTAATATCAGTAAATTTCGATGAACTTTGACTTATAAAGTGACTTATTATTAGATGTACTATATATAATTTTTCAAATCATAGAGAAAAAATTTATGCATAATTATGCTAAAACTTAAGGGAGAAAAGTGTAATTAACCCTTTGTAAAATACATATCACAACAAAATTATAATCGTCCACGTTTTACATATTAAGGAAAAACAATATAAAGAAAAGGGAACTTGTACGAAAAAGTTTATAATACCAATAAAAAATCAACATCTAACTATTGTTTATGTTCTATTCATATTTTACACAGTGAAAACATAAACATGTTTTAGAATATATATGTCTGCATATGCATAATAATACAGATATGCAGATTCACATGCGCACATGGGCATGCACATTTATATATATTTTTATTCATAATATAATTTAAAATATAAAATATTATTTATTATATGCATGCAGAAACAACATGCCACATTGACTAATTATGTATAATTATATCTGAAATACACGTATCCACTTATCATATAATTTGTTATTTAAATAATGATATGTCATGTATTCATGTTTTACTCTATTTTTTTTTAATTAAAAGAAAAATGCTTGACTATGATCAAGTTGCATAAAACAATAATATCGATCTAGAGACACTTTTAGATTATCAATTAAGTGGATTGTGAGGTGATAATTACATAACTAAGTATTTCAACATGTAACAAATCACAACTTGGTTTAAATAAAATTGAATTTTTAATTCCATACGATAGAGGAGTAATGGGCGGTTCATTTTTTGTATGTGGGAAAGATTGTTGATAGGGATCTCTACAGTAAAATATGAGAGATGATAAATTAGTAATTTTGTTAGTATTTATCTGATTTAATAAAATGTAAAATTACCAAATTATATTATCATACTTTTAGAATCGAATAAGTTATCAAGCCTTATATAGAGCCAACGTCATGTAGATTTCTAAAGGGCTGCAATTTCTTATAGTAAATTATGGATAAGGGTGGATTGAAGACCCGACCCATCCTTATCAAGCCGTCTCCAATCCATTTTTTGTTTTACAGTGTTGACGACTAAAGTTTTAAAACTTAGAGGTAATTAATGTATTGCATGTGTTGTTTGTTTCATACGCGTGCAATATTTTGAGATTTTAAATTATTAATCTACTTTATGATATTGAAATGGTAAATTTGTTGATTTATAAAACGTGCTATATGCTTTTGAAAATCATAGAAAGGCAACATCAGATAGAAATTATACAAACATTAAAAGAATAGTAAGAGAAAGTAGGGGTCACATTTTATGAAAATTAAAAATAGAAAAAAGACTGAAAATATTTTATAATAATCACATAAAAAGTCAAAACCTATTTTCGCACGTTGTACGAAGTCTTGGTGTGTGCATATATATATATATAGATTCATACGTATACACGCATTGCACACCCATAGCTCTCTGCGACTGCATAGGCAGACAACACACGGTGATTAACATTGAATATGGAAGAGTTTCTGAAGCGGTGCGAGCAGTCCGGCGATGCAGCCTACGGTGCTCTCCGATCGCTCCTGGAGCGACTCGAGGATCCGAGTACGCGGACCGACGCACGTGTCTTCCTGTCGGAGCTCCAGAAACGATTCAGTTCCAAGGAAGCCTCGGAGCGCGATCGGTGCCTTGAGACCTACCATTTCCAAATTCAAGACATCTATCTCGAACAGTATGAAGGTATATGCGCCTTTCGACATCTATGCGTATTGGTGTACGTGTAAATCTATGCGTGTATTTGTGTCCGTGGTTGTGTACCTGCATGGATGATATGATTTGATGAAGAATGTTGCGGGGGAGAGGTTTAACGAGGGGATTGGGATTGTGGTTTTTGGATAGTGGATATTGTTTGGTTTGCTCCATAATCTCATGGAATTGCCTTACTCAGGGCGATCGACGAAAAGTAAATTTTAAACGTCAATGTCACGACACTGTTCAAAAGTCTGTTATTCTTGGAGCTAACTTAGTGGCTGTTTGAGACTTTGCTAAATTAAGAACTACAATGGATCAATCATTGTAGCCTGTAAAATATGAATACTTCCAAGACAGGGAAAAAGTCTTTGTCAATGCTAATGTTACATAGGGATGCTGATCAATAGTTTATTTTCTATTTTTCTAATTAGGTGGGTTTTCTCATGCATAGAGTAAAACAACTCCTACTGTGCTGAGAATTTTTCACTGTGTAATGATATGTTCTGTTCCCTGTATTCTGTCAACAAATTAATACAAATCAATTCTTGCAAGGGGTTACATGCTACAGTCTATGACACTAAGGCTGCTGATGTGTCGAGCAAAGCGAATGATGCCTATAATTTCCTCACCAAAGTTTATTTGTAAATGGAGTTCCTATATTGATATCATTCCATGTATTTTGAAACTAATTGTATTATACTGATATGGTTTTATACCACTTTTAGCTTTGTTTGTTTGCACTCCTTTGTTGCATTGATATCATTCTATCACCTATTGCAGGTTTTGAGAAGCGGAAGAAACTTAGCATGATTGTAATACCCAGTATCTTTATGCCCGAGGATTGGTCCTTCACTTTTTACGAGGGTCTCAATAGGCATCCAGATTCTATTTTTAAGGACAAGAGTGTAGTTGAGCTTGGCTGTGGAAATGGCTGGATAACCATTGCCATTGCTGAGAAGTGGTTGCCCTTAAAGGTTCATGATCCCTTAATCCTACTGTCAAGTTATTTTCTGAGTGGTTTTAACTTGTTGTGCTTCTCTTCTCCAGTGAAGACCCTATCTTGTTATGCATGTCTTCTAATGTTTGTTTGGGACCCGAGAAATAAAGTGAAGGAGGTTTCTTAACCCACTGCATACCATTTTACAGGTATATGGTCTTGACATAAATCCAAGAGCAGTGAAGATTTCTTGGATAAATCTATACTTGAATGCTTTGGACGACAATGGGCAACCAATTTATGATGGGGAGAAAAAAACTTTACTTGATAGGGTTGAGTTCTATGAATCAGATTTGCTATCTTACTGCAGAGATAATCATATAGAAATTGACCGAATTGTTGGATGCATACCACAGGTACTTTCATCAATTTCAGGAAATGGTTTTCACAAAGTTTGCACATGATCATGCTTTTCATGTTCATATAAAAGGGCAAAAGCTACTTCCATCTATTGATATGGTGTATGTGGTTATGGAAAGACTCTTTCTAGATATTCCAATGTTTCTTGTTTTGGCTTGTTTCCAGATTCTTAACCCTAATCCAGATGCAATGTCCAAAATGATTACGGAGAGCGCCAGCGAAGAATTCTTACATTCTCTGAGCAACTACTGTGCTCTTCAGGTTTTATGTTATTTCAACTTTCCACTTGCATCTAAATGCTTCAAGCTAAGTATGTGAAACAGAGTTCTAGTTAATTACTTATGTATCTGGTGAAGATTTTCTTCAAGCATGCAATAGAATCCAAGGATCTTGCAGGCTAAGTATTTTGTCTGGCTCTGACCTTATCATTTACTCTCCTAAATTCTTCTGAGTTTTCTCTTTCATTTACCTAAAACCTTTTTTCTTCTCCTCCCCCCCGCGGTGCTAGTCTTTGTTCCTGCTATTGAACCTAAATAGACCGCAGATAATCACGACTTTCCATGCTTCTTGATACTTATGCAGTACATAGGATGGATGAAACTAACTGAGCGAACAAAAAGTTATTATATGATGATTATTTGTGCAAAAGGTCCCATCTTATATGAAGAAACTTAATCTTATAGTTTTTTGCTGCAGACATTTCTAGTTACAGTCCCTAGATAAGAGTTGTAAGAAAAATTGCAGTTAATCTTATGGGGTATTCTGCAGCGCAAGTTTCATCTCTCTATATCTGATGTGCCATTTCTTGCCTCCAAGTTAAAAAATCAGTTTGTCTTGCAAACAACTCTGTCACATTATATTCATGATGATGCAGTTTCTTTTTTGTAGGATGTTATATATCTAGACTCATAGACCATCCATTTCATTCTATTAGCAATTATATATGTAGACAAAGCTGTTCGTTCACGTGCTGAAACATTATTCTATACCTACTCTGCTCTGTGTCTATTTTTGAAGCAAAAAGAGCTGCTCTGGTTGGTTCCTTGAGTTATAATCTGTTTTCTTTAGGGCTTTGTGGAGGACCAATTTGGGTTAGGTCTCATTGCAAGGGCCATCGAAGAAGGGATATCTGTTATAAAACCTCTGGGGGTTATGATCTTTAATATGGGAGGTCGCCCTGGACAAGCAGTGTGTAAGCGTTTGTTTGAACGTCGTGGTCTTCGTGTTAAAAGACTCTGGCAGACTAAAATTCTTCAGGTTCTACAATAACTTAAAAGTAACATTTATATCCATTAAAGGATAAATTTTTAAGATCTCTTATTGCAGGCTGCTGACACAGATATTTCAGCCTTAGTTGAAATTGAAAAGAATAGTCCACACCGTTTTGAATTCTTTATGGGACTTGCTGGAGATCAACCAATTTGTGCACGAACAGCTTGGGCCTATGCGAAAGCTGGTGGCCGTATTTCTCATGCTTTATCAGTATATAGTTGTCGACTCCGTCAACCTAATCAGGTTTGGAATTTCTCCATCAATAAGAGTTTAGACATACATTTAGAACCTCAGAAGAAATGGTTTCATTCTGTAGCGTGATGCTAAATCTGCTGCTTCAACAGGTGAAAAAGATCTTTGAGTTTCTGAGAAATGGATTGACTGATATCAGCAGCGTTTTAGATTTGTCTTTTGAGGATGAGTCTGTTGCGGATGAGAAGATTCCATTCCTAGCTCATCTCGCTAATATTTTACAAGATATTTCATTTTTCTCTTATCAACCACCAGCAGGAAGCAGACGTTTTCGTAGTCTTATTTCTGGCTTTATGAGAACATACCACCATATCCCACTGACTGCAGATGTAAGAAACACTTTAACTCAACTGCACAAACTTTACTCTTGATGTTCTTAATCACTGTGATACAAGCTGCCTGTATTCATCTTAGATTTATATGGTGTTTGCTTTCTGTAACCTATTAATTGGAACTTTCTGTTGTAGACTTCTCCACTTGTGTGAAACTGTGAAGAAATCTTGAAAATTTTGGAAATATGAAGCTCAACATGAAAATCTTAAAAGTAAATACACATGCAAGCTCATATGCAACAACCCCATTTTTACAATATTTCATGAATTTATTTATCAAGATGTAGTATTTTACACCTTGACAGTTGTTGAACTAAATAAAGCAAACTCTTTCCTGCTAAAGATGGGACAAAGTTTGATGGGAAAATGAGGAAAATAGGTTTTTACTAGTTGACCTTTGGGATATACTGCATAACAATCAAATTTTGGTTTAGAAGATGGTTCACAGTGCATCAGGCTAGTTTCTGACCTTATTTCTCTGAATACCGGCCTCTTTCTTGTTAACTCTTTGTGATGGTCAGCAAAATATCGAGTCAACAAAAATATTGACATCTGGTGAATTACATGCGACGTGGAAAATGTTGCTGTACTTTAGAAACGTGGTTCTCTTTTGATTTATGTATCTTGGAACCACTTATCAACAGAATGAGTAAAGGACAGACTTCTGTTGTCTACACTTGGTCTACCTCAGGGTAGTGGTGCATTAGATCCGATAGTTTCCCGACACCAAATGAGCATTAATAGAAAGAATGAAGACTTGGTATTACATTTCTAGAGGGAAATTCACAACGCATATTTTCTTATAATTGGAAGATTTTGGCATAGGAGAGATCAGTTAATGAAAACTATGGTATCATGCATTGTAGTTGATGGTTATAAAAAGACAAGTGTATCATCTGTTCTCTTAATTAAGGAAGTCATGATGGATGGCTTGATATATTTGTATTTTTGTATTTCATCAACAAAAATTAATGCTTCCTTTCATAGTCCTCTTTGCTTGGACTTGAAGCCCATATTTGTTGTACAAAAAGCAACTTTCCCCTATGAAATTCAATAAGAACGCATAATACTTACCCAGGACCTGAATTAATCAGTAGAAACAAGCATAGAAATTACAAACTCCAGACACGAGCATTGTGAAAAAAGTATTTCTCTATATGGAGCATTTTACAATTTGTCTTTACTACATTCAAACTGCTTCGTCAACAATATGTAGTTCGGTTTTGAAAAATTTCACATGGTAGCCCTTAAAATTGGTTGACATGAAATTTGAGGCATGTAGAATGAAATTTTCCACGTTACTGATTAGGATTCTTTTCTTTTTTTATTTTTGGACTAGAATGTTGTTGTATTTCCTTCAAGGACTGTTGCTATTGAAAGTGCTCTACGTCTGTTGTCGCCGCACCTCGCCATTGTTGATGAACAACTGTCCCGATATTTACCAAGCCAATGGTTAACAACCTTAAATATTGAGGTACGGTGATGCCAAAGTCATTTTGCATCCATTTCATCACTATTGATCATTGTGTTTATAAATGGTAGTAGCATAATTTGGACATCATATTCTTTTTATCCTATGAGACTTTATACACACCTCTGATTAATTCTTTGATAGAGTTGACTTCAGCTATAGAATCAGGCTAAAAATTAAAAATGGAGCCTTCTATAGGAAAATAATATGAAGAGATTGTGCTCATCTCTGAAGAGAAATGGTTGATGGTTTGAGCTGATATTTCACATTCCTGAAAACAAAGGTTCATGAAAACTTTTCTGGAGATGCACTAGCATATCCAACCAGCTCTTCTGTTCGAAGATACTCCCTTCCTTAAATTTCCCTTGTTCAGAAATTTTTTCTGTTTTCACATGCAAACTTTAAAATTTGTTGCCTCAAAACAGATTAGGTTCTGAACTGTTTTTTTTCTTTTCTCTGTAGTCAACCTTAAGGTGACATACTCTAATCCTAAACATCCTCCATATATGAAGGCTGACATATTATAACATGCTATATTGTTTCTTCTTGTATGCTTTTGTGTAACCAGAAAAAAATTTGAAAGACATGACGATGAGCTGTTCATGATTGTTTATAAGTAAAAATCATGGTCCTTCACATTCTTGATGTTTATTTTAGAGGCTTTGGGGAAAAAATTCAACATTGTCATTCAATTGCGGGTGTTGCCTAGGTGCAACTTTTCTTTTGTTTTTTAAGTTCTCTTTCCTCCCCAGAAGGCAGAAACTGGAAAAAACTCGGAGGAAGTAATAGCAGTCATTGAGGCGCCACGTCAGTCAGACTTGATGTTGGAGCTGATAAAAAAGTTGAAGCCAGAGGTAGTAGTGACAGGGATAGCTCAATTTGAGTCAGTTACTAGTTCAGCATTTGAGCATCTTTTGGACACGACAAAAGAAATTGGCTCTCGTTTGTTTTTGGATATATCAGACCATTTTGAGCTATCTAGCCTTCCCAGTTCCAATGGAGTCCTTAAGTATCTTGCTGGAACTCCTCTGCCTCCACATGCTATGATTGTTTGTGGCTTACTGAAAAATCAGGTATATGGTCTAGTAGTACTTTGTCAGTGGAGATACTACTCAAGCTATCAATTCTGCTCTAGATGGAGGCTGTATAGACGCTTTCAATTGATTTATGTCCTCTTTTGACCTTTTTGTTCTCTGGAGTCCAGGTTTATACAGATTTGGAAGTGGCTTTTGTGATTTCAGAGGAAGAGGAAATGTTCAAAGCTCTATGCAAGACGGTTGAACTTTTACAGGGAAGTACAGCAATAATTAGCCAATACTACTATGGTTGTCTTTTCCATGAGCTTCTAGCTTTCCAGCTGGCTGATCGACGCCCGCCTCCACTGGTTAGTTTGTCAATGAATACTTTTATCATTGTTGCTCATATGTCTATCATTTTTTAAAAGCTATATGTGATGGATTTCGAATTCACCGGTGTCTTTGCTACTTTGTGCACATACACACACACACACCTCTGTTCAGCTTATTCTGTACATCAATAACATAGGATTTCTCAGAAAAGCACAAATGATATGGCCCTAACCGCAGTGTCTTTATAGTGTGACCAATCATCTAAACTGCTGAATACAGATAAATTCCAGTTTGATGGATTTTATAAAATCTTCTGATAGATCTAACTGTTTACAGTATTCATCTTTCATGTCTTCAGAGAAATGGTGAGAAGGCGAAAGCTACTGCAGTTAATGGATTTTCTAGTTCTACACTTTCATTACTTGATCATACCGAGTTATCGATAAATGAATCTGATGAGTCTTCCCTGGTTCATATGGATGCCGACCAAAGCTTTTTGCCCTTAACAAAACCTGTTACGGCTGCCATCTTTGAGAGTTTTGCAAGGCAGAATATAACAGAATCAGAAACTGATGTTACACATGGCATTAGACAATTAGTTAGCAGCAGTTATGGCTTTCCATCTAATTGCAACACGGAGTTCATATATGCGGACTGTCCTGTGGCACTTTTCACTAAGTTGGTTCTCTGCTGTGTTCAAGAGGGTGGAACTCTGTGCTTCCCAACTGGCTCCAATGGAAATTATGTATCTGCTGCAAAATTTTTGAAGGCAAAAATTGCAAGCATTCCGACCAATCCAGAAGTAGGGTACAAGTTGACAGAAGAAACACTTACTGCTGCATTGAAGACTGTTAATAAACCATGGATATACATTTCTGGTCCAACTGTCAGTCCAACTGGAATGCTATATAGTAATGAAGAAATGAATAAGTTATTATCTGTATGTGCTGAGTTTGGAGCGAGGGTTATTTTAGATACTTCATTCTCGGGAGTCGAATTCAATTCCAAGGGTTTCAATGGCTGGAATTTGGGAGCAACATTGGAGAAACTTTCATCTGCTAACTCAACCTTTTGTGTGTCTCTACTCGGGGGATTATTCAACGGGCTCAAATTTGGTTTTCTACTTATAAATCAGCCCTTTTTGATGGATTCTTTCCATAGCTTTGCAGGATTAAGCAAACCTCACAGCACAACCAAGTACGCAGTAAAGAAATTGCTGGATCTTAGAGAGCAAGAAACAGGGAATCCATTGAATGCTACAGCAGAACAGATGGAAAATCTAGAAAATAGATATAAGCACTTGAAGCAGGTAAATCTTGCAACCTATCAATCCATAGAAGGTTCCCTTCCTCCCTAATTATTGTTTATCATCGGTTCTTGCTACCCAAATACACATACATGCATTTACCCATCAGCAGTTCAATACTGTCTACCTCGTCTTAAAGGCAGAAACTATTTCACTGCACATTCTTGTGACCTTGATACGTAATCTTGTCCGGACACACAAATCAATGCAACTAGTCGATATGATTAGCTTTCCACTGATATGGCAAGCGAATTAAATATCAAATAAATGATTCAGTTCATTGTCCTGCTTTTTGCTAGTTGACGACTAGTATATATTAAGGCATGTAGCACCTAATAACTTAGGATGCCAAGTGATAGATCATCGGCTAACAATCACTTTTTTTCTATGTACTTGCAAATTATAGCTAAAAATATTCTTTCATGTGGTCTATATCTTATGCTAATTTGTTTCGACAGACACTTGAAAGTAGTGGTTGGGAGGTGCTTGAAGCTCAAGCGGGCATTTCTGTTGTAGCAAAGCCATCTGCTTACCTGGGCAAGACCATCAAAATAAACAAAAGTGGTAGTAGCCAGGAGATTAAGCTTGATGACTCCAATATCAGGGAAGCCATACTCAGCAGCACTGGCCTGTGCATCAACAGTGCTAAATGGACCGGCATTCCAGGTTACTGCCGATTCAACATCGCCCTGGAAGAAAGCAATTTCAAGCGTGCTTTGGATTGCATTGCCAAATTCAAAAGCTCGGTTGGTAAGTGAAATATTGCACTCTCAATGTTATGCTACCACATGTTCTTTTCTTTGGCTTTTTGCTCACAACTTTGGTGTTGTGAAGTAGACTTCTTGTTGATCAGCCAAACTGATGTTGCTCTTCTTACTGAAAGAGCCACAGGTTTCGTTCTTCTACTTGGTAGTCCTCATTTATAGAACTTGAACTTATGGATCCTTTCGAGTTTTATGCTATTTGCAGCTACTGAACTCGATTTTTTAAATTATTGTAGAAACTTCTTTTAAAATTTGCCGGTGTACATTGTTGCACGAAATTTTTTTACATTACATGGATTCAAGCAATACATCAAGACCAGTAAACAACAAAATTACAATAACTACAAATACCTACAAGTCCAGAGAAACTCGAATCCATGAACTCACTCACAGTGTTGCACGAACTGAGAGTCGGGATTTGGCAAAAAAGTAGAGTAGCGGACGTACTGCATCTTCCTTTAACATTAAACATGTAACTAATTGTTATATTGATTCTTTTATATTTTTACAGAAGGAAGTGTAGTCAAATTAATATCGTCAAGTTAGCAAGAGGATTATTTCTTTTTGGATGAAATATTAACAAATACTTCTGAAAGACAAATTGCAGGTAGAAAATCTATCGTGTAGTTAGAGTTTCGTATGTATATATATACACACACACATATATAGTTCAAAATCTTAATTTTACTGTAGAATGCAAAATACAACACAATTATATATCATCTCTATTCTTATTTGAACTGGATTTTAATTCTACAGTAAATTTGTATCGCATCTTGTATCGTATTTAACATATATGCCTTATGCATATAATTTTTTTCTTAATGACGTATTTTTATAAATACTACACGATATTTTCAAATGCAGTACAAAATAGTATAAAAATCTTGCAAGAAAAGATTCAATTGGGTCCTAACTTTTTCAGTTTTCATCTAGATTGGATTTCTTATTCTCCTTTGCTACATTTTTTGTTTTATTTTAGGTATACATGATATATGTATAAAGATGAAGCTATCGATTTTATACAAAACAAAATTTTACACACATAATATGTATATATAAATTGAAAGAAAAAATACAATAGAAATTAGAATAAAAAATTCAATGCAATTCTTATCTGTTGTAGACTTTATTTTCACTAGTGATTATTCCATACTTGCATGTTCCAGCTCAGTCTGTAAGCTTCCTGAGCTTCTCTTGGACTCTCTTGACCCTTCCAGAAATTCCCTGCCCCATCATAGCACCCTCTAGAACCATGTTACTCACCACCTATAAAACCCTTAACCAACAACACAATTCACACTCAAACAAGAAACTCACACCAAGCACACACTACACCCACTACACTCACCAAGTAAAGGGTCATAAACACACACCTATATTTACATCAGCAAAGATCACAGATGGAGAAAGGCAAACTGACCATAATGGCAGTCACCCTTTTAGCACTGGTGGCTTTTCTTCTGCCAGTCAAGACCAACGCACTCGTACCTTACGCACGCTCAATTTGGGACATGATGCTTCCCCCAGACGACCCCTTCAAGATCCTCGAACACTCCCCTCTGGGCCTTCCTAGAGGAGTGGTGGACGAGAACGCCCTGGCCCTTGCCCGGGCAGACTGGAGGGAGACGCCGGTGGCGCACGAGATATCCCTGGACATCCCCGGGATGAAGAAGGAGGATATCAAGATCGAGGTGGACGACCACCGGGTGCTGAGGGTGAGCGGTGAGCGGAAGACGGAGGAGAAAGTGGAGGACGAGAGGTGGCATAGAGTGGAACGGACGGTGGGGAAGTTCTGGAGGCAGTTCAGGCTGCCGGCGAATGCGGACATGGAGAAGGTGACGGCGCGGCTGGAGAACGGGGTGTTGAGGATCAGCGTGGGGAAATTGGCTGAGGGGGAGAAGAAGAGGGAGCCAAAGGTGATTAGCATTGTTTCCGATGAAGAGAAGAGCTCCGGCGGAGATGTGGTTAAGCCCACGAAGCAAGAGCTGTGAACAACCACGCCTTCCCCTCTCGTCTCTTGACGCACTTGTGCTGTTTGTATGTATTTGCATTTTGTTGCATCGGTGTGATGTATGTAACCAATGCAGGTTTTGAGTGTGTGTTGCTATCAACGAATGATTGGTGAATAAAATGTGTTTTGAGTTATTTTTCAAAGGGACATTCTATGGATTTTAGTCAAACGATCCACCTTCACAGTTTGGACTCCTACTATTCTAAGGCTATAATACACGGCGGATTCTTGATTGATCATACGATGGATATAGCGGATTCTTGATTGATCATACGATGGATATATATCTACCGTGATTAATGTGTAATTTAAAAAAATAAATAATTACATAGTACGTGATTGGATTAAATCCGACTCGATAAAAATTGTTTATAATATAAATTGTTATTATTTAGAAAAATTTTGAATTTGAAATAAAGAATTACAAGATTTTAAAAAATAAATGAGTATAATGAAATTTTATAAATTTAAATGAAGAAAACATTATAATGCTTTGAATTTCCATCCAAAGTTTTGAAATGTATTTTTCAATGTGGATGTGTAAAAATTCAATCACTGAAATGTGATTAATCTAAAGTCTCTATATTCATATTATTAATTTATGAAAATATATAAGACCCAAATTTCATATAGTTAATTTATTTTGAATTTTTAATTAGTATATTTTTTTAAATTTTAGCGGCAGCAACTATATCTAAAAAAAATATATAATTCTTCCCAAAATTTAATAACTCAGATCTAATTATTTGAACTCCTGAAAAATCAAATCTTAATTTTTTTTAGCTCAGTTTTTCAATAAGTATATTTTTCAGAATTACTATTAATGAATTGAAGTTATATTAATTAATCCAATTATGATCTAAAATTACATAAAAACCTTAGATAGAAAATTTAAGAGTAGATTATGTAGACATTCTTTAAAATTAGATTTAATTATACAAATATCTAATAATTTTTTTACATGTTAGGTGTCAACTATAAATTTGAAGAATTTATTCATAATTTTATAAAGAAAAAGGTGTATTTTTTTAATTAGATTTTATAGGTGTGAATGTATTTATTTTTAATTTAAATCATGAAATGTATAGCAAAAGTTGTGAAGCAGATTGGGTAATTAGTGCGGCCTAATGGGCCTGATAAAGGTGCAACATTGAATGGGCCCATTATGGACATTGCTCGGCCCATTTATCTGTACCATACCCCCTTCCTCAAGCCAACTTCTCTCTCTCTCTCTCACTACACGCGCAGAGGGATCGTATTGGGACGAAGTTGATCGGAGATGGCGACGCCGATGGTGGAAGACAACTTTGAGGAAGACCAGCTTTCTTCTATGACAACTGAAGACATCACTCGCGCCTCTCGCCTTCTGGATAACGAAATCAGGATCCTCAAGGTTTGTTTCCCGATGTTTCTTTGGTGGAATTCGAATGTGATAATGAGTGGATTGGATTTCTTTCCGCTTGGAAAATTGATTGCAATTGGTTAAGTTAGACCGGAGTTTTCAGTCGTTTTATGATGATTTTGTGTCTTTTTGGCAGGAAGAGTTGCAGAGGACGAATCTGGAGTTGGATTCGTTCCGCGAGAAGATAAAAGAGAATCAAGAAAAAATCAAGCTGAACAAGCAGCTTCCTTACTTGGTCGGAAATATTGTTGAGGTATTACGCAACAACTTTGGTTGTTCTTTTGCTCGAAATTTGGTGCCTTTTTGTGGCCTTCGTAAATGGGTTCTTTTGTTAGGGATTTTTGGTTTACCGTTTGGCCTTCAGGAAATACTGGAAATTCAGATGAATTAGGACATCTTCTTTTGACTGTGGGCTGGGAGTTTAGAGTTTGTTAGTGTTTGGTGGACTGAAACTGCGAAAGTGAAAGGAATTTGGAACTTCATGGGAAATGAACAAAGGCGACTAATGTGCATGCTTCTAGGAGGAAGAAGCATTGTGGAGTTTCTTGTTATTATTTTTTCAAGGCTTGTTCTTCCATTATGGGCAGCACTGTTAAAGTTCTAAGCTCAAAAGGATTAATTATGTAGGAACTAAATCAGAGTATCAAGTTCTTGGACTGGATGCATGCACTGAACTCAGCCCTCCATCATATCCAGAAAAGGCTTCCCTCTGACCAGTCTTAAGTTGAGGGTCATTGTTATCTTTGACAATAGTGGGTCAGCAGGGGGTTTGTTATTGTAGATAAATGTGGTCATGGTGGTTTGAGCAGATACATACGGCAGCTTGCATGTAGGAATGTAAATTTTATATGATTCAGTATAGAGTTTATAGGAAACAAAAGTGTACCATAACAGCTATATATATTTTTGGCTTGTGAAATGGTAGGAAACCTTCACTTTATGAGCAGATTATTAACGGGGCTTGACTGGGTTGTTCAGTAATATTGGCATCCCTACTTTTCTGTTTGACTAGTTCGGTTACTGAAAAAATACGTTGAAGGCAAGTGCCAAGAACAGTAAATACATGGAGTAGTTGGGGTTTACGCTTTAGTGACTGAGTAGTCTTAATGGCTTTGTCATGAGGCCTGCATAGGGCATTATGCAATTTTTTATAATCATTTTCTTGGTCGCTTCAATTTCTCTAGCTACAGAATTGTCGTTTGTTATCTACTAATGAGATCAGCACCTTTTATCTTTTTTGACAGATTTTGGAAATGAACCCAGAGGAAGAAGCTGAGGAGGATGGTGCAAATATTGATCTGGACTCACAAAGGAAGGGTAAATGTGTTGTGCTAAAAACATCCACACGCCAGGTTAGATGGCATATGTTATTCCATTTTTCTCCCCCTCCATCTTCCTTGATCTCCCTTGTCTCTTGTTATTTGCATGTGTTTGTGTTTTGTTTGTCATTCTTTTTTGGCATGGAGGGGCAGGTAACAAGGCTGAGGGTTGGGGATAATCTCATGTGTATCTTTCTCATTTCAGATGGTATAGTAGAGATACGAACAATAACACTAGATTATGTATAAAGCATTTTCTATTTTCATCAAATTTATAACGAATATGTTCACTGGAATTATGAATAATGGTACGTGAAAAAATCTAAGGAATTTTCTTTCTTAATCGAATTGAATTCTGGAAGTGGGAGTTTGGAAGTAGATACTTCATTTATCAATTTTGTTCTCTTGATACCTGCTACAAGAATACATAATAGGCAGTGGAGTTCTGGAGATTTCTACCTAGAAAAAGGCCTTTGTACAGATTTTCTGATCCATACCGAATCCAGGACTATTCCCTGAATTTCTAAACAGGATCATTAACACATATAATCTTTAAATTGCAGACAATTTTCCTGCCTGTGGTAGGTTTGGTTGATCCTGATAAGTTGAAGCCTGGTGATCTTGTTGGAGTAAACAAAGACAGTTACCTCATCTTGGATACTTTGCCATCCGAGTATGACTCCCGTGTTAAGGCTATGGAGGTTGATGAGAAACCAACTGAAGACTACAATGATATTGGAGGCTTGGAGAAACAGGCTAGTTTTCCTTTTTGATCGATTAATAAAGACTGATGCTTGCCGTTCTCTGATGTATATACCTTATGCTGGAAATTTCTTATGATCTCTGCAGATTCAAGAATTAGTTGAGGCCATTGTGTTGCCTATGACACATAAAGAGAGATTCCAGAAGTTAGGAATTCGCCCACCAAAAGGGGTACTTTTGTATGGTCCTCCGGGGACAGGGAAAACCTTAATGGCCCGTGCATGCGCTGCCCAAACAAATGCTACTTTTCTGAAGCTAGCTGGTCCCCAGCTTGTACAGGTATAGTGCTACAGGACCTACTCACTGATGCTTTACTTTCTGTAGCTTGGTTGATCTTGATGTTAAGGTTTCCATGCTTTTCCTTGTTTATTTTGTTAGTTGTTTTTGATAAATGTGGTGTAAATCTGTTGGTTGCGTTACATATCACATCAGAGACTCACATTTGAAGCCTTTTGTGGTTTCTGAAGTTTGGTGGTAGTGCCTTTATTCACCTGCTGATAGGGGTGGGATCAAGCTCTTCTTTCATCATGTTTTGTAAAAGGTATCCTAACCAAATTTTGCTGCTAAAGAGATCTTAGGACAATGAATACGACTGCAGCCGTTCCAAACAGTTATTGTGTTACATGGGTTGGCCTTGGGTTCTATTTTATCTAACTTAAGTTACCCGATTTCTCTATTTGTGTATTTTATTTGGTACATATTATAAATTTCAATTATGTCCTCGCTAACAGCAGAAAAGTAGCTGCCACCTGTGGATTGTAGGAGACTAGGAGTTGTGGCTGAATGGTTAGGTATGTTAGGTGGCAGTGTGGAGGCAGCTTAGGAGCCTGGAGATAATAGAAGTGTGGAGAGCGGAAAATAGATGAAATAAATCCAGAGGAGAAAACTACACTAGAAATGGACAGCAGATGAACACCCAGGGGAGAGTCCACCTGAAATTAAATCAAGGACCTCTGACCTCCTTTACAATCTTTTCTCTGACTGATCAAGTTCAACTTTGGGTTGGTCCTAATTGTGATTCCCACCAAACCTGTTTCTGCTTAATCACGTTCATGTATTTCAGATTGTATCTCCCCCAGTGGCAATCATATTGGATGAAGATTTGCATGTATTTGTTATGCTTCTCATCCTTGTCTTTCCAGCAACCGGTTGGATGTCAATCTTGCCTTTATGAAGTCTCTCCTTTCGATGATTTCTCTTTCTTGACTCAGTATCCCCAGTTATCCTTCCAGTGTGTGATATTTTCTGTTGATACTTGTCTAATATGAGCATGTACTGTACTGCATTGAAGCTGTGGTTTACTTCAGAGATTTGCGGTTGCTTAACAATAGTTTCCTTTTTTTTCTAAAAATTTTGTAACCAAACGTCTTGTGTATGTAGATGTTCATTGGAGACGGAGCTAAACTTGTTCGTGATGCTTTTCAACTTGCTAAAGAAAAATCTCCTTGCATCATTTTTATTGATGAGATTGATGCTATTGGTACGAAGCGTTTTGATAGGTAGGTGCCTACCTGCTTGATGCAGTTTGTGTTGCTTTTCTCTGCCCTTGCAATTTTCTAGAATTGAAATTTCTTGATGTAGTGGATTAAGCGACTGAAAAATCTATATACTAACGGTCTGGTGGTGCTTAGATGCTAATAACAGTTGATACTACCTTGTTCCTATGCAGTGAAGTTAGCGGGGATAGAGAAGTGCAAAGGACTATGTTAGAATTGCTGAATCAGCTTGATGGTTTTAGCAGTGATGATCGAATAAAGGTTTTGCTCTATTTCTTTCATTATAACTTTTGTTATTTTCTCCATTGAGTGATTTCCGTGATGGTCACTGCAACCAGAAGAGTCTTTATCCATTATTGTTTTAAACGTTTGGTGTCTTTATTTGCTGGATTTGTCTATATCTCTATTACTTTATGATGATGTCTTGATCTATGATGGATAGGGTGCACTTTGTAATGTCATTATGGTATTCTGGCCTGCACTGTAACAAGTTTTCCCTTGTATTTCAGTAAAATCAATGACTTATGTGGTCTTTGATATCATGATTTGCTGATGGTATTTGACCCCTGTTTCTATATTCAGGTGATAGCAGCAACAAATCGAGCAGATATCTTGGACCCTGCTTTGATGCGGTCTGGTCGGCTGGATCGTAAAATTGAATTTCCCCATCCTACAGAAGAAGCCAGGGCTCGCATTTTGCAGGTATACCATTAGTTGAGAATGTATATACCCTTGGTTTTCAAGTAGTTGATTGTTTGGCTTGTTTTGAAGTGAGGCTGTTGTATCATTTCCAGATTTCCTATATCACAGTGCTTGATTTGGACATGCTACTTATGAATGTTTTCTTTTATTTTAGATCCATTCGAGGAAGATGAATGTTCATCCAGATGTCAACTTTGAAGAGCTTGCTCGATCAACAGATGACTTCAATGGGGCACAACTTAAAGCTGTTTGTGTGGAAGCGGGCATGTTAGCACTTCGCCGTGATGCCACCGAGGTCAGTGTCCGTCTTTGTGTGTGTATGAGTGGGTATGAGCATGTGCAGTCTTAGCGGTCATGCCAACATTTGCAAACTTACATACTTCATGTGTGCCCATATGTGTGTGATATTGTAGATCAGACCAGTGTTTCTGGCATGCCTGCAAACACAAATTGCTTAAAGCTGATTGAGTTGCCTCCTATGCTTTTTATATGGTTACTGGAGTAGGAAATTCCGCAATCCTGATAATAGTTGGTTATTGAATTTCTTTCATTCTTGCAGTTGATCTTAATTGTTTCACTTGGGAGTACTCTAAAATTGGTGTGCTAACAGTAATGATTTTCTTCTTTGCCAATGCTATATATACAAGTGAATTTTCCTATGTCTAAATATGTGATGGTGCTGGAGTGAACTTGAGAATGCAGTTAATGTTGGAGTGAAGTAAATAACATGATATTTCAGATTTGGTATGCTATTAGAGTGTGGGAGAAATCTACTGTTTGGTAGTTGCGAGTTGGGGATTGGTATAATTTATGGACCACAAATTTTGATAAAGAAGTGTATTTCTGCTATTCAAGTTTTGACTTGTTGAGTTCAGTATAATTCAGGTTTACCCTGCAGATACCATAGTTAGCTGAGATTAACCTTCCAAGTATAGATTTTAGAGCTTATTGTGTTTCTAATTCATATTTATGCAAAGTGAAATGACAAAGCTGGTTATGTTAAAAGTTGTAACAAATTAGACTCCTATGGTGAGTGCTAAGTTAAATGGAAAATGTGTTGAGGCGTTGGAACCAAGATAGGGTAAGAGTACTTTGAGTTTGAGGATGTACTGGGATTTTCAGTCCTGGCCTTGTCCCGAATTACTTTGTTTCAGAGTGGGCTACATTTTCTGCAGTCTTACAATTAGGATATGTCATGCACAATGTTGTTAAGTTTGGAAATGATTACACTTAAGCGTTTTAAAGGTAAATTGAAAGTTGCGTTTTGGTGAACGTACTGAGGGCAGCCACATTTTGGTTCTCCTGCCCTCTATTGCAGAGAAACACTAGACTCTGTCTGTAAGCAGATTGCTTGTCTCCTGGTTATTGCCATGTATTATTTTTCATAATCTTATTCTTTTATATTACCTTAAATCAGGTCATGGGAAATACTGGTGTGAAGCTGACTAACCCCAAATTTTTGTTTCAATGTTGAAAACTTGCAATGGGAACTAATACTTACGAAAATTATCTTAAACATTTGTCTGAAACTTTAGAAAAATAATAAAATAAATCTGGTTGGATGAAATGCGTTGTCCTGTGATTCTATAGATCTTATTATGTAGTTATGTTATTTCTATATCTAAATAAAAAGCATGATATAATGAATCATCTTGGTTTCATAGGTGAACCATGAAGATTTTAATGAAGGTATTATCCAAGTTCAAGCGAAAAAGAAAGCCAGCTTGAATTACTATGCATAGACTTCAATTTCCCCGGGCACAAGCTTTTTGTTTGTGGCACTAGTCCAGGAGGATGCACACTACTTTGAAGGTTCAATAGGAATTGTACGTGTTCCCTCAAATGGCCTTCTCAACCGGATCTTTTCCATTGTTATGTTAAGCGTGGGCATCCAACTGTTCAATGTATTTCTGTTGAAATGGCAGGATTATATTGTCTGAGGTAATTTTATAATATTCTTTTCTTTTCAACAATTACTTGTTTCACGTTGTCATTGCCCGTGATATTCGTAGGCAAGCACCCTGAACCGAGCATAAAGTCTTAACCATCGAGCATGTGTAATTTGAATGGCAAGCACCATTTTGATATGACATTGAGAACCAAAAACTTACAACGACGATGTTTCAAAATTAGTTCATCATCGGTGAACTTGTTGCATTGAGTCTCTTAAATTGTGTGAGATGTGATTAGGCAGGCAACCTTGTGAAACTGCGTTCTAGCAATTCCTCACCAAAGTGAGAGCTTTCTCTTCCACAGCTGCCGTTCACATTTCCCTATCAGCTGGCCCCGCACTGCAGCTCCCCAGCTCCCTTAACACCCTCACATTGTAAGGTGGTGGACATTTGCCCTCCAGTAATCAAACATGGTGCAATTTCACTAAAACTATTGTATTGTGATTTACATAACAACTCCCCCCTCCCCCATTTTGGCAACAAATATTTGTACGCGTTAATTGTTAATGGAACTTAATTTAACTGATTCTTTTTAATTTAATTGATAATTTTGACGTCACAGTTGTTAGTGAAACTTAATTTAATTGATAAAATTGAGGTTTCACGACTGTGACATGATGTGTTCATAGTTAATGGTTTTGTCATCATAGTGGTTGTATTAATTATAAGAATAAATTTGGTTTGGTATAATTATAAATATTTTTCGTTATTGAAAAATTACAAATATCCTTTCAAATAAAAAAAATATGTAACCCATAGTCATGAAGTGGACATTATTATTTTAACTTTGTTAAAAAAAATTAAAAAATTAAAAAATTATTGAAAAGAAAAATGAGGGTGGTAAAATAAATAACCTAAAGAGAATATTAGTTCGTAAAAAAGTATTTTTTGAAAATTATAATATAATTTATAATTCAAAAAAAGTATATAATCATTTTACCATAACAATTGGATAGGAACCTAATGGGGTTAATAGTATGGATTCGTTGTTAGACGGATGTTAAAATTAAGGAGGTATTAGTATTTTCTCAAATAATAAAGAGATCATTGTAATTATATCAAAATTTATGTGAAGTGTTTGAATTTATCCTAATTATAAATATTTGATATTAATAATTGATATATGAATTTTGATAAGTAGAATTTATACTTTTAATTGTAATTGATTAAAAAAACAAGAAAATGTACCCCTAAAGTTGACATCCTCAACTGGAATGGTGTTTGAATGTTGGACCTATACGACGTCGTAGTCTGCGCACACACAGCACATACTAAATCCGAGTGGGCGTTTCCATTCTGCAACTCTGGTGTTTTACTCTCCGGACAGCTATATGTGAGGACTGTCTGACTGTATATATTCAAAGAGCTTCACGTTCATTAACAATGGCGGATTCCGAAACCCTAGTTGCTGCTCAGACGTCTGGCGTAGAAGAAGACGCCAACAGGAACGAAAACCAACCCATGCCCGACGTTCAAAACCCTAGTGACTGTTCGGACTCCGAATCTGACTCCGACTCCGACTCCGAGGATGAAGCCCAAGTGAAGGAGCAAATTGAAGCCCTAGAAACAGCGCTATACAATAATCCATCAGATTATGATTCTCATGTCCAAGTAAAGAACTTTTAGCATTTCCTGACACATATATAGATACTGTTTTACTTATCTTTGTGAAAAGATATCCATAAGCATGAAAATATTGCAGTTTGGTTGGGAAAAGAGTTTGGGTATGTAGACCAGCCATATTTGGTGCGTAATCCAGGTCTGCCTGACGAGTGAAGTTAAATTTGTTATCTGTTACAGACTTCAGAAATTGACTAAAAAATGTGTTAGTTATATGTATGATGTTAATATTTTGTCATGTTATTTTCATATAAAAATAATACAATGTTAACAGCTGATCTTAGCAGCATATATAGCACCATAAGTGAGAAGAGCTTATGATTACAAGTCTTAAGAATCTTTCAGCTACTATGCTTCCTTTTGCGGAGTTTTTTACTTGAAATTGGTTGGGGGTAAGGGTACTGGCGGTTGAAATGCTTTGTGGAGATGTTACGATGACCATCCCATTGTTTTGGTACATGAGATGTCTAGTTTTTCTGATCTACTCCACTCTCTGAGTAGGATATATGGACTTGTTTTGGGTGCCTATGGTACCTATTCATGCCGATGTTTTAATAGATTTTTAGTTTGGCTGCAAGTACGTCTTTGTTTGACATCTTTATGTTACTTTTGATACCTAACCTTGCTGAGGAAGCGTAGCTTCCATCTATGCCCCTTCTATTGCCTTTAAACAATGAATTATTTTCTCTCGATCATCAAGATTTATCTTTAGATATTTATACGAATCTGAAGGAAAATTTCCGTAAATCATATAGTAACCCATGCATGTGCATATCTTTATAGGCATCATATTGACTTGTCTGCTTTCCGTCCTAAGTTTGTGCTTTAAAGACTAAGTTTGGCTATTCCTGATGTTGATTTATTTTTATGTTTTCTGGTTCTTGTAGTATATTAAAATTCTGCGCAAGCAAGGGGACTTAGAGAAGCTGAGACAAGCTAGGGAAGCAATGAGTTCTTTGTTCCCTTTGACTCCTGACATGTGGCAGGAATGGGCTAAAGATGAAACTACTGTTAGCTCTGGGTTTGTTCCCTGTTTAGTTATCTGGCCTGTTGCTTCCGTGGTCACTTGTTTGTTTGATGGTTCCCAGCATATACACCACACTAGATTTATGGGGTGCTAAAGAAATGTCTTTCATTGTGACAACTTTGTCGGCCAACCATGGTTACACTTATTTTTCTGTTTTATCATAAATGTATGCTTGAAATAAGTAACATTCTTTCAGGCTTTCACCAGTGTGCATTATGGTTTATTAGGTATAATGATGAAAAACCCATAATAATTTTAGGCCAGGCCTATGAGAAGCTCATATGTTATCAAGCAATTGGTGAAAATGATCATATATTACAATATTAATTGTGGGCTATTATTGGCATGATGTTTAGTAAGTGGTCCAAAATACTCGATGTAACCAAGTATTTCCCTAAACCAATTAGTCTAATCACTCGAATGATCTTGAATATCCATTGGAAGGAAGTCAAAGTTTAACAGTTTAACTTAGTCAAAATTAGCTTATTAAACGAAGTTTTATGACAGATTGAACTTACAATACTCTAGATTAGGAGAAAAACTGACTGGTCTCTTGTAAACTAAACAACATTCTAATTCTTTTCCATGACGAAGTCCTTGAATAAAAGAAATCACATTTTGGAATTGTATAAAAGAAGGTCGATTCTCTGTTAGTTTTCGGGTGTAAACTTATTTGCATAGAAGCTATTCAAGACATGTCAATATTGTAGGAAGGATGCTGCCGTATTTCCTTCAGGTTATCTTTGGGTGCATGTTTGTCTCATTATAATGAGGTAGGGCCTACGTCTATTGAACTTATATTTGCTTTTCTTTTCTTTTTCAGAGTGGAGGCGTTTCATGCTGTCGAAAAGCTTTATGAGCGAGGGGTGTCTGATTATCTGGTAGGTTCTTGCAAATATTTCTCAAGAAGTAAATGAAATTAGGAGTTAAGTTGTCCAGGTCATGTTTGAAGTAGTATCAGGCTGATATTCCTAGTAAGTTCTAGATAAGTACCATAAAAGGGGTGAAATGAGCCAATTTGCACCAATATTTACTCTATTCAGAGCTTGCATAATCTGTCACAGAAATGCGATTCAGGTGATAGTGTTGGCTGAGGATCTGGTCAGTAGCTAGGTATGTACAACCACAATACTGAATCAAGTAAGAATTAAACAGGTAGAGGATGTATAAAAGTGACTTTCTGGTAAACAGGCAGTTGCATCTTATTTCAACAACTACAATATTGACTATAATAAGTAGAATGGGAATGGTAATAGATGTTTTCAAAGTGTATGCTTCTGCATTTGCAGGCTGCTACTTCTATAAACCTGGCGTAATCTCAGTATCAACATTTACTGATAAGTTTGGTCCTCAAATTACCACAAAAGTAACTTAAACTGAGGTTTCAGTGTCATAGTTGAGTTCACATGATAAAATGTACTGTTCGATATGATTGGCTCCCTGCCACCTACTTTGACCACATCTTTTTGTGTATCATTCTGTTTGTTAATGTCACTTTTTCTGGGTCAGGATTGGGTAAATCCGAGGAAAATGATTATTTTAAACAGAGTGCTATGTTCTCTGGAATATAGGTAGATAAATTATCTGCATCATGGATACAAAGAGAAAGGCTACGTCCTTATCCTGGTTTCAGTTTAATTGCCCTGGAGATGGTCAAGGAGTCTAATAAATGTAGATCTCAGTTTAACTTGTCATTTCAAATCAAAATAATGATTAAATGGAAAATGGAGGTTTAATAATTCCCTAGTGGAAGTATTTGCTGCATATATAACTTTGGCTACTAATGTCCTCTTATTTTCAGATGGGTGGGACCTGACTGCTTTCAAGTAAGATGTTGACTGATTTTTCTTTGTGCAGTCTGTTACCTTGTGGTGTGACTACTTAAATTTTGTCCAAGAATATGATCCATCAGTCCGGGAATGTTCTGCCGCGGGCATCTCAAAGGCAAGGAATCTCTTCGAGCGTGCACTGACTGCTGCTGGGTTGCATGTTACTGAAGGTCACAGGATTTGGGAATTGTACAGGGAGTTTGAACAAGCTATTTTCCTCACCATTGGAGAAACTGATTCTGGGGTTAGAAAATCCTGTTTCTTGTTTGTGCTTGTTCTCTCATGTGGCTTTTATTCTTATGTGTTGATATTTGTGTCTGACGTTGTTTTATGGTTAGAAAGTGTTAATTATGGTGTTCACTATGACTAAGTTGTTTTTTCCTTTCATCTTTCATGTTTATCTTCGTGTTAACTGTCTGGTGAAATTAATATTACGTGTATGCAAATGCTTGTCATAATTCTGTGCTTCTCATCAGATTTGTGATTACTGACGTTTAAACATGGCCCTGTGGCAAAAGGGCTTTACTTATCCTATACTGGGAAAAAGGAGCTCCTTGCAAACAAAAGAAGTGGCTCTCTTAACTTATCTACTTCACCCACACTAGTAGTTATCACATAACCTTATCAGTGATTGCCTGTGCGCCCAATCTTGGCGTCAATACCTGGGCTATCCTTGTTGATTTAACTTTTCCTTCTCATTTAATTTTGTTTTTTCAGTTATTAGTGTATGTATGTAGGAAGTTCCTAACAGTATTATTCCACTTGTGTGATTTTATTCATGCATATACACTGTAAGATACCAAACAATTGGATGCAATGTCTGTAAGAAAATAGAGAAAGGAGGAGCATAGAGAAACAATTGTTGCTCTTTCCGGGCTTTTATTTGCTTATACTTCCTTCTTTTTCCAGTTTGTTTGCTGTAACTGTTTCCATAATGAGTAGATGGATATATGAAAGATCTGGTCTTGCATAGATGTTTTGATGCTTTGCTTCTCTCTGCAGTCCAGTTTCCTTCATGCTTTTTTCCTTCATTGGTTATTTGTTGTTTGCAAAAGGCAAGATTCAACAGCTACATCTTTAGATGACTGAATCCAAGTAATACCCATCCAACCTTCCAATATTTATGGGGATGATATTGCCTTAAGGAAATGAATTCTTGTTAGTTCTTGACTGATATTGGCACAATTTCCATGACGCCAGTTGCTAAAACAGGACTAGCATGATGACATGACTTGCATACCCGTGAAGCTGTCCTTGGTATAATAAGTTGCTAACCAAGCTTGATAATTATGTAATGAACTTAAATCTAGCTTGACATTAGCTTGAAAATAAAATGATTTATAATTCCAAATCCTCTACTAAAATAATAGTATTGTATGGGTTGGGACGGTTTGCTCATATGATTGGCCAGGGCTGGGCATTGTGGTCATTTCTCTGAAAGTCTCCTTTTTTGTACACATTCTTCTGCGAATTCATCATGTACCAAATTATACTGCTGGTTGGATAAGGTATTGATTTCCTAGAGCTCTTTTTCAATTTGAAACTGATTATTGTTCTTCAGAGGGAATATATCTTCTTGTCACACGCAATTTCCCGTGCCTGCTTCTTTTGAAACACTACTGCTGAATGTTGGGGAAGAGTAGGTAATTGCAATTACCAAGAGAATATTTTAATCAGTTGGCTTGGAACTTGTATGTTTACTGATCGAAATAGTTCTATGCGTTTTGAAGATAGAAGTTACCTTAATAAATTGTAAATTCAGAAGAATGGCTGATTCTAGTGAACTCTTTGTGTTTTTGCATGTATCTTCATGAACTTTCTCAGCTAGTTGTAATAAACTAATTGGCCATTTCTTTCTTGTCAATTGGTATGCTCTTTCTCTAACCATGTAAGTTTCTGTAAATGATGTTGGCTTATTATTTTTCAGGCAAAAGAAAAGCAGATCCAGCATATACGAAATTTATTTCATCGTCAGTTGTCTGTTCCCCTTGCTGACCTAAAATCAACTCTTCTCGCCTACAAGGCGTGGGAAGCTGATCATGAAAGTTCCATTGATATTAACAGTGAAGTATTGGAAGGTCTTCCATCTCATGTTGTCTCTGCATATCAAAAGGCATTGGAGATGTTGAATGCTCGTTCTCATCTTGAAGAACAAATCTCCAAGAAGGAGATTGACTCAGAAAAACTTGAGGAGTTCATGGTATTCTCTTTATAACATTCACTGTTTGTCTGCGTGGCAGTGAAGTAAAAGTAGTACCTAAAAACAAAGAGTCAGATACATCAAGTATTTAAAGAACATGGCGTGCTTAACTGCATATGAAGAAAATGAGAACTTTAATTTTTTTGTACCAAGGTGTAGGTTTAAAATGAACATAGATTGAAGAAAATGAGAGTTTCAATTTATGAAGGAGTAGGGAAAATTTATACAGATGGAAATGTGGATAGAGTGTTATCGTTCTAATGCTGAATAGTTGTATGAGGTGCAAAGTAAAGACAACTGAAAATTTAATAGTAGTTTCCTTCAACTGACTGATATAGGTGCCTGGATTTTGTTTCATTCAGTATGCAGTATTTCCCCTAACATGTGCTAAAAGGATACCGATCTGGATACTTCATGGAAAGGGTTCATAGTTTGATTTATATATTTGCGCTCTCAGCTGGTGCTCTGACCTCTTTGAATTTGTTATTTTACTATTGCAGTTCCTGCTTGTACTTCCTTGTTTGCTATAATCTGTGTTTCCACATACCGTTTTCTTGTAAATCAATTCTGTTAATGAAGCATTGCTATTTTCTATACTTAACATACATTTATAGTTTTCTAATAGGCAAGTGCGATTTGGCTGTAAACAATCATTTAGTCTCTTATCAAAATAAAAATGAAAGAAAACAACCAATTGTTCTGTTTTGTTTAGATGAACTTTTCGCCACTCCCTTGGATGTAGTAGCTTAAGGGCATGTTAATTATTGTAATTGATCTTATTAACTTTTCCTCTTGTTTTGGGGAAAAAACTCAAATGTGGAATATTGTGTGTGTGTACCATTTCTTCATCTTAGTTATTCTCATTTTTAGCCGTTGCAGAGAGCCTTTTTTTTAATAGTTTCTCGTTTATGTGTTTTCCATACGGTTTCTTTGCTATGTTGTTGAAATGATGTTTATCTGTAACTTGTTGATTTTTTTCTCACCTAGCATGTTAAGGGATTCGGTGATGTACAATTCTAGTGCATATATGGCCAATTCTAATTATTACTAGAAAGGAAATGATACAAAACAATCTCATCTATGAGTAAAAAGAGTTCTATTTGCAAAATGCAATAGCATTTGTTTCTACTTATTTCACTCTTTAATATTTTTGTAAAAGGTTATTAACGGGTTTTCATGTTCGTGCAGACTTACTTGAAATTTGAGCACTCGTTTGGAGATCCAGCCCGTATACAGATCTTGTATGAACGTGCTATAGCTGAGTTTCCTGTATCTTCTGAGTTATGGCTTGAGTATACAAAATACCTAGATAAAACATTCAAGGTTCTTGTACTTATTTTTGTCTTGTTATACTGACTGATTTTGTCTTTGGATTACATGTACCACACTCACATCTGAAGCTGATCCATTATTGCAGACTGCCAGAATTGTGAGGGATGCTTATTACAGGGCCACAAGAAACTGCCCTTGGGTAGGAGAATTGTGGGTTCGTTACTTGCTCTCGCTGGAGAGGAGCCGTGGTTCTGAATACGAGTTATCAACTGTATGTTTCTAGTGTAGACCTGTAATGTCCTTAAAAGTGATGTTTTGTCTGGCTGTCTAAAACCTCCTATATTGTTTGAGATTTTGATAATTGCACTTTCAATATCGCTTTTATTATTGCTTTATTTACTGTTGTTGGAGAGTTTGGTTGTTTTCCCAAAGTGCTATTTTTCCCTTTCTTGATTTGCATCTTTTTCTTTTATCACCTATTTCCTGAAGAAGCTGTTTTTGACATTCTAGTTGCTTGATCTGGTAAACTATGCAAACTGTTTTGGCATCTTTTTGGCTTTGGGTTGGCATATCTTGGAACATATTATCATACATGTATTTAGTGCTATGACTTGCCTGAATATAGACTAGCAAAAATTGAGAAATAGGTGTTCAGCATTTAATTTTTTGGCGATATTTTGCAATGTTTTTCTGCATGCTGGTCAATCTAGAGCTCATTGTTATTATTTTATTCAACAAAATCATCAAGAACCTGCTCTGAGTTATTTACTGTGGTACTTATATTTTAATTCATATTCTGATTCTACAGTAATTTAACATTCAAGAATATCAAATTATGATTTGTCTTACAAGTTTGGAAAGTTTCACCATTAAAGCTCTATGTTATTTGTAACTTATTTTCTACAATTTAAATAAAAAAGGATGCATTCCAAAAAGCTATGCTGATGTTTAATGCATCTGCTGCTAGATTCATAGCATTGTTGTTTATTCAAATTATTAGCAATTTCGAACAGCCTACTACATATTTGTTGCTGCATGTATTCCATGTCATTGTCCATCTTACATTACATGCAGGATTAATTTGACTCGGGGTTGGGGAGTTTTTATGAGTCACATAATTCTTGTAACAAAATGAACTTTGAGTACATACTATTAATGTGCCTCCGGCATAGTAGTTTTTGCTTCCAAAAATATTTATAACTTCAGTTTATTTATGCACTTTTCTTGAGGGGATGCTTTGCTCTTGCTTTTCTTATTCTGTTTCTCTGATTTCTCATTATTCCAGGTATTTGAGAAATCACTCCTGTGCACTTTTTCAAGCTTTGATGAGGTACAAGGCTACAAGCATATGTATTATGATTAAATATTCTGGAAACGGTGTCAATTTATGTTGCTTGAGAGTTACTGGATATTGTTACTATTACATTTCAAGCTTTGATGTGCTACAAGCATATATCTTATGATTAATTATTCTGGAGATGTTGTCAGTTTGTAGATCTTTACGACTCTTGTGGAAAAATGAAGGGTAACTGTGACTTGGGTTATATTGATTGCCTCTTTCATTCGTTCAGCCGAAATTACAGGATTAGTCTAGTAAAAGATCAATGGAAGTATTGATATATTAAAGAGCAAATGTTGTTAGATTTCTTGAAAGGGTTAACGTTGAATATACCTTAGATAATCATGTGGCTAATGTAAATAGATGATTCGAAGTTACTGAAAGATATCTAGAATTGAAATCCAAGTGATGAGTGAGTAACCAAAAGCTTGGTAGGTTTCCTCCATTCTTCTGTGTATTATGTGTCTTCTACGAATTGCTTCTATTGGTTTTGAGCAAGGAAGGACAGAAGGAGAGTTATGAACCCTCCATATGCTTATTGTTTCAAAAATTGGTACTTTCTTAATGCAGTTTTAAATTTATTTACCTAGAGATTCTGTTTGTCCTTTAATATCATTGTTGCTTTCAGCAAGTTCCTAATTTGACCTGTGTTTTCTATTCCAGTATCTCAACATATTCCTCACTAGAGTAGATGGGTTAAGGAGGAGAATATCTGCATCCACACAAGTGGTGGATGGTTTGAGTTATGCAGCTATAAGGGATATATTTCAGGTTTAACACTGTAGCCTTTTTAACTTTTGATATCTGTTTTCCTACGCTAGCGACTTATAGTTTGCGGCAGTCTTTACCTCCCTGGTTCTTTAGCTTGTGGAGTTAGCAATGATTTCATCAAACATTAGGTATTGTTCTCTGTTTCATTGCCTTGTATGTTGAGTCTTTAGTTAGAGAACAAAGCTCTTATGAGTCTTCTAAACTAATTAAAACTCAAAGGATCTTTGACACATATGTTGAACTATCAAGGAATGTGGCTTTGTTGGGGTATCCACTTTGTATTTCTGAATGGATCACCTTGGAAATCTGATAAAGAAGACTTAGTTGTATTTGTTATTACTAAGCCAATTTGGTGATTTAGCTGGTTGACTAAACAGTGTGGAAGTCGGCTCAACTTTTTACAGAACATTGAACTGAATCAACAACCATCATCCGTTTTGTACGATTGTTGCATCTAGAAAATGCTGGCTTGTTAGTATACAGATCTTCACATATTCTCTAAAATTAATACATTGAGGTGATGTGAAAAAAAGAGCCCTCAAGACTTGGGTTAATATGCACATGCCTTTGGTAACCACACCTCGCCAATCTCTTTGTAGATTGATAGGCTTCACAAAAATGGAAGCTTCATTTGCATTTCTATTTATTGCTTCTGTTGCCGTGAGCAATGTATAGTTGGCGTTTTGCATCATTGAATCTTTGTTATTACATTACAGGGATCTAACTAAATTTTTGTGTTTTATTTGTGACAAGGGTCTGTGAACATTGTTTACGTTTCATTTATTTTCTTTATACTCAAATCAAATTCTATCTTTTGATTCCTTCGAGAATTATGTTAATTTATTTTGCTATTTTTCTTCACTATTATAATATTATACTTCTGGAAATTCTGCCTTCCAAAAGGCAGCCTTGCCTTCCCCTTGGTAAAATATTTTAGTACCCTTGGTATTCTGTTCGAGAGATAGTGTGCCGTTGTTGTTATGACTTGGTGAAAATCTGATATTGACATCTGTACGAGACCTTATACTTCTTCATCTTTAAACCACGGAACAGGAAATGTGCAAATAGTCAATTTTTGCTCTCAATTTTTTACTTATCAGACTTGAAGCCAATGAATCACTGCTTGGAGTCTATGCTATCTCTTTGAGTACTAGTTAACGCTTATGGAATATGGACGCACAGACACCACATACCCTCCTCTGTGAGAATATACCATACATGGAATTTTGGCTATATTTGGACTCTTGGATCTATGTCCTCAAGAAGGAGAATCCATTGACATACGTTTAAGTTCTTCTGATATTTAGTTTTATGTCCTGCGTCTCTTTCTAAGTTTCAAAAACTGCACTGCTTAATGTTTGCAGTCTGTTTTCTGTTGACCGCAAACTCTGTCCTGTGTTTATCTTGCATTTTTATTTACAAACAGAGTATGATGAGCTGTGTGATTATATGAATGCATCCTTGAGTTAGGTGCTGCTATTTTAATTAGTAAGGTCCTATTTATGATATAAAGGCTTACTCAATTTTTGGTTTCAGCGTGCATCAGATTACTTGTCCCCACACCTTAACAACACGGACAAGTTACTTAACATGTATAGTTATTGGGCCCGTTTAGAGTTAAAATTGGGAAAAGATCTGGTTGCAGCTCGTGGTGTCTGGGAGAGCTTGCTTAAGATTAGGTAACCCCCCCAACCCCCATCTCCCCTTTTCCTTGTTCTTCCTGACTACATTGCTTTGTATATCATAGAACTGTAGAACATTTTTTTTTGGTCTTTTCCAGTGGGTCTATGCTGGAAGCTTGGCAAGCTTATATAGCATGGGAGATTGAGATTGGTCATATAAATGAAGCTAGATCCCTCTACAAGAGATGCTACAGTAAAAGATTCCCTGGAACAGGCTCTGAGGTAAACTTTCATGCAGCAATAGTATTTGTTTATTTTGGAAGGAACTCCCTCCTGGACCATTTCTACGATCCTGATCCACATTGAGAAGTGTTTTAATATAAAAACATGCACTTGATTATACTTTTCAGTTCTTCCTTTTTCCTCCCTTACTGTTATGGGGGGATATCTCTTTCCTGTTTCCTTCTCCGTTTTTCTGGTTGGGTGATGGGGTGCCTGGATTAAGGATTCTTCTTAAGTTTACACAAAAAATAAAGTGACAATTCATGGTGGTTCCATTGTTTCCTCTCTATGGAGTTGGGAAAGGGTTCTTGTATCACTTTGGGAAAGGCGTGATTTGAAAGGGGAAGAATGCTTCTGAAACTCACTTGGGGAGGAAAAAATACAACTGTATGAGGTATTTATATATAGAGTCAGGTGTACTACAGTTACGTGCTGCAGATAAACTGTATACACGATGAATAAGGATAGAACTTATTTTACAGTAAGAAGAATTGAGGGAATTGATGTTAAGATTTATCGTAAAGCTGATGATTTTTGTGCTCCTATGCTGATGTTGCCGACTAAGAAAAGTGCAGCAAGGTGTAGAAGAGCATGCCCTAATGATATTTTAACTAGGATTTCTCTGCATTGGTGTTGTATTTACCATGTGTAGTTATTTGGCTGCTCCAATTGGAGTTAGTGCAATGGATTACAAATTTTTTTAGAGAATTTTCAGCCTGATTTTTCTGAGATTTTGATGAAAGAGGGGCTAACTGTCCCTGTAGCAACGTATGAAGGTACTTGTTCTTGTCTTCCATTTTGGGGAAGAAATGGTTCTGGGAAGAGAACCAAGTTAGTCAGGCAGCACAACCCGTTTAAACGCTGGTCTTTTCTCTTTCGTACAGTGTTATCCTATCCATGTTAGGAAAATCTAGGTGGGACTCTATATACGACATGGCTTATTTAGTTCCTCCTTGGAATTTGTGTCTAAGAATTCTGTATACCGAGCACCAAAGGTTAAGCATCTTAACAAACTCCATGTTAGTGTTTCAGATGACCCTTCCCGCGTCTTCTGTGCTATGATGGTAAAATGATTACCTGAAGAACTAATTCAATTTCCTACTTTGCTTTTGCATGTAGTTCTCAGTTTGTGTTTTAGTTCTCAGCATCAGATGCACTTCGCTTCACAAAGCTTCATCATATGTTATTGCTTTTTGCTTAAACCTTAAGCGGGTTTGGATCTGTCTTGTTGCACACAGTAGGTACATAACTTGGGATCACTTGACATGGAGAATAAGAAGTATGTAGAGGATTAGGATCCTTCGGTACAAAATTTTTGGTACTTCCTGGGTCTTTGGAGCATAAGACAGAATAAAAGATTGATATACATTCTGCGAAGACTCTTTAGGCTGAGAGTAGAACTTGAGTTGTTCAAATTAGAGGATTTAGCATAAAGCAATAAACAGGGAATGGCTGGATCATGTTTGTAAAATGGTTTGAGATGGTTATTCAGTATTCTGTTGGTATTGTTGCTCCGAGACAGAACAACTTGCTATGCTTATTTGATATTTTCAATGGAGGATAGTGTGACTTAACAATAAGTTAAAGACTTAGGGCATTTCTGGTTTGTTGGATTTGTTCCACTTTTGAATACCTGAATTTAAAGATGTCCGATTGGGGATGTAGAGTACCTTCTCCCTGTCACAACAGATTTTCGGCGGACTTCTCTAACAAAATAAGAATAATCAAGTCTTCTTTAAAATTTTTTTAATAGCATAAATTAATAAAATTTGTCAGAATTTAAAACTTTCAGATTGTAAAATGCCAATCTGCTCTTAAGTAGAGTATGAACTAATTTTTACCATCAACTCAGCTACTTGTTTTTGCGATGCATTAATGACTTATCCTATTATCTAAACCTCGAGAAGTCAGTGTAGATCATCGTAATATGGCAAGTATTATTGCACAAATACCTAAGAGAAAGGGAGTAGATATGAAAGATCAATTACAAACTGGGAAATCATTATTCTTCAAGCTGTTTCTTGTTTATAAGAGAATGCGTCATTAGACTTGACATGAACTTTGTATTTGTTTTTTGAAGTTTTGTTCATGTTTTTTAACTATGATAGATGTGATACCTTGAATTAGATGATACCTTCCTTTCCTAAAAAAACAGAATCATTCAGGACATCTGCCATTCTTGGGTGCGCTTTGAGAGAGAATATGGTTCCCTGGAAGACTTTGATACTGCTGGTCATAAGGTACTAACTTCTGCTTTCTACTTTTATTTTGCATTTGCCTCTCACACTGCTTATTACTTTTGCCTAATGAACTTTGAGGCCTATAATTTCAATAAAGTTTCTTTACTTGAAGGTTTACATGGTAGTGTGAGAAGCAATGCATTTCTTATTTTCGCATTGTGCTACATACCAACCACTTGTGCAGGAGCATAAGTTGTTTGTGGACAACCTTTAATTAAATCTGACTATGTTTCCTGATCATACAATGCATGCGGAATGTTGTGCCAAAAGATAAATGGGTGAAACAATTACTGATCCAAGGGTCTAATTGTACTGTTAGTTTATTTTTTGAAACTTATCCTCTTCGCTTATATTGTATTTTATGTGTAAGTAGGCTGAGCCCCCTACACCTCTATACACCAACACCTCTATACATCAATAGAAGTTATAAAGTTTGAGGTAATTCCCAATCATATTTACAGATTGGTGTATTTCCTACGAATGTTGTATATTGGGGGTGGGTGGGAGGATGGCAGTATGAATAATGTGTAAGTCATCTTAATTATTTGTTAACATCGTCAATACCTGCTAAAAGTAAAAGAGCAAATTGCTAAAAACTCCTAATAGTAATTGACTTCTTAGATTTAGAACTTTAATGGATCAACTTTTTTTACTGAAATTTCTTCTATTAGGTTAAAATTGATTTTTATTGCTGAAGATTTTAATTTTAACACCCCCATGTTTCATTTTGTTGCAGGTGACCCCTCGGCTTCAAGAGCTGCAGCTATTTAGGTTCCAGCAGGAGAGCAAATATATTGGTCCGGCTATAAATGAGAGAGAAAGTTCTAGGAAAACCGCTCGTGAAAAGAGAAAACCACCTTCGAGTTCGATCCATGAACAGTCTCCAGCTAAACGTAGCAAAAATATGGCTCAAGACTTGAAGAAAACAAAGGAGAATGATAAAGGTCAGCCAAGGCATGCAGCTGAAGCAAGTGAAGCTGCTGCATTAGATGTCAATAAAGCAGAGAGTACTGGCTTGCAGGAATCGAAGGATAAGTCCTCAAAACGATCTGTCCCTTTTGATGATCAATGCACAGCTTTTGTTTCTAATCTAAGCCTCCAGGTGCGTCATTGCTAGCATTTTCTTTTGTGACTGCTTGTCACTAAATCATGGACAGTATTATTCCTTCTCAATTATCTCATTAAGCTTTCTGCAGGCAACTGATGATGATTTGCGTAATTTCTTTGCTGATGTTGGTGGAGTTGTTGCTGTTCGGATATTAAAGGACAAGTTCACCAAAAAATCAAGAGTAAGTTCCAGAGACAATTTACTCACCTTGGGTTTATGAAGTTTACCTAGAGTCAAACTGGGTAAAGATGATGCATATAAGTATCCTTGTAATGCACCTATAGTTGATCTTCATATTATCTGTTAGAATTTTCTTTCATACTGGAAGCAGATACGCTTGCTGATCGTCATTGATGTTGGTATTGGCATCTACACTACACCTATGTGAATTATCCACTGTATATTCAGGTCTCCAGATCCTTGTGTCACTATATGCTGACTTCCATCAATGCAGTTGCTGATGAAGGAGCCTCTTGGCTCTTTTTGCTCTTGTTTGACCGAAAGTATCATGCTGTTCCATTGTTCATCTTAGCAGTTGGCTTCTCGTCATTATCTATGACCAAAATAGTCAACAAAATGCTGAACTGAAGTCAGGTCCTATTAACAGTCTTATCCAAGTCAGATACAGTAGCCTGGTTAAACTGAGACAGACTGGGTTAGGCTGGTCAAAGCAGGCCATTGTTCACCCAATAAATTAAAAAAATCTTTTTGTCTTCATAGTGAATCTGCTGGGTCCCCAGAGTTGGAGCTGACTATGTTTTGTTATTTGGGGCATTTACTGATCCATTTTTGTCGTGTATTGTGATGCTTTTGATGAATCAGATTGAGTTTGGGTGGTCCCTACAGTTTCCGGTTGGCTATTTTATATTTTCATTGGGGCTTTTGTGATCCGTTTTAGGTGGTTGACATTCTTGCCTAATTCAATAGTAGTGTTCGTGGAGCAACTTCAAGATTTGTTTGCTTTGACAGTGCAAGGAGCATTATTTTTGGTGGGTTTTGTAGATTTGTTCTATTTTGGGTGAACGAGTGGTTTCGTGGCTGAGTTGTTGATTGTTGTGTTCATGTTGTTGCTGCAATCAAAGAGGTGGATTCGGTTAAAATTGGATTGTGGATTGATGTCGTTGTTGGTCTGCCTAATTCTCAGAAGTCAGACTGCCTGAACTCATAACAAGTTGTTGCAGTGTCGTTTAGTTTTTTGAATCAATGTCCTGTCCACAGATCCAGTTGACTACAATTAGTTTGGTTGGCTAGTCACTGGTCAATTTGTGGTCGGCTATTTGCAAGTCATGTCATCATTTTTGTGGTCATTTAAGTGCCTTTTTCTTTGAATTTCCAATGGTGCAAGATTAATAGAGTCGTGGTATTTTTAGTTATTTTAAGTCTCCTTCAGATAGTTTTCTGTTAATAATGAATTCTGTTGGTTTCTTTGTGCACCTGGGACACATTGCTGAAGTCCTATGGTGTTCTTGTAAATACTTTTCCTATTTATTTTAACTTTTGTTCATGGTTTCACTCAATGATACCTATCATCTAGGAGCCTGATTGCTATCAGTTTAAAACTTAAATCAGAGATTCAAACAGTATAAAATCTTCGAAGCACATCTTTTATGTTCCTTATTTCTCTTGATAAGAGAAAAATACTTAGGTTAGATAGTAATCTAGACCTTGAGTGTGATCTCCATCAAGAAGTTCAGTAGCCTATTGTAATTATTTGCGCTCGAATTGTTTTACGCATGTGCATATGAGTTAGACAAACTATATTGATACTTGGTATTTTACCTGTAATTTTGTGAAGGGATTAGCATATGTTGATTTCTCGGATGATGCACATCTTGCTGCAGCTGTAGAGAAGAACAAGCAGATTTTGTTAGGTAAGAGATTAAGCATTTTGAAGTCAGATCCCCAGGGCAGGAAAAAGGCTGCTGGACGAGGCACTAGATCTGAGCATGGTAAGTTGAGACATTAGGTTGTTTCTATCTAATGAATTTCTTAATGCTGCCTATTTACACGGTTTATATTCCTGTTTTGTTCTCTTCTGCTGCTGCCTTGCCGCTTTAGTATAATCTGGTTGAGGTTGACACTTGGCATTATTTTATATGACAAACCTATATGCTCCATTATGTGACTCACTTCCACATCTGTAATACTACTTCCAACTTGGGTTAGGGAAGTTTCCTCGACCTTGTTGGTAATTGGTTTCTTAGAGATGGATTAGATCAGTAACCATGAGCAGAGTGTATCAATGCTTTGGGACCAATTGTTCAAAATAGAGGGATATCCACTGTGTAAAAGGGTTCGTCTTTCTAGGGATATTATCAGCTACTGACATGTGACTCAAAATCAGGAGTCCTAGAGCAAGTCCACTGTGAGTGTAGTTACGTTCGAAAAATGATTTATGTTGTTAGGTGTGTAACCAAAATACATGCCTCATGGGACCTTTTTTCCTTTCACATTTGAACTTACATGGTAAAATGCAGCTGTTGATAAAAGAGCATAAAATATCAGAAAAAATTCTACTTCTGGAGGTACTTGAACATCACATGTTTCTACTACATTTCTGATAGGGTTATTACTTGAACTCATGTCATTTATTTTTTATGTGTGCTTGAGCGCCCATAGTTTTCCACTTTCCTTGGTCGCTAAACAGTGCTGCCATCCAGTCGAGTAACAATTAATTACCTGTTCTGCTGTTGCATCTCAAATGACAGGCAATGCTGGAAAACGAACCAACAGTACATTGAAAACAGATTCACAAGAGACTTCCAAAGGGCAAAACAAACCACAGGCGCAAGCTTCGCATTCTAGAAATGATGAAGATGTCCAGCTGAAGGGGAGGAACACATTTGCAGTTCCAAGAAATGTGAAACCCCTGGGCTGGAGCAGCAGAAGTAAACCACAACCTGAACAAGATGAGGAACAGGAGGATGAGACCCCAAAATCCAATGATGAGTTCAGGAAGATGTTCCTGAAAACATGATTGTCAAAGTACAAAACCAATTTACTTTGCATCAAGTAATTAGTGGCTTTGTTGAAATGATGAATGCCATGACCAGTGCCTCAACATATGATATCAAAGTGGATTTGGCTTATAGATGTTATTAGTCTAGATGTTTCTCATTAACTGATGTGTATGTATGTTATGTTGAGATTATAACATACTCTGTTAGTCGTGTAAAACAGTTGAAGGATACTTTTGATTCCTCGGATACGGATGAGTAGTGGTGATTGGGCGACTATGTTGAAACCTGTGTTTGACAGATAGCCTATTGACCGATCCGTATGTGTTGTTGCAGAGGTGCAAGAATATGCAACGAGGTCAAATCGACATTGCAGATTGTAGGGCCTACCTTCCCATTTTGCCAACCCTAAACAGAGTAGTTTAGTTTGTATTGAGCTTGTGTTAGTATGGTGTAGTTAGCATGTTATTCATAAAATCTACATCTTAAAAATTACAACTAAAGTATACAAAAAACCCCCCACAAAATTTCAAACACTAGAGAGTATAAAGAATCCAAAACCAAGCCTATTTTTCTTTTAAACAAATTTAGAGAACTACACAAATATTTCAGAAAGGGAAACAACCATAATCATCATCATCATCATCATCGTCACATAGCACTCCATCCCAAGTGGGCATCAACTCTGTTGACATGAGTATTGCAAGAAACAAAAGAAATCTCAAATCAGAAGCTGAAATCCCACTTAAAAAGAGTGGTGGTGGAGAAAACAAAGATGATAAGCCACTACTGCCACTGACTACCCTCCCTCTTCACCTCATGAGAAGTAGATGACAGATAGATAGTGGCAGAAGAATAAACCAAAACCAACACCTTTTGCCTCCTCATTTTCATCTTACTCTCAGCCCTTCGTCTTCTCCACTAACTCTGAGGTATCGTTCCCAATCCCCCCAACCCCACCCCACTAAAACGACGCTGCCACCAACTATAAATCCCCACAGTATGCACACGCATCATGATATCGATCCTCTCACTGTCAACCAAACAATTGCATGTGATATGACAATGTTGACTACGATCCTGTTTATTTTTTATTATTAGATTGTATAACTAAAACAGTATCTGTAAAAAGTGTTTAGATTGCATTATGTAGGTTCATTTCTAATTCAAAAGCAAATACTCATTACAGTTTAGCTTAAATAACATCCCAAACAGTCTTAAAGAAAATATAGTATTATCTATACATGATTTTTTTTATCTTGTCACTCAAATAACTTACATTACAAAGTAAATAATTTAAGTGGACTAAATGCAACACTTCATCGGCTGCGCACACGCACACCCACACCCATCCTCTCTACTTTAGAGCTTTGATATATGTTCGATTTGTATATAAAAACAAACAAAATCAATTAAAACATGGTGAACTATGTATCTTATAAAAATACAAGTAAATATTAATGACATTTTTTTTGTTGTTTTTTAGACACAGAAAATGGATAAATTACATTTTTGGTCCCATAAGTGGACCCGATTCCAATTTTAGTCCCATACTAAGTGCAATTCGTACATTTGGTCCCGTAAGTGGATTTTTTTTTCAATTTCAATCCTAGTTGGGGATTTTCGTTAAACTTGACAGCTGCTGCCGATTGCCGTTAGGTCGTTTCTCACGTGATTTGCACGTGAGAAATTTCACTTCATCTTACGCTGAATAGAAGGAAAAGACTCAAATTTACAGCAGTCAAAAGCCCTAATTTTTTCCCCTTTTCACCTGCGCTTCTTCTTCTTCGTTCACCTGATCTTCTTCTTCGTTCACAGGCGCTTCTTCTTCGTTCACCGACGCTTCTTCGTCGTTCGTTCACCTGCGCTTCTTCTTCGTTCACTGTTCCCTGTTTTGAAAAAAATCCTTTTTGCTAAGTTTTTTTTCTTTTGAAATACTATTGTTCCCCGCTTTGAAGGCAAGGTTTTGGTGAGCAAAGTGTCGGCCATTGTTGAAGGCAAGGTTTTGGTGAGCGTGGGTAATTGACATGGCTATACGCGACCCCTCAGTTTTCGAAGCAATTCGGGTATTATAACATTTGCCCTTGCACACATCGGCGGATCTTCCCAACGAAAAAAACCACATCCACTTCTTTTTTCGTACACCCAAAAAACCTCCTACCTGGGTTGTCGTCGGTCCATGAAGTTTTCGAAATCGCAAGCCTTCCACAATGACAACAATTTTCTCTACTAGCAGCCATATTTTGTGAGATTTTTTTCTACTAAATGCAAGAGAAATGAAAAATTGGGAGTTAAATAGAAGGAAGAGGGGTATAGTGTAATTTCCCACCAAATTGTTGATTTTCCCTCCAATTTTCCATGTTTTCCCTCCATTTACAACAGCACCTAACGGCAATCGGCAGCAGCTGTCAAGTTTAACGGAAATCCCCAACTGGGATTGAAATTGAAAAAAAAATCCACTTACGGGACCAAATGTGCGAATTGCCCTTAGTATGAGACTAAAATTGGAATCGGGTCCATTTGTGGGACCAAAAATGTAATTTACCCACAGAAAATTAAAAGGAAAAAGTACACATTATAAATGAGCAAATTATCCTCATATTGCATTAAATGCAAAATAAAAAGAAATAAAGTAATGAAGACTCTCCTCCTATTGTCCACTGCTTCGTTCATGCACCATCACAACGTTCTTATTTGCTTTCCGTCATGCAATGGAACAGCAGGATTCTGCCAAATCGAAGGGAAGTTCCTACATTAATTTCTTCTTCCTTCTCTGTCTTTGTCCTCCATTATTCCCACGTTTGAAAAATTCCACAAATTTCTCACTCTTAACTAAGTGGGCCTCTTTCTTTTATATGAAACTTGCTAACCATTTCTTTTTTTTCCCCCAGTAAAAACATGTTTCTTTTCTGGTATTCATTTGCCATCCTTTCTCTTACCACGTTTCTATCTCGAAAACTAGGATGTTTCCCCACCAATGATTGTTGCATCGTGATTTACAACTACTGAATATATTTTTTTAGCTTTACCAATACCATTGTTCTTCAGTTAGTTTGTTTTGGAGGAAGTTCATTACATTGATTTTTATCATCTGAGAGCAGCATGAATTTGTTGTCCCTCTTGGTGCTTTTTTCTTGTCTCTTTGTTGGAGGGTTTTCAGCTGATAAAGTTTCAAGACCCGAATTTGTGAAAATTGGATCAATTTTCTCGTTCGGTACTATAATTGGGAAGGTGGCAAAGATTGCAATGAAAGCTGCTGTTGAAGATGTGAACTCTGATCCCACCATTCTTGGAGGGACCAAACTGGTTTTCTCCATGCATGATTCTAACTACAGTGGCTTTCTTGGCATCATTGGAGGTACGAAATACTTAGTTTTGCACGTATTTGTTGTTTTTGTTCTTGCTCATTCGAGTTAGTATATGTTGTCCCCATTGTAGAAAAGAGTTGAGTGTATGTATGATAGATGAATAAGTCTCTTTCAATTCCTCTGGCTCACAACAGGATTGAAGTACATGGAGACTAATACAGTAGCCATAATTGGGCCACAAGCCTCAGGAATGGCTCATATTCTATCACATCTTGCAAATGAACTCCATATCCCAATGCTATCGTTTACGGCATTGGATCCAAGCCTCGCCTCCCTTCAATACCCTTACTTCATCCAAACTGCCCCTAATGACCTGTTTCAGATGACAGCCATAGCCGATATGTTAAGCCATTTCGGTTACAGAGAGGTGGTGGTTGTTTACCCCGACGATGAGCAGAATCGGGGCAGTATAACAGCTCTAGGGGAAAAGCTTGCAGAGAGGAGTTGTAGAATCACTTACAAAGCTTTGCTTTCTCCTGAAGCCTTAGCAACTAGCGAAGAAATCATGAATGAGTTGGTTAAGGTATCGATGATGGAGTCACGTGTAATCATTGTTAGTGCCTTTGCTGTGATTGGGCTTAAGATTTTCAGAGCTGCCAATAGACTTAGGATGATGGACAGGGGATACGTGTGGATCGCCACGGCATGGCTGTCTACCGTATTGGATTCCACTATGGTTTCTGGCGAAGTTGCAAAGTCTATTCAAGGGGTTCTCACATTTAGGCCTCACACGCCAGATTCTGAGAGGAAAAAGGCGTTCTTGGCACGATGGGACGAGTTGAGTAACAGTTCGATCAGGTTGAACCCTTATGGCTTGTATGCATATGACACCGTGTGGATGATTGCTAGTGCCGTTAAGGTGTTCTTGGAGAATGGTGGTAGCATCTCTTTCTCAAACATCTCGAGTTTGAATGGTTTAGGGGGAGGGACCCTGAGTCTTGGTTCCTTAAGCAGATTTGATGGAGGGAAGCAACTGCTTAGCAACATATTGCTGATGAATACGACAGGTTTAACAGGGAGAATTGCATTTGATTCGGATAAATCCATGATACGTCCAGCTTACGATGTCCTGAACGTAATCGGGAACGGTTACAGGCAAATAGGGTACTGGTCTAATTATTCTGGCCTTTCTGTTGTGCCTCCGGAGGTACTTTACACTAAACCACCTAACCGTTCAAGTTCAAGCCAACAATTGCGTGGTGTGGTATGGCCGGGAGGAACGACGGTCAAGCCTCGGGGGTGGGTTTTTCCTCATAACGGGAGACAGCTGAGAATAGGAGTTCCAGACAGAGTGAGTTATAAAGCTTTTATCTCGAAGGATGATAGTACAAATGAGATCCATGGATACTGCATCGATGTGTTCCTCGCTGCCATAAATTTACTGCCTTATGCGGTTCCTCATGAGTTCATCTTGTTCGGGAACAAACACGACAATCCAAACTATGCAGAGCTTGTAAACATGATTGCATCCAATGTGAGTGTTAAGGACTATTAATAGTGAATGCTGTTATAGGAATTTGTATTTGCTGTACCATAACAGGCTATACGCAGGAGTTGGATGCAGTTGTTGGTGATGTTGCAATCGTGACGGACCGTACGAAGATCGTGGACTTCACCCAGCCGTATATAGAGTCGGGGCTAGTTGTCGTGGCACCGGTCAGGAAGTTGAACTCAAGCCCTTGGGCTTTCTTGCGGCCGTTCACTCTTACAATGTGGGCAGTCACAGGGGCATTTTTCCTGATTGTTGGAGCTGTAATTTGGATCCTTGAACACAGAATCAACGATGATTTCCGTGGTCCGCCAAAGAAACAGTTCATCACTATTCTATGGTGAGTTGGTTTCAGAGAGTTTTGGTGATTTGAGTTTAGTTATATGTTACCAGAATATCATTCTTTCCCTGTCTTCAACCTGCAGGTTTGGCTTCTCAACTATGTTTTTTGCACACAGTAAGTGTTCACACCATTTAGGCCAATCGAATTTGATGGAAGCATAGCCTAATGTATTGACTTCCAACATTATTTTTCAGGAGAAAACACCCTAAGCACGCTAGGCCGTATGGTTCTGATCATCTGGCTCTTTGTGGTTTTGATAATCACCTCAAGCTACACGGCGAGCTTGACATCGATCTTGACTGTTCAGCAGTTGGCCCCATCCATAACAGGAATTGAGTCCTTGATCAAAAGCCATCACCGTATCGGATACCAAGTAGGATCCTTTGCTGAAAACTATCTAAACGAGGAACTCAGCGTCCCAAAATCCAGGCTCGTTCCTCTTGGCTCCCCTGAAGATTATGCAGACGCACTAAAGACTGGGAGAGTTGCTGCAGTCGTGGATGAACGTCCCTACATCGATCTGTTCCTCTCATACTACTGCACGTTCCAGGCCGTCGGGCAAGAGTTCACTAAAAGTGGGTGGGGATTTGTGAGTATATACATCTCCAAACTCAATATCATAAAATCAATAACACAGCAGATGATGCTACAGTCATAAGTTAGCTAACATTTAATAACACTTGATAGGCATTTCCAAGAGACTCCCCACTAGCCATGGACATGTCTACTGCAATCTTAACACTATCAGAAAACGGCGAACTTCAAAAGATACATGACAAGTGGCTCAACACGAGAGCTTGTTGGCCGGCAAGCGCTGGGGACGTAGAGCAGCTTAATCTGAAGAGTTTCTGGGGACTTTTCCTCATATGTGGAATTGCATGCCTTATTGCTCTGCTCCTGTATTTCTGCTCAATCATCCAAAAGTTTAAACAATATTTTCGACAACAACCACAGCCATCATTGCAGAGCAGCTCGCGGTCCATACGGATCCAAAGATTCTTGTCGTTCGCAGATGAGAAGGAAGGGGAATCAAGAAGCAGATCAAAGAGAAAGCAGATGGAAGCCTTGTCGGGAAGGAGGAGTGGACGGCAACTTCCAAAATCGAGTGGGAGTGTGAGTAATGACGCAGGCATTTTCCCTGAGGGGCAAAACGGCAATGCAAGTGCTTACTTTAATTGAAGTGAAGTTGCTGATCAGCTCATCAAGAATTTATCTAAAGACAATTACAAGCTGCATCCAGTGTTTGAGCAAACTCACCAGCAAAATTGCAGGAAGAAATAAGAGATGAGATGAAGTTATGTAAGTGGTTTCAATGCAACATTGCAAGTGTGTCTGATAGTCTACTCAAGACAGCAAATATGGCCTTAAACATGGAATTTTCCGAAACATTCTTGGCTAATGTTCGTTCTTGTTCATGAATTTCACTATATTCAAATCCACAAAAATCATAATCTTTACATCCTTTGATTAGAGAGTGCATTATTTTAATCATGTCTGAAAACCCTTCAATCTTCTGCATGCTTTCAAACAAAGTAAACCATCAGTCTTGCTTATTGCATGCCTTATTTTTCAAAGAGAGAGAAACATATATAAGACAAGACTTTACATGTTGGGCCATATATATATATATATATGGGTTGGCTTGCGTCCATGACACAAATGTCTATCTTGATTTGAGGTTACATATATACCTATTTATACAAGTGAAATACACCTATCAACTATAAGAAATGGAGAAGATCACTAAAAAATTAAATGGGAACTTGCTTCTAAGAGTATTTGCCAAAATCTCTCTAATATTTGTGTTGTAAGTGATTGAAATGTGAGTGTGGAGGTCTGAATCTGCAGATATATAAAAACATGCACGCTTATGACCATTCCCAATACGCATTTCCCTTGTATGTAATGTATAGGTCGTAGGGAACATGAGCCCACAATCATAAATCCATTTAATAAGAGAATTTACAACTTAGACTGCCATGTCATCAGATTCACTTAAAACTCCAATTTAAGTGCTGGCATGGCTTACGATATGGAACGTTTCATTCAAATTGGCCGAAAAGGACAAAATTGCCATAATTATTAAAACTACAGGACCAAATTGCAAATTTTAATTTTTGAACATGGTCAAACTTGCCAATCCTTAACTTAGATTATACACATTAGATTATCAAATCCGGAAGCATAAGTAAGTATACTTACTAGGCCATGGATTAAATGACAAATTTGGAAACAAAATTTTGGAAAAAATTGCAAGAAAAATGATTGGTAGATTCTTTCAAATTCTTATTCAATCAAACTGATGCTTTGTATTCTTTAGATTGCAAGATTTCAGAAGGCCCAAGCCTCAATCATATTCATAAAAGAAAATATCTCCAACAAAAATCCAATATTTTGATGCATTTTGCCATCAAAAGCGCCTCATATGTATTTACTTGACAGTTACCCAAAAATAACTTGAAGTTGAATAGTGGACCACATTCAAAAAGCTATCACGCAGAGATAGCCAAGAGCACTACTTAAGTCATGCATGCTTCTAGGCAATGAGGAACATAAACATTCATGTAATAATCTCCAATTCACGACTTATCTCGTGTTCACTAAAACTATAAAGCAATCTGTCAAACAAAAATGTATTCATAATAACCGTGTCGACGCCTTGTATTATCTTGATGTGTAAGAGTTTATTAACTTGCACCCAATCATTGAATTAAATAACAAATCTTTAAGGAAAAAAAAGGTGCAAGCGCTGACAAATTGAATTCAAATTCCATTCATTGAGGGGCTGTCTGTTTCTCTGCTCTCTCCTTGGCATTGGATCACTAAAAACACCCTCCCTGCTCCACTCCTTTTTCCCGCTTTCCAAACACACCTTTAACCCACGTCCTTTTACATTGCATGCCAATGCCATCTCTCCCTCTTTTTAATTCTCATCTTCATCTCTTCTACACATTCAATTTCTAATTTAATTTTCGATTAAAAAAATTAAATATTTTTACATTACTTTTTTTAAAAATAATAGTTGAGAATTTTATTTGGGATATTGATGTGGGGATCCAAGAAAGTACATATTTTTTAAAATAAATCGAGATATTTTTGTAATTTAAGGCTGTGAGAATTAGTGCAAATTTTGAGGAAAAAAACAATAACATTATGAATGTTTGGTTTTCTGGTTGGCACAGCAATCGGAGCAAGAAATAGGAATCCGGAACACAACAACATGTCTCGAAATACTTTCTTTTATGATTCTTTAAATTTAAAATTTTCAAATTCATAACAACAAATTTATTTTAATTTTATCTTTTATTTTTGGGTTTGAAAGTATTGATCCCAATCAAGCATTTCAGTTACTTTTTCTATTCATTGTGATGATTTTATGATTTGTTTTAATGATGAATTGAGTTAGAAATAAATGTTATATTGTACTTAAATTTAAAATTCAGTTCGATTGTAGACATGATAAACTTAAGGATAATGCACAGTCTTCTTTCTTGAGGTTTGGTGTAATTACACATAAATCTTTTGTAATTTGAGAAATTACATCCAGCACCTTTGAAGTTTGTTTCGTCTAACAAATAAGTCACTCTATTAGTTAAAGTTCACTAAATTTGCTGATATTAATAAAAAAAACTGAATGAAAATTAATATCTGCCATCGATTAACTGATTACTGACTTTGCATGTTAAGCAATTTTTTTCGAACTAAACTACCCTTATAACAGTGAAGATATACCTCTTTACATGCATTAACGCGTGAAGACGTATGAGGGCAATTTGGTCATAAAAATATTTATTTGACCTGCAATAAGTCACTAATAAGTTAACCAAGGACTAATATAGATTTTTCTTCTGAATTTTTTGTTAATATAAGCAAATTCGATGAATTTTGACTAACGGAGGGACTTATTTGTTAGAATACAAATAAATTTCCGGAGTGCTATATGTAATTTAATAAACCACAAGAAGTTTACGTGAAATTATACCAAATATCAAAAGAGAGGAATATAATTATCCCTAAACTTAAATTTCAAGATGAAAGAGTACTCAGTAGTGAAAATACTAGGAGTTTAGGACCTTCCAAAAATAATAATCTTGTCACTTAAATAATATTATCGACAAAGAAAAAATATAATTCTTTATATATGTAAATTTTGTAGTTTTTGAAAAGTTAAGATTCTTCAAATGGGATTTGTTTCTTTACATATATTAAAAATTTAAATTGTTTAGTAACTTTATATTATTCTTTACATATAATATTTTAGAAATATCTTTTATTTCACATAAATACATTGAAAATAAATGAAATGGTATTTGCATAGCATGTGGGTTCAGAAAATAATACGCAAGATAGTGGGTCGGACACGTGGTTTTATAAAGTCTCTATATTTATTCCAAACATATTATCATTCTCACAAAAATCCAATTTGACAACCAACTCCTTTTGTTTTAATCCTTCATCAGTAAGATGAGGGCAACAATAGTTGCGACCTAGGCAACCCTCTGCACGTCATGTCCCCACTTTCATGTTCAACTACAAACATATCAAATGAGCATGAATACCAATACAAGTACTGATCCCATCAACGTAACACCATCAGAAGCCTAGTAAGATTTACAAAACCTGACAACAGTCCCCTGGAGTCGAAGAACAAATAACTAGTAAATGTACACGATACATGTGCAGAAGGGATTCGCACATAAAACTTAACCTATATCATATTAAAGTAAGCTTGGAAGTTGGAAGTAGAGACGCACATTCAATCCTCATTTCCTATTAGTTTTGACCTCTTCTCTGCTACGTTGCATATAGCAATCTTGAGATCAAGGGTTTAAATTTTATCTCCACAACATCTTTTATATATATATATATGTGTGTGTGTGTGTGTGTGTTTTTGATATGACTAAATGCAACATTAAAGTTTCTTTTGTGATTCCTTGCAAGACACATTAAAACAAAAGAATATTCATAGAAGAAAAATAAAGTAGTAAAACAAGAGAGGATTCAAAGCCAAAATTACTTTTCCACTTTTCCCCCCCAAACAAAAGGGAGGGGGGGGGGGGGTTAGGGGTTGTGAATGATTGATGAGAAGAAGGTGGTGGTGGGGTAAGAGAAAATGAAACATATATATATTGTGTAAAAGGAAAGATAGTCTTTTTATGTATGTTTTTTTTGTCCTTATAAGTTGCTTTGAATCTCATGCCTTAATTTGTTGCCTTCAAGAATGTCTCTCACAAACCCCACTTTCAGATAAAGTTTTTAAAGTTCAGAGAATGTTCCCAACGCCTACACTTTTTTTTTTTTCCGTTATAATTCTTCTAATTTGATCAAAATAATTATTCCAAAATTATTGAAAAATATGTGTGTGTGTGTGTGTGAATATTTGGTATATTTGCATTTAAGGACATGAGACAATTTAAAGTGAGACTATTTATGTATGTAATATTGGAGAAAATGAATTATTGCAAGCACAATGGTTTAAGTCATTAAATAATTAGTTTTTCAATTGAATATCACGAATTCGGATCTTACCATAAATATATAACTCGCAACTGCATGTGCTTGTAGTTTGTGGATTGACAAAGGTCAGCTTTGTATAATTTGATGAAATTCATGTAATCAAGTTGAACAATGTCCGAACAACGTTTTGCACAAAAACATCTCATATTGGTCAGAGTTTCTTAGTTGGGGTGGTCATATTAGATCCGACCAATTCAACTGAAGTGAACATCATTTCCACTTCCACACAATTTGAAAAAAAATAAAAAAAAAAAAGAAAGAAATCTCTACTCTTCTCGATAATTTCGTAAAAGAACTTACAATTCATGATAGAACAAAATAAAAAGTTCGTGTCGTTCTATCTTTTATTATACGTACATATCAACGGTCGACACGCATATAACAGAATAATTATGATATGTACACAGAGAAAAAAAAATCAAAATGTGAAGAAAACACCAGAAACACACACTCTCTCTCGCTCCACATAAGGTTTGAATTGGGTGGGGGTGAAAGGAGACAGAGGCAGCCACAAGAAGAACATGAGATGATAGCATGGAGGGATTTGTACACAAAACACAGGTCATGAATTGTCAAAATCAGTGAAGCAATGTTTCAAGTTTGAAAGCAGAGTGATACTGACACCTTCTCCCTCACTAATTTCTTCTTCCATTAGGCCTAAACTCTTTAACTCAACAAACTACAAATATGATACACAATTTCTTGCCAGTCGCATTTATGGATTGCAGTAGATTTCACCCCCACTCCAAATGCAAACTTCATAATTATTATTTACAGTAATTATAATGAATTTTCGATCATGAAGTTTGTTATAGTTACAAATATTTTATTATTTAAAAAGTTATAAATAACCCAATGTGACAGCCCATTGTACGAGGTATTCGTGATTTTAATGGGTATTTATAATTTTTTAAACAATAAGGGAGTATTTTATAATTATGACAAGCCTCACAGAAGCTCGTTGTAATTTACCCTATCATTTATCATAATTCACAACCCATGAATCAACACTCTTGAAATTAGATCTAATTATAGAAACACTTTGTGCGGTTTGAAAAATTACAGTACCCCCCCCCCCCCCCGATAGTGGTATTTGTGCAAAATTTGACTCTATAGAAGAGTGCACGTTAATGAAATTTACCTTTTTATTTAGAATCTCTCCAACAAATCCATTAAAAAACAAACATAAAAACCTCGTTAGATCCCATGATTAGTTTGGATTAACATATAATTGTCATCGGAATAATATTTAAATTATTACTTAATGAAAAATGAGCAATTATTAGGTGTCTAAACAAGTTATTTATTAATGATGTTATGATGTCTGGTGTTTAATATTGTCACAAGAATGAACATGCATGTGAAATTAATACACAAATTAATTTCGTGTAGATTGCGGGTCCAAAATTTGTAGTATATTTATATATAAAGGCGTAAATATGTCCAAACGACTCAAATCTATTATTTTTCAAACTTATTTAAACTTTTTAAGCTCAAAATACATAGAAAAGGAAGCAATTAAGCTCAATTACCTAATATTTAATTAACTATATTATTTTTAAATTAAGTATCAAATAATTTAATTTAATTTAATTATTATAAATAATTTTTTTTAAGATTGATATAAACAAAAATAATAATAATAATGGTGTTCAAATTTTAATTAATTGCTATTTTTCTTATATATAAAAAAACAAAAGAATTAGGTAGTATGGATGAATTAATGAGTACTTCAATATGTTTTCAAAGGTCAACCACTATAAAGTTGTGTTGGTCATGCTAGATAGATACTAGACATAAATTGGTATGTCTTTAATTCCTTGTACACAATCACTAAATATTCATATAATTATTTTTTAATTTCAATCATATTCACTATTTCTTCGACTTATTATTTTTTGATTTTATGAACTTAATAATTTTATTTTTTAAAGCCGTTTTACATAAATTTCTTACTTTGACTTCATGAACCTCATGATTTTGTCTTTCAAAATGCATGTTGTCTTTGAAAAGCGTTTTATATATTGCCGTTCCCACAGATAACACCAAATGACGAGACATATGACATGTGGGATCAAATAAATGTCGAAAATTTAGAGAAACAACCTCAAAGGAGGAGTGAGTGAAAAAGCATAGCATGTGTATGCAGAAGTTGACAAAATAGTTATGATTAGGAAAAGAAAAGAATATTTAGTGGGTGACAAACACAAATTTGGGCGTGAGAAATGATCATCAACATCAACCAAACCCCTCCGTAGCCCTTTTAAACATAAAAGAAAGATACCTAAAGCAAAAGTATATAAATCTGCATATATACATAAACACAATTTTGTTTAGCTGTATGCCTTTTGTCCAAATGAAATCATGATGATTGGCATGGCATGTTTTCCAAGACCATAATTTTCTGATAAAAAGGTTGTCTCCATCACACACTATATATTAAAACTAAGACTGCAGATAGCTGCTGCTTCTGTTTGCCTTTCCTTTCTTGCTTTATTACATATATATATACTGTAATTAATAAATATTATTATTACATTATATATAGACCAAATTTGAGTTGACGTCCCTCCACTTTCCGGGCTCAAAATTAAACCAACTTAATTGCTTCTCATAAACCTATATCTATCTTCAGGAAATCTGTCTGATTGTATATTTCTCTTCGTTTGCCGATTGTATATTGAAAATTCATTTATATCTTTTAGTGGGTTCAGCATTTTTCGTTTAAACTCACAAGACTGAAAACGAAGCAATTCTTGGATGGGTCTAAATGAAATTCTCAAAAGTTGTTGGAGTAGATTGTAATTATGCAATTTTGAAAGAAGTCAAAGGTGAAATTAACGTTGTATGTATATAATAGAACTTTGAAAAACATAATGCTGACAGAATCTCCTAAGCGAAACCTAATAAATAAGATGAAAAGTGAGAATCATGAAAATACTTATTCAGGTTAGAGATTTTGACTAAATTAAACCACTCAAACACTCTTCTTAAATTGAATATCAATCACATAACAAATGTATTAGATCTAAACCAACTTGACTTGAGTCAGAATTCTTCATAAGATAATTAAGAAAGAGTAATATTTAAGGCAACATAGGATGCTCAAACTTTTTTCAGCTTGGGGGGGTGGGGGGGGGGGAATCAAACTTGTCTTTTAGAGGGACAAAGTTAAATTTGAAGGGTAAAAACAGTAGAAGACACTCATCTGGTCATTGAATATATACATACATATAATTTGGGATGGCAGTGATGGGATTGGGGTATGTCGCATGTTGATGTCCCTCCTCAAACTAAAGCACTACATTTTCACATTCTTGAAATTTGTCATTTATGTTATGTCTATACTATTGTGGAATGCTAAACAACACTTTCTTGGTGCATCTTAAATGAAATTTTCAATTATTTTTAATAATTATTTTGTGAAATATTATTTAGTTTTTTCGCCTTTCAATTTCAAAAACCTATAATATGAAAGGAAAAAAATACCTCTACAAAATTTTAAATATCCAAATAAGATCAATGATTCGTATATTTTCATCTGACCTTCGCCATGTATTCTATAATACTTAAAATACGGAGATTTTGATACGTAGATCTATATAAATTTGAGTATTTAACCCTATAAATACTCTAAAGCTATTAAGCCTTTTCTTTTGCATTTTCTTTTGGGGCGGACTTGTGGCCGTAATGTTCCCTTTTTTTTTTTTTTCCTCATAGAAGCAGCCGTAAAATAAGAAAAACATCCACATGTTTAGCGGGATTTCAACTTATAACCTTAAATTTATCCATGAGACTTTAAACTTAACCACTAGGTTAAGATATCATTGATTATGACCATAATATTTTTAAGTAGATATTGCAATCAATTACCGCCAACAATCGATTTTCAAAGAACACTCCGAGAGAGAGAGAGAGAGAGAGAGAGAGAGAGAGAGGCAGTGCGAAGCAGATTGAATTTTTTATTTTAATTTGTTCTACTTAATATGTATATATATATATATACACATATATAAAAAGATAATAATTAACAAAATAATAATAAATATAATAGGATTTGAAATTAAAAAAAGAAAAAAAAAGAAAATTGAATCAGAATCTGAAGAGGTGTGGGAGGGAAATGGGACAAGAGAGAGTGAAGACAAGAAACCAAAAGAGTCTTTAAATTAGATGGTATGTAGGGGATCATATGGTGGATTGTGGAATAAAGGAATGGGATAATGAAGAATAAAGTGAGTTGGATAACTTAATCCCACCTCCCATTCTCTTATTTTCTTTTTTCTAAATCACTCCCTTTTTTATAAAGATATGTACAATCAAATCAAGAATATACTATCCCTGGATATATACTCCCAATTCTTGTTTTTTCTCTTCACATCAAACCATTTTGGTATCTTAATTTGTTGTATCCCCCATTTCCCCATTCTAATAAATTCTCCATACCCACCTCAATCCATGCCTGTATGTATAAATAATTTCTTTATTATATATATTATTTTATTTTAAATGTTCTAGTCATATCATAAAATTATATATATTATTAGAATTAAATAAAATTAAATAAATATTAGGATAAAATTAGCAAAAGAATTTCAAAAATAAGCAGATGCTGCATGAGAACTGAGATATTTCAAAAATTTACATGTAATTACACCGTATTTCATGACAGAAAAGTATAATTATCCCTAAAATTTTTAATTGGAGTGGTAGTAGAGCATTAAATCAAGAAATAAGTGCAATAATGAGGATGAGCAATTCCCCGCCTGACTCTAACAAACTCCCTTTGGCTGATATAATGTGAAGAATTAATTGCTGCTTCCAGTACCAGCGTTGTACTACTAAATCACAACCCTAACCCACTTCTTCTTGTCCTCAAGTGATTAAGGTTTTAAATTGCACGTTGTCACACCTATGTTGTGTGTGGGTTCGACTTTTTGTCAAAATATTTATACGATTCTACGTACGTTTTAATGTATCTGTTTATTGACTCTCAAATGGATAGACATTGTTTTTTTACGACAGTAAATTAGTAATAAAGACCCTAACCAATACGGAATGGTGCACACACTGATTTATGGGTGTTGCCCGTACTTTTCCATTTATGTAACCAAAATAAATAAATAAATAATTCAGAACCCCCTAATGTCTTGGACCAAGGACAGTTTAGTAATTTCAAAATTAAAAACATGTACTTCACGCAGCTTGGATAGTACTCTAGCTAAAATTTTTATACTATTTCATGTTTTCCTCCACATATATATTGTGATTATGAAATTTTTGTCAAGTATATATATATATATATATATATATATGTAATATAATATAAGATAAGATAAGATATTAATTAGTAATAGAATATCGTGACTTACATGCATGTGCCAAATGTATTTGAAAAAATAAAAATATTCAAATATTTAATTTTTTTCCCTACGTACATAATTTATGTTCGAGAAAAAAGTCAAATTTATGTCCTCTACGTACTTTACTCATCTCGACCGTATGTATGTCTTCTACGTACTTTACTCATCTTGACGGTAGGTCATATTAGTATGCAAACAGAAGATCGTATATAAGTGGTGGAAATACAGGAATTATACCGTATATGTGAAGAACCAATTATGACCTAAAATACACACGTGCACTAATCATGATTCTAGAGTGCATTTTAATTCATTCCTAAAATATAAAAAAATAAATGATATAGCAAAAATCATATAAATACAATTTTGTTTAGAAAAAATAAACTTACATATATAGAGTATTATATATATATGTAGAAAAATATACATTTTCACAAGCTTATATTATTTCACATAAATATTTTTTTGTTCTCGTCGTCGTTCAAATTCTTGATTTGACAAAGATCTAGCAAATTAAGAGTGAAAAAGACCAAAACAACCCCTCCCCATAAAAACAAAATTCCTATTTAAAGTGAAGATTCGTGTGTTTCTTATTTGGATTTGGGGTCGGGTCTAACCTGATTCGACCAGACGTGGAGACCCAACTTTTGAGATGTTGATCTGTCTGACATCCAATAACTTAGAATTAGGCCATGTGGACCAGATAAGTGGGCAGATCCGGTCCTATAAATATATCCAACAACTTCATTAAATATTTATTTCTGATCTCACGAACTGATTTTAAACATCGCAGGGTTTTAGTTGGAGATTTCCCATCATATTTAATGATCTCTTTCTCTTCTGAAGTTCCCAACTACCCGATCAGGATACCCTACCTGAATGTCCGACCCGAATCATGATCTAAACCTATTTATCAATTACAAGAATTATGAATAAAAAATAAAAGCAAATAAATATGATGATAAATTCAAAAAAGTAAATTCTACGAAAATAAAAACAAAAGCTCTTTTGAGAAAAAAGAAATGTGCAGAAAGCTTGCATTCCAAGAGGACATGATGATCATTCTATTCTCATCACATGCACATTATTTATTTATTCTTTTTTTTATAAGAGAAAAATAAAAGTGAAAAATTGAAGAAAAATGATGAATGGTTGTTCATGTTGAGTAAGTCTGTATGGAGAAGAAATAAGGTAACAGGCTGTGTCTCCTATTTTCACCTAAAACACCTGCACATATGCTTCCCTATGCTGCATTTCTGTCCTTGCATTAATATACTCTTCATTGTGTGTGTGTGTGTATATATATATATATGCAGGCAAAATTACAAACTTAGTCCCATAATTTTGAGTCATTCTATACTTGATCCCACATGTTTTGAGATTTTAAAATTAACACCATATTTGTTAAAAATTGTAATTTTTTTGGACTCTTTTTGCAATTTTTAACAAAACGTGCAGTTTTATTGTAAATCCCGATTCCCGTAAAGTGTGGGGTAAAATATGAAATAATCCTAAAATGTGGGACTAATTTTGTAATTTTATCTATATATGCATAATGATTTGCTTCAAACAATGGATATATAAATAAATGGATTCACCAATTATTCTTTTATTTATAGTTTGAAAATTATGTTGCTAAAATGATTCATCACAAGCCTTTAGTTATATATCATGTATTCCATAGCAATATTTCTATATTTTTAAAACATTAAGGTCTCGTTTGGCTGGGTTGATTATACAGGATATAATTCAGTACTATCTACTCTACATTACAGTAATTTATTTAGTTGGTGTGTATTCAGATCGTGATACTGAAATATCGAACATAGTATGTACGGATGATTGTGTATTCCATCTCTTAAATTACGGGATGGGTACACAATTACGTACGCTTGTGTATATAAGTGGGAGCGAAACGTATTTTAACTTTTTCTTAATATTATATAATCAATTATGCAACAAATAAACCTAAACAAGCAAGAGTTTGAATGTCCAACCAAACACAGAATAACACATCATAAATAAAACTTCCTCATCATGCATTGTCCTATTCCACACATGACCCCATCATGCAATATAATCTTATCACCCCCAATATCTAAATGGTTAACACACACACACACACACACGTCCACTAGTAATAAATTACCTCAAAAAGGACGAAATATTAATTTGGTCTTGCATTAAAATAAATTAAATAAGTCATGTGGAAAATGGTAGTAGACATAGGTAATTAATTTTGATTTGTAAAAATAATTAAAAATATATATAATTAATGAGGACACGAGATATATATATATATATATATATATGCATTGGTCAATGTTAGTATTTATGTGGGTAGTTTTGCATTAATTATAGGTGTAACTATATCATGAGTGACATAATGACACACACTTAAAGCTTTGCATGTTCAAGATTTTGCACTCCCCATTTCCTACTTTTTCTATATATTTATATATAAAAAAAAGATTTTCTATATTTATAAACGAACGTCAGCGTTGTATTAATTTTTAAACATAATAGTTACATCTCTAATTAGATAAGTTTAAAAATCAATTGTAATTATTTATTTTTTTTCACAAAAGGGGCTCGACGTCGTTTTAACACTACTACAACAATGTTTTTTTTTATTTCTTTTTCTAAAAAAATGTGTTTTGTTTATACTTTAAAATATGAAAGATTATATATTATATGCACGTAAGGATGATATGCCACAAAAGATTAAATTTAGGAATATATTCATCTCCACCCTCTAATTAACTTGTGCTCTATTTATACAAACCATTCATACGTACCTTTAAAAAAATTATATATACACTCATTAAAAAACGTCGATATCATTTATACGAATCACTCATATTTTTTAAAAAATTACACCTACAATACTCTAAGAAACGTCAACCTCCGTGTGTTTTTTTGCTGATATGGATAATTTCTGTAACTACAGAAAATGAGGTTAGATATGGAGTAGGGATGTAAATATTAAAAAGTGTTGGGAAATTGATGCAAGTACTAAGTAATGAGCCTAAAAATGCAAAGTGTAAGAAGAAAGAAAAGAGGGGTAAGAGGTTTGGTGTGTCCAAACATAGTAAGTAGTTTAGTTGAAGCTTATTAGCATGATTATGTATATATAGTTTTTGTCTCCCTTTACACGGGTTTTTGAGTTCTTTCTTTAACTCATCTTTTACTAAAATTAATGTTGAACCTCATTTCTTTTCAAGAATTTCAATGTGGGACAACATTTCTCATCTCTCTCTTGCACACACAATTACAAGCAGTGCATCTACCTTTGTCCTTCTCCACTCTCTGACACCACTGCCTCCCTCTCTCTCTCTCTCTCTCTCTATATGGCGTAAACTTGATGCCTGTGTAGTAGTGCAAGCAAAGCAAGCACACCTCTCCCCCCACTTTAATTTCTTCCCTCCCTAAACACACTGAATTCCTCTTTGTCTCTAAGGAAAAACAAAAAAGAAAAAAAAAATTGCTTTTTCTTTTCATCTCTCTCTCTCAACCCTTTAATCTTTGAGCTCTCACTACTGCTATAAGCTCATGTTTAGTGCTTCATTCACTCCCCAAACCAGAATGCAAAACTCTCTCCTTTAGCCCTTCTCTCTCTCTCTCTAGACCTTCTTCTTCATCACCCCAATTGTTACACTTTTTTTAAGAAAACAAATTCCAGACAGCTCCATTTTCTCGGTGTAAGCAAATGAACCCTTCTCATTTACATCTTGTGTTTTGGGATTGAAGTGGTTTTAACTTGAGCAGGAACCTGAGTTACAGTAGTAGTAGTGGTAGTGTTTCAAGAATTAAACCTACCTCTGATTTACTACACATGATGATGATGATGATGATATATATGATGTCTTTCTTCCCACTTTTCTCTTTCTTTTTCCTTGTTTCTTTCCAGTGCTAATGTTTACTTTCTCCATTGTTGTCTACCTCTGTTGCAACAACCATATGCTAACCTTTGACATTACTGTCTTCTCTTTCAGGCAAAACACACTTAAAGAAACTGTGTGAGTTCTGATACTACTACCCCTTCTCTCCAAGAGTGAGTAGTTTCCTTTTCAAGAAACATGGATAGACAAGTGTTGTTGAAAGAGAAAGACAGGTTCAGTATTTGCTCATTTTGAACTCAAATGTTGTTTCTTGTAATTTTGGTTTCCATCTTTAATTCTGTCCTAATTCAGACTACAAATGAGGGGTGTGTGTGTGTGTGTCAAGTGTTTTTTGTAGTATTATATGTTTGTTTCATAAAGAGCGGACAATTATTATAAGATAATTACAAAAGACACAGCACCTTGCTTGGAAATAAAAGAAAACATATCAAATCTTAAGTCAGCCCATCACTTTTAATTTAATCATATTTTTTAGTCCCTCTAATCCCCATCCTGTCTTGTTCCTCCTTTTGGTCTCCAAACAAGAAACACACACACACTGGAAACAGAAAGTGTGTGAGAATTAATGGAACTTCCAAGTCATCAAGAAGGTGATGAGATGCCAATCCCACTGAACAGCATGATCCATCATCATGGGCATGGTCACATGATCCATCATCATGATCCTGCATCCCACATCATCCCTTCTTCAGGAGGAGGTCCTCCTCATCAAATCCCTTCAAATGGGCCCCCCATATCTCATGATCATGAACACGACCATGACCATGACCACGAACATCTCCCATTCAAGAAGATGGTGAGGTACAGGGAATGCCTCAAGAACCATGCAGCATCCATGGGCGGGAATGCCACTGATGGATGTGGTGAGTTCATGCCCAGTGGTGAAGAAGGCACATTGGAAGCCCTCACATGCTCAGCCTGCAACTGCCATAGAAACTTCCACAGGAAAGAAGTTGAAGGTGAGCCCTCTTCCTGTGATGGCTGCTACCCAAATCCAAGAATGGGGAGGAAGCTCTTCATGGGCGGCCATCACAATGCATTAGCATACCATCATCATCATCATCATGGTGCACCATTGATTTCTTCAAGACCAGTCCCACCCCATCAGATGATCATGTCTTACAACATGGCCGGCTCTCTTCCCTCCGAGTCAGACGAGCACGAGGACGGCGGCGGCGGTGGTGGTGGGGTGGTGGTGAGGCCAACTCCGGTGGTGAAGAAGAGGTTCAGAACAAAATTCACTCAGGAGCAAAAGGAGAAAATGCTGAGCTTTGCTGAGAAAGTTGGGTGGAAAATACAAAAGCAAGAGGAATCTGTAGTGCAACAGTTCTGCCAAGAAGTTGGTGTCAAGAGAAGAGTCCTCAAAGTTTGGATGCACAACAACAAGCACAATCTTGCCAAGAAGAACCTTAATCACTCCAACCCTCAAAACCAAGTTTAATTACAGATCCATTCCATCACCACAACTCCTCATCATCATGAAATGAAATTGGGGTATTATTAATGTTTTTCTTGGTTGGTAGGAAGAATGTATTAGTTGCCTTTTGGGTTTTAATTTACCTTATTTATTTTAGGTTTTACTACATTTGTTCTTGGGATATTGTGGGATGTGTTAGATTTGAGGTTTTGCATCCTTGGATCTTGCATTTAGGAGTAGGTTTTTGTTTTACTATGTTTTGCAATAATTATAGTTGTAATGTAGTTAATTGGAAACTGGGGTTTTAGGTCTCATGACTTGGATTGGATTTGATTCCTCTTTGTTCAATCTATTCAAGTTTAGAATGGATTTGCACACTCTTCAAGGATCTCTAGGTACACATATATATTCTTATTTTATACATATATATATATATATATGTGTACAAGTGTGCATGTGAAAATTTCTTATTAAATCAAGACCCTCATACTATATCAATCATATTATAGGGATCTTATTATGTGGTTGATCACTCTTTTTAAATTATAAATACATTAATAATACGATAAATGTAATATTACTTAATCATGTAATATTTTTTTTGTTTTGAGTGCACATACACACATATATATATAGATATAATTTATAAATTTGATGTTATTTTATCTTGTATAGAATATTAGAAATGCAAGTGTAATTTTTCTCCCCTAGCTCTATTTTTGTTTAAATAAAGTATTAAGTGGAATAAAGATTGAGGATGTTAAAGGAAAAAATGATGAAATTATAGGTAGATCATATGATTAATAATTACTTGTTTTCGTCCTTTATGATAACAATAATTTGTGATAGTGGATGCTCACTATTCACTAGCCAACATTCATCAATTTAGTGCCTAATTTTCACATCACATCCTTACCCAAAATATGCATCAAAATCATTTCTACTCTCTCTTACACTAAATATTAATTAATTAAGAGGTGTTTGGAAATTCTTATTTTTGAACACTTATTAGTTTTTTTGTTAAAAATAAATTAAAATAAGTATTTGTATAATTCGCAACTTATACTTTTATAAAATAATTTTTTTTTAAAAACTCGTCTTTAGGTAATAGTCGTAAACTTCTTCCACGAACTTTGCAGCTAAAATTACAACTTTCTGAACAATATATTTCCTACCATGAAAGTAGAATTATTAGTAGTTAGTTCTATTAATTGTTGAAATGAATTTTGAAATTTTAAACAATGAGTTTCAAATTAGTGGTGTGAAATTTTTAAAAGCAGAATATTTTTCTTAAAAAATAGAATAAAGTATTGGAATTTTTTATTTGAGAGAGGAGTTAAAATTGTGTTCCAGGGTGATGTAGCAGCTTTAATGCATATAACTAAAAGCGCATGTATTGTGTCTTTTTCAGTGATGCGTTTTGTCTTAATATTTCAGCACCTACTTAAGGCCAAGCGAACTACAACGCTCATATTTATATCTATAGTAAATAAAATTGTGGTCCCTAACTGATATATGTTTGCCAATTTAAGACTACTCATCCCTAACACATTTTTTTATAAGTTATTTATATATATATATATAAATATCGCAAACACATATGAATATAAATTCACATGAGTTATCAGTTATTGGACAACATGTGATGATATCATCATTTGTTAATTCAATCAGTAGCAGTCCATGTGATACAAATTCATATGAATTGAGTTTTTCAATCAGAATGTTGGACCTAGAATGTGTTTGAATTTGTTATTTAAGTGTTTTATGACAAGGGGTTGAGGTTCAGGTCGGAAAGTTCGATTCCTGGCATGACCTGTTCGAGTTTGGATAATTTTTTTTTTAAAAAAAATTCAAATATTTTAAGTCAAAATTCGAGTAGATCTTTCTTATTCAAACATCCAAAAAAAATTTATTACATCGAGAATTAACCAATCCCACAACATGGACAAATCCATGCACTGAAACATATGTATATATATGGTAGAGTAGGCGTGTAGGTATAATTAGTACCTCGTACCGTATATATTTTGTCTTCATTCGTAGCTTGGTTTTCATACCAAAACTATTTCTCGTTTTTATTTTTTTAATTATAATATAAATATCATTATTATATACAAATAAAACAATTTGTATACGTATATTCATATTCAACCGTAGGACATGAATTTTGTTATTATATGTCCAAAATAACTATGTTAGTATTAATATGATTAATTCAGATAATGAAATTTCGATTTCAATTCGATGGATTTATCAAAATTAGGGGTAACTCTACAGAGGAGAGCAAATGGGAAATGGCCGTCTTCCCGTATTGGCGTTTTACATTTACGATAGACAGATGGAGGTGGAGGTGCAATCTAGAGTTAGAACAGACAATGCATCTAGAGATCCACTTACTGATGCAGTCAAGATGTATGGTTATAGATTGGATGTCGTGGTGTTCGTAACCAGTTGTATCCGTTTTCTTCTCTACTACATATACAGATGAGTTGGTACAGTGAAGCACGTAGGAAATCTATAGATGAAACAAGAATCGATCGTCACAAGGGACTGCAATGGCATTCATATACCAAGACAGGCGAATCACACGGAAGACTGCGATATCATCAGCCGGAGGCAAGCTAACTAAACAAACAGAAAGCCAGCCAGTAGTTGATGAATAACTTGAGTATTACAAAAAGGATGCATGATAACATAGAGAAATTGGAGGAAAATGAGAAATATCAAAACTGAATATACATCACCATTAAGAGGTTTTGAGGCACCAGACAAGTCATGCATATGATAAAACAACGATATACTTAGACAAATTTAAAATCGGCACCTATTTGATTGGCCACTCTAGTCGACTATTCATTCTATCACTGTGCCTTCATGGCACTTAAGGATCTTACACATCAGTTCAAACACCAGTAGCAAGTTTTGTTAGCGTCCGATGCAGAAAACTGGGTTCTTTGGCACCAGGAAAACATGTTTCCCTGATCCCGCCACAGCATTGCCTTGCCTATGTATCCAGTCCCCAAGCATAGTCAAGTCAATTCAGAGACAAGGGAGTAAACCAGAGATCTTTCCAATCCTTCCAAGTTCTTACAGAAATTTAAAGACCTACATGAATCTTATTATCTGACTAATTCACATAGTCGAGCTCTGCCGGGATTAAGTAGTGATTCTGACATAACCCACCCCTGGAACAACGTAAAACCATTAGCCATTGGTGCAAGCAGGAAAACATAGTCATAAGCATCAGCATGGACCAGAAATTTAAATAACAAACCAATCTCTCTCTTCTCTCCTCATGTAGACATCCCAGTTTTAGGAACTCGTATATACCATCACCAACTAGCTGTAGAGCTACTTACTAGAGTCACGAACAAAGAGTGTGGATCATCTCACATTTAAAGGGCTTTTCCAATCAATGTGTGCCCTTTAATAATCTTTCATAAATAACAAGCAATTTCTTTCGTTTACTTCCAAAGTCAACAGAACATGAAATGAATTTTCTTTTCCCCTCTTCCATTATATCTGTGTGATATGGTACACACGATTGAAGATCTCATTCACAAACTACTACATTTTTGGCTTGAAGTTTCTCTGCATCCTTGCATGATCAAAAGTGTTGAAGGACACATAAATGAAGCTTTTCAGGTTCCAGAGAAACCATCTAAGTCACCTTAAGTTCAAGGGTGTTTGGTTAACCTTATCTAAAACATCTTATAACATCATTCATAATATAAGATATTTTTAGACTTTATAAAAAAGTTATATCTTATTAAAAATAAACACTTGATTAAAACTTATAAATTACAGAACTTATAAGATGTTAATAATGACAATTTTGTCATTAGTATGATCATAATTGAAGGAGTTTGTTAAAATCTCAAAAATAAATTACAAACTACTCACAGTATTATTTTTCAAAGAAGTTTGTAAGCTCCAAACGACTTATTTTTTAAATCTTATAAGCTCTTTCTCAAAAAAAAAAAAAAATTATCACACTTTTCGACATCTTATAACTTGTTCCAAAGAGCTTATAAGCTCGTCCAAACACCCCCTTAATGTGTGAATCATCGCAGAATTCACCATGAGATTTAATCCATTTTTCAAGATTAGCAGCCAATCTCCATACTTCATTATGCTATGTGGCTGCCTCAAAGACAATAGGTTTCACTCAAAGAATTAATGAGCATATTATAAAACAGTTATCTAGTGTAGTACATCCCGAATAATTTCAATAGCTCATCTCAATTTCCAAAATGCTTGGTTAAGAAGAGAACAAGTACCTGATCTTTAGCTTTGTTTTTAAAAGGCCCATATAAAGCTGATACCATCTTATACGATTCTGCAATATGTGATTGAAGGTCGCCCAATGTTGGCAATCCAGCTGAAGGATCATGATCTCTCTTTCTATAGGTAGCTTGGTCCTGACTGGAGGTATCAATGATGTGAAGAAGCACATGAGCCTGTAATGCAAGGTGATCTCAGCAAGGAACACTTACAAAAATGCTGAGTATAAGAAAATCACGTCCACAATCTCACATGAAAAGCTGCTTTCAGTATATCATCAGACTTTGCTTGATCCTTGAACAAGGCATAGATATTTCCCTTTGAAGGATTATATGTAATGATGTATCGTTCTTTCTGTCATCAAGAAAATTGATAAAAACTTGTAAGTCACGGTAAGAGAATTTTAAGCAATCAAAACTATGCACACATAAATCATCAAATGTAATGCAAGTGGAAATCCATGAACATTAACACATGCAGATTAGGGGAAGATACAGGCTTGACATCAGTATGATTTCCCAGTAATAAGTAATACACCTCAAAAATGGGCTCCACAGCAAGGTATGAATTAGGGTCTTGGAATGCTTCTTTAAATCTTGGCCCTGCAAAACATCAGAATTTATTCTTGATCAATCTATAATCTCCATAAATGCAATAGTAGTAAGATGACAAACAAGCGTGCATGTGCATGCATTCAGAAAGGCTGTGTGAAAGAGAGACAAAGATAGACATGTATTTGCAAGTACCAAGAACAATAGGTCTGTGTTGTTTCCATGGGGGAACAAAAATATTTTCCATTGAATTTCCCTCTTGCAAACTTGGAACGCGCCCTGAAAAATGAAGAATACAACAAACAAAAGAATCAGAAAGACTTTAATATCTTTCACCGTTGTTAAAGCAAAAGAAAATCATGCCCTACTTTCTCCAACATGAAGGCAAATTCCAGACTCACCTAGATTTGCTGAAAAGTGATTATACTGGTAAATGAGCTCTCAAAATTTCAAGATTAGAAATGCAAGTTTAGCCACTCTATAAAGCCATAAAACATAGCTAATGTTGGTAATGGCTATATCATGAACCACCTCCATAGTTCATCTACAACTACACTACAATCATGCCGTCAAGTTACTTTGTCAATGGTAACAGAAAACAATCATGCTTCAGGTTTCCCTCATGTTAAGTCCCTTTATTTGGGCCGTCTACATTTTCTTTTAGCCTAATGAGAGACCACACGCCAGCGGGAGAGAGGAAAAAAGAAGAAGAAGCAGAAAGAATGCACTTGTTCCAACCTGTCTTCAGGAAGGATTCTGCTGCCACAGTGAATCGTGCCCGATTTAATGTATGCAAAACAACAGATTTCACCTGAAAGGATACAATATACACAGTTTCCATCAACACTTTAAGATAAACAAACATAAGAGTTACAAAGGAAAAGGAAGGAGGAAGGGTTGATATATTCGCATAATCCAACCTCTCGATAAGAGCTCATCACATATCCACATGAAAGCAGAGCAAAAGTGGTGAACAGGGATGGGTTCCTTTTGGCAATCAGAATGCTGAGTCCAGTACCAAGCTTCACAAGAAAGAGTAATGGTAATCAGTTCCAACTAAAATGCAAACGAATTGCTCAAACAGGAGATAGGAAGCAAGACGATTTATAGCTTTGTGGATCGATATGTAAGATAAACCTAGGCACACGAAATCCTTTAGAGTCACTAGATTTTACTTGTGAGCCTTAAATCTGAAGGTGAAGACGTTGGGATGAGAGTGAGATGGTGCGATAATATAGGACAATCAAGTCACTGTTACATAGCTTTTTTTCCAGAAAGGCAGGTTACTAAACCATGTCACTTCATGTTACAAAATTATGCATGAAAGAGCTTCTGGTACCAGTTTGCTTGATGAGGCGAGATTTAATAGAATTTAGAGATCGTAAACAATGTATCTTGATTGAACAAAGCGTACCAGATCAGCAATATTTCCCACACATTCTCCCTTGGCAGTCACATCACCAATATTTTCCCCTTTAGCAAAAGCTTTGTAGATTGGGGTTCGAGTTGAAGTCGATGTCACCGCAGCAACATTCTTTAAGCAAACCAAGATGGATGTATGAAGTTAATTTCTCAGCCTTCCTAGATACTGACAAATGAAAAGCACAGTAAACGAGACTACCTTAGCCACATTGGCAGCACATGCCAATGGAAGAAATAGATGGGGAACAGCTGCAGTTGCCAACTCTACTCCAGCTCCTAACTCCATTAGGAGATCACCGGCAAACCTAAGCTGAACGAAGTTCAAAATATGAGAAGATAAAGAATTGTATCGGACAACATCATAAAACTCTGCTTTCTCTTCAGAGCACCAAATTTAACAATTTATTACCTGCTTTAGATCATAATCAAATTTCTTTCCCTGCCGAGCAAAAAGCATCTTCCCAACCCGTCCCGCGCCATCCTATAAGTGGCCATATTTTACATTCTAAGTTTAGATTTGAGGCAACTGAATTTAGAGCATTGATCAAAACTTGAAAATTGGCATGCAGAACTATGCATTTCGTATGCTAGGTAACACAGCATATATTCCTTCATGAACAAGAGCAGATCGAATCCAACAACTTTCATTATGTACTTTATCATGAAGAAATGTAATTCAGAAGTAAATAATGAGATCCCATTGCGTCCACATAGGTGATACTTCAACTTATGCTTCAATAGTCGGCTTAAAACTCTCAAGTTTTCACACAGTTGCAACCAAGGTACAACACACAATATCTTGCAACTAGTCAACTAATATCTCCAAAATGCAATAGTAAGGTTTCATATGATGCATACCTTGAGAATCCAGTTGATAGCTACAGCACCTGGTGCAGCTCTGTTTCGGGATACTCCTAGAGAACTTAGGAGTGTTTGCGTTGTGAAAACACCCATTGCTCCGCCAAAGAAGTGCTACAACCAAAACAACAGTCAGCACCTACTTAAGCAGTTGAACTACTAGTAACAGAACACACTCAATGCTGTATGCGAATGCACCTTGGTACCATTAGTACATTAGAAGGGTACCTTTAAAGCTCTCCATGTCATGTATGGCACATAAGAAGGAGTGACACTGTCTGGAAAACCTTCTGGGACGACATAGGATCTTATAAACGCCATCAACTCCTGGACCACATAAACAACAAAAGAAAAATGAAGATGACAATGCAACTGGTGACTGATGAATAATAGTTTAGTCATGCAGTTTCAATTCTTGCTATTTCTCTTTTTCTCTTTTCCAGTTTTTAAATACTTTTAGTAGGTGTATGTGGACAGGTGGCTGAGTATTTATGCTTGGCCTCGCACGTGCGCATACATGAACAGACATAACATTCTAGTTAAGCAAAGCTCCTTTCATTCATGTATTTAATGCTGCGACCGATCAGCTGTTTAATATTGAGACCGAATAAGTTACTCAACCAGCTCAATCACAAGTTTGTCTCATTAAGAGATTAGCATATTGCATGTTTGTATAACATAAGAACAACATTACCACTTCAACTTATTAGCTGCAAGAGCCAAACTGGTTACTTTACAGAACAGCCAAAACAAACAAGTTTTCAACTTTCTATCTTGTTGCGCTGGATCTCTCACTTAGCTCCTGAACCCAAATCTAAATGTTCCAAAATAAGTTAGATTGGGAACAATTAATTAATTTAAGGGTTTTAATGCATGGATATTTTGTCAAATGAAACCAATGCGGACAGTTGAAAAAGAAATAGGAAGAAAAGGAAAACAGAACAAGAACACTTAATAAAAGATACCGACATCAATGGGGGCCTGAGGACTCTGCAAGCTAACAGCGCGGATAGAATTCTTCTTCAATTTCTTGGAACCACCACTCCTGACACTAATATTATTCTCCGCGAAGTATTGCCACCGTCTACCATCGATCTCCTCGCAGCAAATCAACCTCAAGCTCGAATCGAGAAACTGATCCTCCACAAACCCACCAAAGCTAGAATCTTGGAGCAAAGTCCGGTCCTGAGGCGCCACAGCCCCCGCGGCGGGCGATGGCGGAGGCGCCGAGGCAAGGTTGGCGCTGATGCGGAGCGTCTCACGGACGAGCATGCGCGTGTCGGAGGATGTCAGGGTTTGGGAGGCGGAATTGGAGGGGTGCTTAAGCTTCATTGTACCCAAACAATGCAGCAAAATCAAGATCAACTCTGGTGAAGGCAAAAACCAACGGTGTGTATATATACGCTGTTGTACGTATATGTATGTGTGTGTGTAGAGAGAGAGAGAGCGGAAGAATTTTGGAAGAGCGCTATATTTAGGTGAACGGAGATTAAGAGAGAGATTTTCTTGTTATGATTTTGTTGTTTTGCTCTGCTCTTCTTTTTCTTTCTTTCTTCCTCTAGAGAGAGAAAGACAGAGAGAGAGAGAGAGAGAGAAGAACCACAGATGGTGTAGGGAGGAGGGGAAGAGATGGGAGGTGGGGTTTTGATGGGGTGACGAGCGAGGGCATGGAAGGAAGGCTTCATGGACACGTGGCAGCAAGAGATGTCACCCAGAAATAAGAGAAACACTACACTGACCGTGACTGTGTGTTCTGTCAGCTGGATTCCAGTAGGGCTTCTCAAAAACAATAATAATAAGAGAAAACCCAAAAAAAAATGAAAATTTGCAAATATTTAATTATTATGCACATTCAATGCATATGAACAATTAAATTAATATAAATAATTAACTTTAATTATATATAAATAAAAATATATTAATTAATAAAAAATTGATTTGCATAGAAGAAATAAATATCGTTGGAAGCATTTTAGGCAATTCATAATTTGCTAATCATACTAATTAATTCACGAATTCCTTTCTTAATAAATAGTATAGATTTGAAAAAAAAAATAGATAATAAAAACTATTTAAATAAAATTTTATGTTTGTAATTCACTGAAATTATTTTAGGAGATTTAACACATATTTTATTATATACACACAAAAATTACCAGTATGTTTGGTTTCAATTTTGACACATCTTTGAGATGGGCCAAAATATAGTGTATGTTTGTCTTGTTTGGTTTTATAAGTTTTGGATATATTTTTTATTATTTTAAAACAGTTCTAATTACTTTTTGTCCAAAAAAAATAATTAATTAAAAAATAATATTTATTTTAATCACTCACAATTAAATAAATTATATATATTTTTACACATACATATATATATAAATATATATAAAATAGACATGATTTGACAATGAACAGTACTTTTTGTCTCCCCACTATCCAACATCAAATATACCATACTTATTTTATATTATCTCCAAAAATAAATCCAAACATACACACTATCCCTAACTTATTTTTATTTATCTTTGTTTTTCTCTCTCTATCTTCACAAAACACCTCAAAACAAGTTAAAAATAAAATCAAACATTATTTACGTGTTAATGAGGTAGACAGCATTGTTGAGCACATAAAGTTGGTTATCCAACTCCAGAATGCAGCTGAATTGAATAGGTTGAGGAAGAAGAAGTGCATCCACCATAATTCTTTCCTCACATGTCTAATTAAATAAAAATGTTGGTAGGTTAGGTTGATCTGAATATAGCAACACCAAAAACTATATAAATGCACTTTATGTTAACCAACAATTTCACTAAATAATTCAACAAAAAACAACTACCATAAGAATCCATTTTAACCACATTAATTCCAATCAAATATTCGTACTAATGATAAACGAGTCAAATTACAAGACGAAAATCTTACCAGTAAGAAGCATTTAAGATCTTAGAGTCGCACTTGTTTAAAGAAATTTAATTATATTACGCTCGTCCCAAATAGATTAGCTTCGACCATCGTCCTGTATTTTTACTTTTGTTATTATTTAGAAAAGAAAAGCAGCAACATGGCAAGAATAAGGACAAGTTTGAAAGTATTTATCCTTCTTGTCGTTTGAAATATAATTAAAAATATATATATATAATTAATAAAAAAAATGAAGTACTGATTTATACGAAAACAAAGATCGGATTTGGGGAAAATAGTTTGAAATGTGGTATTTTACCCACATATAAAAATGAAAAGTTTAAAATCATATAATTGTCAATGTCTAAATTAAATTATTCTTGGAATAAGTTTAAGATAGAGGATCGTGGCCTAAATTGGAGTTTGGCCCCATTGGTAAAAGTTGTTAGTTGAGAGTTGGGAAAAGCATGCTGGATTTATTGCTGAAACTAATGTCAAAATTTTATCACAATCACATTTAAAATGAATATAGGTATCATATTCCAGCCGTGTATTTAGCTGGATTAGCCCCATTATTCTTTCCACTCTTTTGGTACCGCATCCTGTCTTTATGTAAACTTTTCAAATTTCTATTTTAATCAAATTTAATTACTTCTACAAAAAAAATAAATTGGAGGCCGCGCGGCTACGTTAATTTGTATTGGAATTATTTTATTTGTTTCTCACGGCCATAAAAAAATGTACTATTTTTTGGGTTGTGTATGATTTAGGATATATATGTGAAGATATTGTATATATAAATTATCTTTTTTTGGAATGCGGAGCATGTTCAGTATTATATTCAGTCCAACGATTGATAGATTCAATTTTACAGATATCATATAAATATAAGAAGAATTAAGACTCAGATACCACATAAATTTTATGTCCAAAAATTACGTTACAAATCAAATTTGGACAAAAACAAATCTTTTTATTTTATTTATTTTTAATATTTTCCCATTTCTTTTAACGACTCTACGAAAACAACGTAGGGTGCATGTGAGGTGGAAAAGAGGAAGGGGGATGTGATGAGATACAACTTCGAGTTTGCTGAGGAGGATTGGATGAGGGCAGGACCACATGCACCAACTTGTTGATTGCAACTACAAACTTTTAGGGCCCTCCGATCTTTGTTTTCTTTTGATGCGAATGCATTGAGTTTTCCTTCAAATTGCTTAAACACCTATATATTCATTGATGGCATTCTTGGAATCTGCAAATATTATATCAAATGCATCATATATCGTATAAATTGATGGATAACTGACATATACTATTTTTTTAAGTTAGAAGATACGTGTCATTCATATGTATACTCAATATATATAACATCAGTGTAATATATAATTTAACTGTTTTTTTTATATATATTGTATATATATACATATGAGATTCAAAATTTTGGTACTGTCCTGATATTTGCGGTATCATTTAATTAAAAATTATCAATGCACGACTGGAGTCGTATCAGGTTTTCGTCAGGGAAAATAATAAATAATACTTTTGGACCCCATAGTGTATATATATATATTGATATACTCGTGGGACAGTGCGTGACGACAACTAATCTAATAAAAAATAGCAAAAAGTATATTTGAACTTTCTTTTTGACAAATATTAAAAAAAAAAAAATGGGCCCAACCAGCATTCTTACTGTGAGGTCCAATCATCAAGGTAGGTGTTTTGGGCGTAGTGATGTTGGAGCTAGTCCAATAGGAGTCGGCCCAAATGAAAAAGTTTGATCCAATATATTTCATGGTTTAACTGTGTCGAAAATTTGGAATCTGCTGGCGCAAAGTAGCCGTCCCCACCAAGTCATGACTTCAGTGTGACTACCCACGGACGGATTGAACCCCACTACACTATTTCAGATTCAGAGTGTGCTGTATAGTGTATGCAAACGCTGTGAAGCGGCGGCGCCAGCGCCAGCGCCAGCAATGTCTTCTATGTTACGATCTTCTACGTCCAAGCTCCGCCGTGTTACCACCACAATCGCCGCTTTCTACTCCAGACCATCGTCAAGCTTCCACTCATCCGCTGTCAGAATACGACCGATTTCGACCCTCCTCCAGTCCCAACAAACCCTACCTTTCAAACCCGCGAAACTAGGGTTCCAGCAACGGCATAAATGGGATGGGAGCTCCGACAACTACGATCAAATCAAGGCCGAGGTGAACTGCCCCCGCTGCTCCAAGCCTATGACCGTGCTCTTCTCCAACCGCCCCCTCTCCATTACTGCTGGAGAGAGTGGGATTTATCAGGCTGTTAATATGTGTCACAATTGCCGGACGGCGTTTTATTTCCGGCCGTTCAAGCTGGAGCCGCTTCTGGGGAGTTTTGTTGAAATTGGGAGGGTTAAGGGTGGGAGAGAGCATTTTGGGGATATGGAGGGGAATGGCGCGGGAAGAAGTGGGAAGACTGGAGTTAAGATTTGGGAGAAGTTGAGGTCTTATAGTGGTAGTGAGAATAATGACAGAAATGGTGATGCTCAGGGTGATTGTAGTTCTAATGTGGAGGAGAATTCGGAGGGAAGGAGTACAGGGTCCGTGGAGGAGATGTCGAGATTCGGGAAAGAGTTGCCAACCCCAAAGGAGATATGTAAGGTGCTCAATGAGTATGTTATTGGGCAGGATAAGGCCAAAAAGGTTTGGTTTTTTGCGACCTCAAGAGCTTTTTGTTTGAGAGATCAGTGTGGTCTTTGCCAAATGAAATCATTCTACTAAAAGGACGCCCATATGATGCATATTGTTTGAATTTGGACATGCATAACAAAACTAATGAAGTAAATTAAATATATTCAAGATTATTTGTGGAATCTTTTGCCTAGTTTATGTTTGATAAGAATGGAAATATCCGTTTCCACAACTTGCTATTATGAATTTTAGCCTTCTTTTCTGAGTTGTTTGACTGTTGTACCAAACTTTGGAGAAATGACTTTCTTCATATGACAGGTGCTTTCTGTTGCTGTTTACAACCACTACAAAAGAATAAACCACGCTCTGGTGCAGAAAGTGTGAGTATCTACATGTCTGGTTCCTTTTTTCTGGCAATTCTGGAGATCATTAATAAAACATGTTAGTGACTTACTGAATAGGTCTTAATTAAACCTTTTGCATTTAGAGACATGGAATTATGTATCAACAATTCATTTTAATATTTCTGTTATTATTAGCACTTCGGAAGAAATCTGATAACAATAAAATTTAATCCAGAAACAACTTTAGTTAAGTTATCAGAATCTTTCAACCTTAATATCTTCAAGAAATTCATTGTTTTCGCTTACCACTGCAACCAATTTGGGATTTCTATCACCAGGTGTTTTTTGCCATATGGACCTTTTTATAGTGGCTGATCTTTTCTTTGTCAACTGTTATGACATAACTTCCTTAATATTTGTCACCTGTCCTTGCATGATTTCAGCTATCTTCATGATTGATTGAATACTTGATTGTTATGTTAGAATAGCATGACCGAATAATAAGCAACCACTTGATTCTTCATCATATCAATTCTTGCAAATTGTTCTTTTCCCTAATATGTAAGATGCATTATTGGTATGTTGTTGACCATTGATTTTCATTTTTCTATCAGGACAGGTTCTGAAGTAGCACATGCTGAACTAGATTCTTGCAATAATGATATTGTGGAGCTGGATAAGAGCAATGTCTTATTGATTGGCCCAACTGGCTCAGGCATGCTGTGTAGAGTATTTTGGTTTCTCAAAAAAAGAAAAAAAAGGAAAAGAAAACGAGTGAATTCAGTTTTGTGTTTTTGTCTTGGGGCGCATAAAGCTACTTATGCATGGTGGATTATTCTGATTTATGTTACTCTCCTTGATTGAAGGACAGGGAAAACGTTGCTTGCTAAAACACTAGCTCGTGTTGTGAATGTGCCTTTTATCATTGCTGACGCCACAACACTAACACAGGCAGGTTTGATATAATTTAGTAAATTCTCTTCTCCTTTTTTTTTGTTCAATAAGTTAGGTTTATGCAGTACTTGCTTCTTGATGCTGCTCCTGTTTGTACATGTCTGCAGGCTGGCTATGTCGGGGAAGATGTGGAATCCATACTGTACAAACTACTCATGGTATGTTCATTGAGTTTTTCTATATCATGTACACAAAGAGGAGTTAAAGAGATATAAATATGTGTATAAGAGTTCATGTATTTTGTTTATTTGCTTATTTACTCAAACTTGGAAACAAAGATATACATATTGGAAAGGATAATTCTGTATCTATTATTTCAGAATAGTAATTTGTTTCTGATTTATTTGAGCAGGTTCACTTTATCATGATTCTAGTAGTTTCCCATGAAGGCCACTCCTTTAGCAGCATGTATGGCATATTCCACAAAGTGATTTTTTTACTGGGGCGTTTTTCTACTTTTATGTATATGAGGTCTTAGATCATAATGGTTTAGTTAAGGGACTGAACAAAAAAAAGATTCATTGATAATGGCCTTTAGAAGTAGCTTATCGTTTACATTGTTAGATCTCTAATCCCATAGCAATCATGAACCGAAGATTTATGTTTCTTATAACTCTCTTATTTTTCAAGCTAATTTAGCAATTGTTTGCCATTTGGATAGAGCACAGGGAGGGAAAGGGAAGCAAAAAGTTTGATTATGAGTGAAAAGCAAGGAAATGAAGGTTTCTTTATGTTTTTTCAGGAAACTCAAGAGAAGGGAGGAATTGGGTGTTGTAATGAGTTGACAATCTTTTGTTTTTTTTTCTTTATTCATTCCTCTTTCCTATCTCTGTACATACGTCGGCAGAAGTAAAAAATAATCTTGCTACTTTTCCTCTTTCCTCTATTACCTCATTTATGCTCTGTGTTAGCTCCTAACTATTACTCTATTTACTGTGTAGGGAAGAGAAACAGAAAATGGGAAATCATAAGTGAAAGCTAAAGCAAAAGAAAACAGATAATCCTTATTTAGATCTTCTAAAAATGTCTGAGGACTTGCATATGATTCAGTTTGCATGAATCATGACTTGGTGCTAAAACTAAAAGATGTAAAATTAGGCATATTATTTTCCTTTAAACTTCTACTCTTCAAGGTAGCTGAATTTATTGCCATCTTATAATATCCATTTTAGGTTGCTGATTTCGATGTGGAAGCAGCTCAGCGAGGAATTGTGTACATAGATGAAGTAGATAAGATAACTAAGAAGGTAAGATTGACGTTGATAATTTGATCCAAAGTCACAGGGTCAGCATCTAACTCTTCGTGTTCCTTAACAAACTTTCTCCTTGGAAGCTCTGTGCAGACTGAGAGCTTGAACATTGGTAGAGATGTATCTGGAGAGGGTGTTCAGCAAGCACTACTAAAAATGCTGGAAGGAACTGTGAGTACATTCCTGGCTATTCTTTTCTGCCTTTACTTTTTGTCAACTTAGTTGTTTCGTTTAATCGTGAGGTATGAAAACACTGCCTGGCATTAGGCTTTCAGGTTTTTCACCTTTCTACCCGCTTCCAAATTTTGTACTTTCAATTTATCAATTTTAAAGTTTGTTTTTGGGATAATATTAAATGATTGTTAATGTTATATTGATAAAAAATGACTCTCTTTCTCTCTCTCTCTTATATATCTAGATTGTAAGTGTTCCTGACAATAGAACTCCAAGACATGCACGGCGTGATAACATTCAGGTATCAAGAAGTTGAATTTGTTCCTCTTATGTGCTTGTTGATTTTGGTGATTGTAATTAGGTGCTGTCAACTTTCATGTCTTATCCATTACTTGCTTTCCTAATGCATTCATATTCTTGCAAGTTACATCTTTTTTCATCATTATTATACTATCCTTTTAAAATTCACAATATCTCTTGATTTTGCTGTCTCCACACAATATGAGTAGTTCCCGAAGTATCTTATTTAGTTTTAGTAGAAATTCGAAAGGAGAACAATGCAAGGTTTTTATGTGGATGGAAAGAGAAAAATAGAATTACGCACATTCCAGCTTTAGTTTTATTGGACACAATGATTTGCTGTGTACTGTTACTTTGAGAATGTTTTTGCTTGAGTTGGATAATTTTCCTAGTTGGAAACTTTTACCTTGGTGTCTCCTTCTGTATAAACAGATCAGAGTTTCTACTGGAACCTAAAAAAGCTCACAGAGAGTGTATATTATGTTTCAATGAGAAGAAGGAAAATCATCCAGCTTGCAATATTATATCAATTCAGGGAAAGAGAAAGCTAAAATTGGTTACTGTATAACTCATATTGTGTTTACTGTACAAGTTTTAATTGTAAATATTTAGATCGTGAATGTAGAGATATGTAAGTTCTGATGCTTCGGGTTACCCTGGGCCAAATTTTGAGGGAGACTTTGTTAGTTTGTGAGGGAGGTAAGTTTGATGTTTGACTTAATCATCTTTGAATAGCTGACTTAGTAAACGTTTCAAAATTTGATTATAAAAAGGTATCAATATTAAGTTTCCGTTTCCTTGGAGGTTATATTGATTAAGCAAAATGAAACATTACATAGTCACTTATAAATCTAATTACTTCCCATTAAGTTCTAATTGGTAGTATATTGCTCTTTCCAAGATCTTATTATATAACTTAACTAGCACAACTATCAAATCTATGCTTCTATCATCTTTAACAGATACAAGGTGAAACTTATATTCTTGTTATTTAAAGGCTCAACCAATTAGGCGCCCTTTATTTTTGCTATTTGAAGTAATAGATCAGGCATAATCCTTTAATAAAAATTAAATGGATCAACTCCTTTTCTTATATTTGTGAAACTGGAGAATGAGAGGTTTATCTTCATATTAAACTCTGAACAAATAGAGCTTTCTTCTAAAAGAAACGTAGTCTTCATCTGTTCATTGCTTTCATTGCTATAACTGGCAGGTAGATACAAAAGATATCCTCTTTATCTGTGGTGGAGCTTTTGTTGATCTGGAGAAGACCATTTCTGAGAGGTAGTCGAATTGTGGTCTAAGCTTTTGACTGAGTGACCTATGCTAATTTGAAGGTTTGAACTTATATATTGTTTTATCCCAGACGACAAGATGCGTCAATTGGTTTTGGAGCACCTGTCCGTGCTAATATGAGACTTAGTGGGTTAAGTATTTCTGCAGCTGCCTCACTATTGGAACATGTGAGCAATGACTGGGTCATTTTAACATTTTGTATCTTTTTTAAGTTTTCTATTGTTTAGTATATGAATTCAACATTATCAACACCTTTTAGTTTATATCCCTATATATTACCTAAAGATTGCTTTTGGTGTTGCAGGTAGAGAGTGGTGATCTTACTGCTTATGGTCTTATACCTGAATTTGTTGGGCGTTTTCCTGTTGTAGTGAACTTGTCTGCTCTTGACGAAGAACAGCTTGTTCAGGTGTGCTTACTGTTTTGCCTTGGTCATAAACTAACCTTCTTCTGCCTCCTGGCGAACTGGACCACCTGTCTTTCTGCCTATGCAGCTATTCTGGAGAAGCTCTAGGCTGATTTATATTAAGAACTCATAAGAAGAGAATTGAATTCAGGCCTTGAACACCATGTTTGGGTAGGTGAAGCAGAAACATTGGAGAACTTACAAATTTTTTCCAGACTTCATAGTTAACAAATAAATAGAATAAGTTAGGGCTGTGAACAACTTCTCTTCTTTGGAGACATTTTCTAATCTAAGAATGTGTTGGAGTGAATATAACCCTAAGACAGGTATGTATTCCACGTGTTCGTCAGGACCTCAGAATTAATGGAGTCTGCATTTTTGAATTTTCTCTTCTCTGCCTCCCAAACAATGGGGATTATGCTTTCCTTGTTTGCCATTTCCCTTTCAAAATTATATCTAGTATGAGTCAATGTTTTTATTGTTGTTGCTGAGAATGTTTAAATTGTGAAGAAGGGATTGGTTTCAATCTCGCTAGCTCTTAGTTGTATTTCACGCCTTTTGCCATTCTTATCCAAAGTCCTTTCCTGATGGGTTTATTGTGTCCATTCTACCTGGCTAAAAGTTCAAAACATACAACTTCTCTTTCTGTACCCAATTTTCTTTGGTAACCCTGTCTTCTCCAGGATCTGTTATCACAAGAATTCAACTCTGCAATTACCATTACATTCGGTTTGGTCTTTAGATCTATGAAAGCAAATATTTGGTCTTCAACACTATATTTCACTTTTCTGGGGCATTTTCAAGTGAAGGTATTAAAACTTTTAAAACAAATATTTGGTCTGCAACATCTCCCACTTGGTTAGTACGATCAGCCTTGTGTTTCACCTAGCGGAAAAGAAAAACATTTCAGGTAGACTTACGCATCCCACATGTAGTCACTGAATAACATCAGGAACAAAGACTTGCATGCCAAGAATTTGATGATCAGACGATTGTCTCTACTATTTTGAAGGGAGGGAGGTAGCATAGAAATTTCTGTACATACAGTCCAGTTATGATCTCTGCTTTATTTCCCAAAAGCTCAGCTTGGAGTTCTATATTCTGAAGTAATTCTTGTTCCATTTTAGTTTAAATGGTACTTAGATATTAAGAATTGGTTTTGTAGGTTCTTACGGAGCCGAAGAATGCTCTCTGTAAACAATACAAGAGGATGTTCAGCATGAACAATGTACGTTATGATTGACAATATTATTCATAAGCAAGACATTATCCTATACTCAAGATATTTTTATATCGGATACAGATGGGCCTTCTGTATTTTCACTGAGTATTCAAATAACAGGTAAAGTTAAATTTCACGGACAGTGCATTGAGATTGATTGCAAAGAAGGCAATAGCCAAGAATACTGGTGCACGTGGTTTGAGAGCGATATTAGAAGATATTTTGACCGAGGCAATGTTTGAGGTATGCAAAAGCTAATGCTACTCATTTCTATCATTGCAATTGCTTTCATGTAGCATGCACACAAGCTCAAATGCAATGTGGAGGTGAATCATAGGTCATACTGGTAAGAAAAGCATTTGAACTACTTCAGAGCTTGTATATGACTGAATTGCTGCTTGTAGTAAATATGTCAAATTTCAGTAAGATTAGTTGACAATGATTCAGTCAGTTTCTCATCGGGTTCTTGGTAGGGGGGCATTTGCTTACATTTAAAATTTAAGTGATGCTAGTTGCATGATCAAAGGCCTCCTAAATCCCTCCTTGATGTCTTCGCAAGCTCCAGAATTCTCACATTTCTTCCATGAATTAGATCATGCAGTGCAAGGTCTCTGACGGGTACTTATAGCTTAATCATATTTTTCATATTACAGGTTCCAGATGCAAAATCAGGAACAGATCGTGCAGATACAGTTTTGGTTGATGAAGAGGCTGTAGGTGCACCAGATGCACATGGATGCGGAGCAAAAGTGCTCTTTTCAGACTGCGGGTTAGAAGAAATTCCAAGAAGAACAAAATCAGAAGATCCTAGAGTACGTTTTGATTTCTGACATCAGTTACTTGTTATAGATTTGAGCTGCTGTCCACTTTTGATTTGAGAACTTCAACGGATTGTAATCCGATGATTTCAACATTTTGGTGTCAGACGATATTGGATGTGCATCAGCACAATCCTTCTCCTCGTCTTATACCATGGGCCAAGTTGTCTCCCAACCAATACAGCCTCATCATTTCCATCATCACCAAAAGACTATAATATGCTCTAGTCACTAAATTTTAGAATTCTATTGACCACCCATTATCTTGCATTTCTCAGGAAGAGGACACTTCGGGGAAGAGAAGCTTGCAGGTAGATACGGAGGACACGTTGCCTGCCATGACCTTGTAACCGCACCAGTCCCAAAAGGGAAAATAAATCAATGTAAATATGCAGATGCTATCATAAATTTTTGGAAAAATGAAAGGCTTTCCCCCCTGCCCACTACTTGTTTCTACAATCACCGCATTGCTCTCTCCAAGAATGACCCAAACTAATACCATAGATCAAGAAAAATGCTTGAAATGGCATAGAACTGCTTCAGCAAATCATCGCTGTCGACTCATAGACAGCATTGAGAAGCCAACCACTTCAATGGCTGAAATGTATTTGTTGGCTATAGAGTCAACTATTATAATCTTCTGATTTAGTTTATTTTCAGCAAAAATTGAGGGTACATGAAAAATACAAGTATAAAAGGGGTGTGTAACATAAATTTTTTATGCTATAGTTTGAAGCAAATAGATCTTTTTTACAGTCTACCTTAATTTTCGTTCAAAAAAGTGGAAGTATAAGATTTATAAAATTAAAAAAGAATCTTCATTTTGATTATTATTTATTGTATATCTATAACCACCAAAAATGTATGAGCAAAGTAAGAAAGATAAATCCTCCATTTTTCACTTTATTTTTATTATATCAAATTAAGGGTTTTTTTTTTTTGGGGGGGGGGGGGCGGTAATAATTTAAAATTTCCCTATTTATGGATCATCATATCTAACAATTGAAAAAAAATATCCTATTTAATTTTTCCAATTCATTTTATGTTCTAAGATAATTAAATGATAATTATCTGTGCTGTATTAAAATTAAAATCACATGAATGATTTTTATGTTGATTTAAAATTTTTTACTCCTCTTCTAAATAGATTTTGAATCCAACACTTTAATTACGAAATATTCAATTTTGTAGAGGACTATTTGTCTACTTTTATTATATTTATAAATATACCAACAAATATCTATATGTTTTTATTCTCTTAATTTTTCTTTTCCCAAACATAATTTGTCCCCCAGTTCTTCAACTTTCATTTTCTTTCCATTATTGTCTAATTTTTTTAAATAAAATCTCCAACTAATCAAAAAAAGAGTTTCATTATCGTACATCTATTTACACAAACATAAAAGAAAAAAAGTCAATCATTTCCGTACGATCATATTTATCCTCAATTTTTATTGATATTCATTAATGACTTCGCTTTCAATTATATATTAATTTTTAATTTTAAAATTTGTATAATATCTATTGATATTATATGCTTTCAAGTATTACGGAACGAAGTGCATAATAAAGATAAAATAAATATTTGAATTAGATGTTTCTTGGAAAAAAAAGAAAAAATAAATATTTGAATTAGATGTTTCTTGGAAAAAAAAAAAGAAAAAGCAGACGTATGAGATGTGTGTACTAAGGAATGCCAGTTACGGTAATTGAAAATTAAAAAAAGAGAAATTAGGGAAGGGGGTTGGCCCCAAAGCCGAAATAAATCTTGGAGTCCAAACGCGCCCTTAAATCACAGTCCTTTCTCTGATGCGTTTAAATAGGGTTTAAGAACACGCGAAAAAAGGCATCAATCGACATAAAGTATATCAATGTTCAATACACATACATACTCACTCACAACTCACTGCTTCTGAAACTTCTCCTCACTCTCATTTGCAACCTGAGGTAAGCTCTTTCTCTCTCTCTTGGGGTTTTTACATTGGAATAGTCAAGTGCATTGCTTATATGCATGTACTAAATTGGTCTATGCATTTTGTATTGGATTCTCTGATTTGGGTAGTTAATTTCGGGGAATTTGATCAATTGCTTCCCATTGGCGTGGAATTTTGTTGCTCGGAAATTGCAGTTGCTACACTTTCTTTTTTTATTTTATTTTTTTTGGGGGGGTGGGGGGCCTAAGGCATGTATTACTTCCCCCGGCATAGCTTCTTTAGTTTTTTCCTTTATTTTGTTTGATTTGGTATGACGTTGGGACTGTTGCTGTTTTTCTTCTTGTATGTTAGGGAAGTATTTAGGTGATCGGGCTTGGTATGGTCACAATTTCTTTATTTATTTATTTTTATGCTCTGCAGTTCGGATTAGAGCTGAAGATCGTTAGTTATGTTTAGGATTTCACATAGGAGCTTGTCAAATTTTCTCCATAATATGTAGGATATGTTCTCTAAGATAGATTGAGTATGTACAGTTTGGATGAGTTTTACGTCCTGTATCTTTTCTGTTCTGCAACATGGCTTTCCACCTGTAGAAAGTGAGCTTCATTTCTGTTAAGTGGAACATATAAGCACCCAAAGATGCTCAATTACCCATGCCTCATTTGTATGCTTACTTGGATACAAACTTGACTTATTTAAGCAGGAAAATACACTTTCTTCTGCTGGTGAATTGTATCTGAGGATTCTTGTTGGTGCCTTGCAAAGATGGCAAACTTAACGTTAACTGGGATACTTGAGAAGGTAAGCATGGGTACTGTTAATTGTGATTTTTCTTTGCAGTCGTGCTATTTGTTTAGATATTAGTTGGAAGTTGGTAGTAGATTAATATGTGTATGCAATACAGATGACAGGAAAGGACAAAGATTACAGATATATGGCAACTTCTGATTTACTTAATGAATTAAATAAAGAGGGATTTAAACTCGATGTTGATCTTGAAGCAAAATTGTCGAACATTGTCATTCAGCAGCTTGATGATGCCGCAGGCGATGTTTCTGGATTAGCTGTGAAATGGTCTGCTCCTTCCTTCCTTTGACACATAGTTTTTTGTTTGCTCTGTCCCATTTAATTATTTTTTTACCCTTTCATTGTCTTTCCGTCCTTAATTTGACTGGGTTTTTATTTGAAATTGATTCACTTTAGCTCCGAGTGTTGGTCTCTAGTTTTCTTTTGCTCCCGCCTTTTATTAGATTCTACAAAATATTTTTGGATGTTCTTTTCCCTTTTTCCTTTGTTCAAATATTACATTTATTTGTTCTCGCCATTGCTTATATTTTTGAGCTTAAATTCTTGATTTCTAGTGCTATGTATTCTCTGAGTTAAATTAAAATTTAACCATCTGTGGGAAGTCTAATTTTGTTTGGTTTGCAAATGTTTGGTTCTGGAACTGCAATGTGGATCTGGTCTAAGATCCTACCAAGTTTGAGGAGGATTTGAAATGTTATAGAGGCTATACTATTTCACTAAATAAAGTTTCTGTTCGTTATTTTGGTTGAATCAAATGTGCCAGCAACAACATGTGCTTTTCCAATGATCATATTGCCTCACAATGTGAAAAATGAGCTTTCTTTATTGCTTATGAAGAACACCTTTTATGAAATGAGCATGTATGAGCCAAGTTTTATTTGAAAATGGGACATGTCCTGCTCAAATAGTCTAGTGCCTCTCATCTGCATTGAAATGCAAAAATGTTGGTTTGCTTATTCTTACTGTTTATTGGTTGTTTTCTTGCTTGGTTTGAGAGTATCTGAATAGAAAAAGTTTGAGTTGGTATTCCTTTGTATGGTGGTATTCTCATTATATTGTTTTTCAATGTGAATTTTAGTCTTGCTCCATTGGTGAAGAAAATTCACGAGCAGCAGGTTCTTGAAATGACTAACAAGCTTTGTGATAAATTGCTGAATGGGAAAGAGCAAAATCGTGACATCGCCAGCATTGCTTTGAAGACAATTGTTGCTGAAGTTCCTACGTTGTCTGTTGCAAAATCTGTTCTTGTCTCCATTTCCCCAAAGTTGATACGTGGAATAACTTTGCAGGTGAGTCCACTGTATGGTTTATTCTATACCAATATGGATAAATACCTCCCAAAGTTCGCTGGAGTCTAGTAATATTTATTTAAGCTGATCAATAGTTGATTGTACTAGTATACTTTTTGTACCATTTAGCAGTCTTGGATGATCTTTGTTCAGGAGATATCAGTTAATAATGAAAGGAAACCTTGCAATTTACTTATATAAGTGGTACTTCTAGTTTTTTCCTTTAGATTTAATCCTCAAACCTGGTGATATTACAATATGAGGTGTTTTAGTATTCCATCATGAGTTACAATCTCTTTGCTTGTTTTGCCTACTTGATAAAAAAACCTTATGATTATTTCTGTTTCTGATGAGTTTGATTTGTTGGTGAGGTTGGCTTCTTCTGAAATTACCTTCTTTAAAGTTGTGTTTTCATAAGATGCATCTGGTGAGCTGTGAGCTTAATTTTTAACTTCATAGGTTCCTATTCAGTTCATCATTGTGGGTGAATTCTTCTTTATTTTTTAACTGCTTCTTAGATGGTATCTGGCCGCGAACCATCATCTCCAAATTCATGGAGTATCTTGAGAGAAAATTGAATTTAGATCTCCAAGGAGTTGCCCATGTGTCTGATGAATATAAAGATTTGAGTACAAAGTTCAACATTGTCCATGTTGAGGAGTTAGTGGCATGATTAACCCATTTTCCTAGTAAGGACCTTGTCTATAGAAACCCTGGATCGTTTTAAAGGACTGCTAAAGTGGATCAAACATGATTTAGACCAGCTTCGGAGATGGGTCTAGTGTTATGGTCTGACGTTGCATGCTTGCAGTTGCAGTGTATGGATTTTGAGAGGGTGAGGATTGCCTTTGCAATGAAGCAGATTGCAGACCATTAGGTGGAAAAAGATTAAGCTTTCCTTTCCATATCCTTGGAGAAGCTTCAAGGATAAGATATGCAATTTCCATTTGTCTGTTATTCATCAGGGTCTTGGTCGAATTTAACTAGGATTAGGACTTCACTGTTGTTTAGAAGACTGGCTGCTCTATCTTGATATGATGCAATAGGATGCTCAGAATAAATTTAAGAAAAAAAATGATGCATTAGGTTTTCAACTGTGGTCCTATGTCCAACTTAGTTAAGAGTTTATTAGTATTTGGTGTCAGTATATTGTATTGCTTCTGTTTTGTGCATTTGAATAGCAAAGTTTATGTTCTTACAAATACCTTTCTTCTCTCTCAATTATTATTTATTTTTATGAAACTCATTTATTTTCTTTTCCCTAGGGGATGAGCACAGAAATCAAGTGCGAATGCCTTGATATTCTGTGTGATGTTCTTCACAAATATGGTAATCTAATGGCATCAGATCATGAGGTATTGCTAGGTTCATTGTTGCCCCAGTTGAATACTAATCAAGCCAGTGTCAGAAAGAAGGCTGTTTCATGCATTGGTAGGATTAACTATATCAAATATTCCAAAAATGATCCTGTCCTTTTGTTTTGTGTGTCAATTGATCTTCCTTTGAGATAATTTAATATAGAACTTCTGCTGCAGCATCTCTCGCTTCAAGCTTGTCAGATGATTTGCTGGCAAAGGCTACAGTTGAAGTTGTTCAGCTTTTGAAAACTAAATCAACAAAATCTGAAATTACACGCACAAACATCCAGATGATTGGGGCTTTAAGGTAAGTTATCAAGTCAGTTTTCTTTTATGATTGTTTCATCTGTCTATACTATGCTGCTTCAGTTGGATCCTTCTGTTGGATGTCGTCTTTTGTTGCTGTAGAAAACAAATGTTTGATGCAATTTGTTATTTCCAGAGTTGTATTGAGTACACCACACTCACTTATGAGAATGAATAAATGTAGCTCCTGACAACTATTGTGACTGTTTGGCTAACGCCATTTAATTGAATATTTTGGGTTCCTAATGATCTTGCCTAATTTTGAGTGAGCTTATGATCAAATGTCTGAATGTTGTCACTTCAAGTGCTGCTATATTTTAGAAATCCACGGATTTGATGACATTTCTATATTCAAATAATACATGTAATCTCTAAAATATGCTTGATAACTGATGTCCTAGTTTGTTTGTTCATGGCTTTGGATTGACAAAATCAGAGAGTTCTTAGTATGACCTTAAGATGGGATTAATGTGCTTGACTTGAGTTATTATAAGCTGGGCACTAACCTGATGTATTAAGGAAGTTGAAATAGCTGAAAAGAAGCAAACTACTTGAGAGGAAATTTCCTATTGTCGGCTAGGATCCCTACAGATGCTTGCCTAGGATTATGCAGTATGCTATAGGATCATTTTTATGTCTTATCCATTGCTGAGATATTATCTAGTGAATGACATGTCACCTTTTGGTTTTTAAGCCGCGCTGTTGGTTATCGCTTTGGTCCTCACCTTGGAGATACAGTTCCAATTTTAATCAACTACTGTAATAATGCATCAGAGAATGACGAGGAGCTTCGTGAGTATAGCTTACAGGTACTTGTTGTTTCCTCTGACATTTTTTTATGAACCTTTTAATGCAGCGTTCATCTATATTCATAGTTCATTTCTCTCGTATCATGTTTGGACTATGCCCTTGAGGTTAGTACGTTTCCTGTGCAGGCGTTAGAGAGCTTTTTGCTGAGGTGTCCCAGAGATATCTCTTCCTACTGTGATCAAATTTTACATCTTACTTTGGAATTTCTTAGTCATGATCCAAATTTCACTGATAATATGGAGGAAGACACAGATAATGAGAGTTATGCAGAAGAGGAAGATGAGTGTGTCCTGAAACTTTTTATTTGTTAATGATTTGTAATTGTCCATGAGAAACTTTGTCGCTAATTTGTTATTCTATGGCTTGTAGTGAGAGTGCTAATGAATACACAGATGACGAAGATGTCAGCTGGAAAGTCCGAAGAGCTGCTGCTAAATGCTTAGCCGCATTAATTGTTTCTCGCCCTGAGATGCTCTCAAGACTATACAATGAGGTATGCTTTGATGAACTTTATGAATATTACTGATATTAGACTTACCTGGTCCTTTGTGTCTGGGTGTGTTGCTGTATTTCAATAAAATGAAGTGTTACAAATTATAATGCCACTATGAACCATTAAATCCTATATATTTTGCTTAAACAACTTGAGTTTTATATTTCACAGTGATGACTTATGTAGCCTTTATTGTGATATCATTCGATTCATTCCCCATAAAACATAGTACTTTGCCATTCAGAAAACTGTATGCCATATGTTGTTAAAGTAAGCCTCTTTTCTGTACACGCTTACTACTTTACCCTCGTTTGGATGCTATTGACAATACTATAAATTTAAGTCCGGTCTGCTTTCAAGGTACATCAATATTTGATGCTTAAAGAGCTAGAAAGCTTTCTCTACCAATATCAAATGAGAAGATAAGATGAGAAATATTTGAGAGTTTCGTTTTCCCACTAGTGACAATGTTGTGTTGTAGTTCCAGGTTTGGATGTGAAGACTGCTAATTATTCTTTGGAAGTTACTTTATATTTAGTGATCAATATCATGAAACAGACTAGTGCTTATAATACTATTCATGGACTGTATGCTAGTGATAGAAGGAGACTGTAACTAGTGGCCTTGAATCTGCTCTATAACTCTACACAAATTCTATGTACTTTCCACTAACTTTTAATAGTTTTTTTGGTAAAAATAGTGAGAAGGTCAGCGTGAGTGATCTTCAAGGAAGATCATAGTGGACCAGTGGTGAAAATTTAAATTGCTTGCCTTGAGTTCAGTAATATAACCACAGCTCTGAACGGATGGATATATGAACCTAGACATCCTCTATAGGGCAGCAAAGATTTTTCTTGATAAAACTTGTACATTCTTTGGTGTAATGTTAGGTACTTGAATATACCATGTCCCCCTTACTGAACTAATTAACCCGTCATAGCTTTTTACTTAGTGTAATTATCTAATTGCTTCTTAATTTCAAAATTTAGATATGATGTTATGGTATAGATAGGGACTATATCTGCAATAACTAAGATGTGGTGAATGCAGTAGCAAGTAGGAAAGATAATTTTCCCCAAACATACGTTTTATAACATGAATTGTAGCAACTTTTTGTGGTACAATGGCAATTAAGAGGAATTCATTTAAGTAAAGCAAATTGTTCTTTTATTTAAAAAGTTCATTCAACTATTATCAGACCACTCTTACAATGCTGGTTGGAACTAGTTATATTGAATTTGAGATATTAGAATATAATTGGGAAGCATTTTTTATTTTCGTGAAAACTAAATTTGTAGATCTGTATTCTGAATGATGTTTCTTTTGTTTTAACCTAAGTAGAGTATGCTGGTCGACTAATAAAATATGGACGCTCTTCTTTTCAGGCTTGTCCCAAGTTGATTGATAGGTTTAAAGAAAGGGAAGAGAACGTCAAGGTACGGAGGAATAATCTAACTGGTCTTTCCATAGTTGTAGGATTTCTCCTTGACTTATGTCTTGCTTAATATGCTGCAGATGGATGTCTTTAATACATTCATTGAATTATTGAGACAAACAGGGAATGTTACAAAAGGGCAGACTGATTTTGATGAATCAAGGCAAGGCATTGTTTGTCCATTTTGAATTGTCTGATATTTTTCTAATTTATTGTCATTATATGGTGATAAGAGCATTTCTAAGAAGTCCAATTATTCTTATGGTATTCTAATTTTGGATTAGAAGAAATGCTGTTGTGGACCATAAGCTATGTAATAGAATCAAATCATGTTGCACAATTCACCAGATTGGTTCTGAAGGGGGGGTGGGTGGGTGAATTCAGGGGGGTGGGAGGATCATTATAGATATGGTTAATATTTTTGGTTTTTCACAATTTTGTCAACTGACGCCTTGAGTAAGCTGATGAGTTAACTAGAAAAGGAAGGCAGGGAAGATATGGTTTGGAGTTAGCATAAGTTTCTGTAAACTATACTTGGTTTCATATGGATGTAGTTGTGTTAACAAATTACACATACAAGACTCTTAACATTCTATACAATTTTTCTCTTCTGTCAACCTTTGAATTAATACTTTCTGCTTTGTGTACAATCGTTACACTATCCTGTTGAGCAACAGAGAATACCCTTCCAGCGCCATCTAGGAATGGCTCATCTGATTTATTATGATCTGATGCTTTAATTTTTTGCAGTCCCAGATACCTATTGAAGCAAGAGGTGCCAAAGATCGTTAGATCGGTAAATAAACAGCTACGTGAAAAATCTATCAAGACAAAGGTAGGAAGATCTTAAAGTACACTGCTGTTACGGTCAACATGAGCTTCTACAGTTTATTACTTTGTTCATGTCTTACAGGTTGGAGCCTTCTCAGTTTTGAAAGAGCTGGTAGTTGTGCTGCCTGATTGCCTAGCAGACCACATTGGATCCCTTACTCCTGGAATTGAAAAAGCACTCTGTGTAAGTTTTGTTGCCCTTAGGACTTGAATTACATAACATTTGTTCTTTTCCATATGTCTTATAAATATTGTGTTTTTGAATTTTACCTTTATCCACAGGATAAATCCTCTACCTCAAATCTAAAGATTGAAGCTCTTGTTTTTACGAGATTAGTGTTAGCCTCGCATGCTCCTTCTGTTTTTCATCCCTACATCAAGGTAATGGCTAAAAATCTTGTCTCTGTTTGAAAGGTTGGGTTGTATTCTGGAAATGTTCTGAGTGATAATTTTTACCTTGTTCAATCCTTATTTTGATAAGTTCACAGTTAGAAGGATGTAATTTTGATTCCTCTGAAATAATTTTACCATTTTTAGGGAATTACTTGTTTTTCTTCTTTTTTATTAATGGATGTATGCGGACGATTGGGTTGGAACTTTCTCATGATTAACATTAGTTTGCCAAATTATCAGAGAGATACCCTGTAGAATAGATATACTCCTTGAAGTAATACCAAGCAGCAAGCATGAAATATCTCTTAACGTCTAGATTCTTTGTCTGAGATGTTCATGCATAGTAGAAGTGTGTAAGCTTTTCTGACGAGCAGCCTTTTTTTGCTAATCAGCTCTGTGCTGATAAATATGGAAACCTCTGAATACCAATGAAAAAGAAATCTGTAAGGTCTTGCTTGAAGTTCGGTAATAAGGGGTGGTACCCCAATAGAGAAAGGGGGAATTGATGGAAGTCTCTACTTGCTGTTGGTTTAGGGATGTCTGTTCACTCTTGGTCCAGACTTCATATTGAAGAAGAGTTGGTCTTTGTTGACCTGTTAGGTTTAGGAACACTTGATTCCAATGGTAAGAAGTTGTTGACTATCACATAATATTGTCCATATCATACAGCTATATGTCTGTCATCATTCCTTTATTTCATTCCCTGTTTTCTGAAAACGGAGGTCCAAGACATTGGTGGATAGTTTGGATGATCCCTAACGGTCAGTTAATTTTGTAAAGGTGAACAAGGGGTGGAGGATCTATACCTAACCCTAGTATTGCAACATTGTGGAGATGGGAGAACAGTAATAATAAATAAAGCAATATGTGGAGTGGTTCTCCTTTGCATTGAGTGTGATGCTGCAATTATGATGCTGCTCTCTTACAACTAGTGATGTTATAACCAAAAACTTAATAAGTAGCTGAATTGAGCATCTGAATCGCAAAATAAGGAATTTCAAGTCAATCAGGATTGTGAATGGCTCTTAACTGCTTTGGAAGCTGTACTTCTGCACCAAGTGATTTCTGTAATCCCCTCGTAAAGGCAAAGTTTCTGAGATAATCTGCAGCTGCATTGGCTTCAATTCAAGTGTGAATTATTTATGCTAGCAGCTAGTTGCAACAAAATTTGCAAAAACTCGTCTTGGTCTTATCTTAGGGGCATATTTTTTCCTCTTAAATCCAAGATGATTTACTTGTAGAATCTGTTTCCACAAGTTATATTGACCCCGTTCTTTTTGATAGTTTAAGCCACATATCACATCCAGATGCTATTTATAAGTTATGTCCTTGATGCCTCAGTATTTACAGAGTACTTTGTGTCATCCGCTTACATGTCCCAATGATACTGTCCAGGAATTATTGTAAAGCTGAAGCAGACAAGCAGAAAGTTCTCATTATTAGTTTTCTTTTCTTCTTCTTCTTTTTCCTTTCTTTTTGTTTTTTTTTTGGGGGGGGGGGGGGAGGGGGACCGCATTCTGACTATCAGAAAAGTTTCTGATATCAATTTATTTTTAGCATTTGCGAAATCATACTAGTCAGTCATCCAGTTCAGTGGAAAGTCATATAGCATCATGATTCTTAGACCTTTGAGTGGAAGGAGAAATTGTTTTACCTTAATCTTTCTCTGATACATTTTTGTGTAAATTTAGATAATCATGTACATGTGGAACTGTTGTGGTTGTCAATGATCATTTATTCCTATAGCATGCTGCTATTATAAATCTTGTAGAAGTGAATGTTGTAACGTATAATCATGACAACTTTGCTGATCCATGATAGGAGCTTTTCTTGGTTGTATAATGAAGTATTAGTCTTGTTTCTCTAGGCGATTTCTGCTCCAATTATATCTGCAGTTGGTGAACGGTATTACAAAGTTACAGCTGAGGCATTAAGAGTATGTGGAGAACTTGTCCGTGTTGTGCGGCCAAATATTGAGGTTAGCTGCTTCATCTCTAGATTCTTTTTGCCTTGTAGATGCTGGCGGCTCCCTTCCTGAAAATTAAGGCGATTTTGTTGTCCAGGATTTTGGCTTTGATTTCAAACCTTTTGTCCATCCTATATACACTGCTATCATGTCGCGCTTGACAAACCAAGATCAAGACCAGGTTAGAGCCTTTTCTTTTGTTGAAATCTTTTCCCTCTTTACCTTCATGTCTTACTTTTCTTCTCTTGCAGGAAGTGAAAGAATGTGCCATCTCTTGCATGGGACTTGTGGTTTCTACATTTGGTGATCATCTTGGGGCGGAACTACCCACATGCCTTCCCGTGCTGGTGGACCGAATGGGAAATGAAATAACTCGACTTACAGCCGTGAAGGTTTGTTAAATTTTTTACCTTGGGGTTTTGTTTTTTAGTTAGTTGTGGTTCTCCATTCACGTGTTGCATTTTCAAGCACTCACAATAAGTGGTGGAAGTATTCTTCATTTAACGCACTATGTGACCGTTATGATTATGGTGACAGTGTCGGGAATTACTTTGTTAAGGTTGTCAGGATGAAGACTACATAAAATAGATAAACTTCCTCAGCTGTTCTGGATGGCCAAATTCTTCATATACTTGAATATTTGATGTGGCTCTTGTTAGTGTGAGGTTCTCTAGTGCTTTAGAAGAAGCTCCTCTGATTCATCTCCTGCTCTGGATAGTCTTTGTTGATTAAGGTTTTGGAGATGGGGAATATGAAATAAATTTAAGGTGTGTTTGGATAGAAGATTTGGTCATTTGGGTTTGAGGGAATGGTTTGACAGTAGGATTCAAATGATCCACCATAATGATTGAAGAAGTGATGAGTGTTAAAGAATATTAAATCCATTGTAAACTATCCAAACAAGTTTGATGGATTTGTGCATTATGGGTTCAAACTTCCACCGTGTTCTGGACTCCTGAATATGTGAGCACACATTTATCATACATGCCTTACCAAATGAACTCCTTTAGCAAGTGCTGAGGCAAATAAATCCCTAGTTGGTCAATCTTATTTACAGAAAGATTGAGGAATATCTTCAAAATTATAAAATGGACTTGGGTTGTTCTATAACTTAATCTCATGGGGACTTGTGAGATAAAGTCATAAATTGTATTGAGAAAAATATTTATGAGCTTGCAAACAATTGACAATATTCACTTTGTTGAATTTGTTTAATTTCTATTCTCAGCACAAAATTACTTGTCAGCTTTGGGACGTTGCTGTATTTATATTCTCATGTGCAAGTTTTCTACAACTTTATCCCTTTTTCCAGGCTTTTGCTGTCATTGCTGCTTCTCCTCTGCACCTTGACCTATCTTGTGTTTTGGAGCATGTAATTTCAGAGTTGACGGCATTCCTACGGAAGGTATAATAATATGCCTCTTTCCTTACAGCTTTTGGATAGTTTTTCCACTATGATGATTTGTAATAAAAGCTACTAAATGCTCTGATGTTTCTGGGAAATTAGGCCAATCGTGCTCTAAGACAAGCTACCCTGGGGACTCTCAACACACTAATTGTCAGCTATGGTGATAAAATTGGTTCAGCTGCTTATGAAGTTATTGTTGTTGAACTTTCAACTCTGATAAGGTTTCATAAATCTTTTTTCTTTTTTAAACTGCCAATGCAGTTGCCATTACTACATGGTTGCCAACTACAGTTTTGAATCCATTGGCATTTTTTAATACTAATTCTTCCTTGTGCTTTTCAGTGATTCAGACTTGCATATGGCTGCTCTAGCTCTGGAATTATGCTGTACATTAATGGCCGACAGCAGATCTGGTCCAAATGTTGGTTTGACTGTCAGAAACAAAGTTCTGCCGCAAGCACTGACTCTGATTCGAAGCTCACTGCTCCAGGGACAAGCCCTTCTGGTACTAATTGTATGCTTCACTGATTGAAAAATGTCAGAGAATAGTTTGCTTAACTATAACATCATCTTTGGAAATCACAGGCACTGCAGAACTTCTTTGGTGCCCTGGTTTACTCAGCAAATACAAGCTTTGATGTACTGCTGGACTCTCTTCTTTCAACGGCAAAACCATCTTCCCAGGCTGGAGCTGTTGCAAAACAGGCCTTATTTTCCATTGCTCAATGCGTAGCAGTTCTCTGTCTTGCTGCAGGCGATCAGAAATGTTCCTCCACTGTAAATATGCTTACGGATATCCTGAAAGCTGATAGCAGCACCAATTCGGTATGCTTTCTACTTGTGTTTGTCCCTGCCTTACTTTGCTTGAATATTTTAGTTGCAAGATTTCTATTAATTTTTAAGTTTGCATCTTTAGATGATTGCTGATGCACATATACCTACATCCTGACACTTGTGTGTCCATAGCATAAACCCTGGTTGATTTAAACAAGCTGTCTCCCCCTTACTTTGTTTGTCGCTTCTTTTGGTGCACTGTATTTGATTGAAACCTTGGAAGTAATTGGAAGATCTTTTATCTATACTATAGTTGTGAATAATCCAAACATGAACGATGTTTTGCTGATTGCATAATCTGACAAAGAAGTTATATGAATTCTCAAGCAATATATGCTACAAGATAGGAGATTCTCTTAGATAGCTGGGTGGTGGAGCTGAAACTTGGCTACTTATCTCGTGACCATGGGAATGGAGTATATTGGTGTTCTGCGAGCAAATACTTACAGCTTATAATGCTTAAGATGATATTGCTATACTTTTCTGGATGCCATTGTGAAGGACTAATCATCTATTCTCATGATTGGATAACTGTTCAGGCATTTTCCATCTTTTTTGTTTTAAATCTTTATTTTACTCAACAATAGAAATAATATTGAATACCAAATTGTATTATCTCTGTCTCATTACCTTATGTTTCAATATTGCTCACTGTACTTTCTAATAGGCCAAACAACATCTATCCTTGCTGTGCTTGGGGGAGATAGGCAGGAGAAAGGATCTAAGTTCTCATGACCATATCGAGAATATTGTTATCGAGTCCTTCCAATCACCTTTCGAAGAAATAAAGTCTGCTGCATCTTATGCACTAGGAAATATTGCTGTTGGCAATCTGCCCAAGTATTTACCTTTTATCTTGGATAAAATTGATAATCAGCAGAAGAAGCAATATCTCTTGCTCCATTCTCTGAAGGAGGTGCGTGTTGTATAGTTAGTCATTTGCAAGAAACTTATGTAATGAGCTTTATAGCTCAACCATGCTCAATTCTCTTCTGCATACAGGTCATTGTAAGACAATCTGTGGATAAAGCAGAGTTTGACGATTCTAGTGTTGAGAAGATCACTCATTTGCTCTTTAACCACTGTGAGAGTGAAGAAGAGGGTGTTCGTAATGTGGTAGCTGAATGTCTGGGGAAAATTGCGCTTATTGAACCTGGAAAACTTGTTCCTGCCCTAAAGGTACTTTCTTCAGTATGTGAATTTTGTTTTCTTACAGAAACATTTTATGTGATCTCATTCTTATGGATACATACTATGCACAATTTATAACTGTAGGAACGGACTTCCAACCCAGCTGCATTCACTCGAGCAACAGTTGTAATTGCGGTGAAATATTCTATAGTTGAGCGGCAGGAGAAAATAGATGAGATTTTGTACCCAGAAATTTCATCTTTCTTGATGCTTATCAAGGATAATGACCGGGTAATTTGCTAGATATTTATGACATTGTTGTAAAAGCTATTCAGTTTAGTTAATGTTCATGTTAGAATAATAAAATTGTGTTCTATATGTGCTATTTGGATCTCTCCTTAAATTTAATACATTTCATGGTTTATTGGTCTACATGCAGCATGTGAGGCGTGCAGCTGTATTGGCCTTGAGTACTGCAGCTCATAATAAGCCAAACTTGATAAAGGGCCTGCTTCCGGAACTATTGCCACTGCTTTACGATCAAACAGTGATAAAGGCAAGTACCTTATAGTATTAGCATGCCTTTTGTTATAGCCTTCAAAGACTATAAAAGTGCACAAAATTGGAACTGAAATTTCCTGCGCCTGATGTAAGTAACCTAATAGCGGCAGACACGAGAGTCTTCATATTTTAAGAGGTGCATTTTGCTTTTAGTTAGCAATGGGCTACACTTGCTATAGGCGAACGCACTATTCCTCCTCTTTCGTTTAAGCATTTGGCAGGGTTAAAAGCGTGAGAATCCTTGATATGGGATGTATGTGCAGTCCGATCTTGTAATTAATACCATAGTATGTAGTAAGATATATTTTTATTAATCATGCAAGAGGTCCATTTTAACACTACTCTATTGGGTTTGGTTATTCATCAAATAATGGATTGTGGCACAGGAGATCACCCATTATTTGGATTGTAAATGGATATTCTTGAGACAGCAATTTTAGTTATAAAAACGGAAAAGAAGTCTGACATTTCCTTTGAGCATAGTACTTCCTTGTTTTATCAACTTTTGGACTGTCGTGATCAACTCTGTGGATTTCTCTCCCATTTTTGTCTCTTTTTCTTTTCTTCCCTATTTCATATTTTATTGTAGGTGGTGAAAAGGTGTATTTCGTTTTGCTAGTTATGTTAACATTGTTTCACTGGACATCGTTTTTCCTGTCGTCATTACCGAGGACGAAAATGCTGCAACTTTAGTATTATTACCTCCTTTTACCTTCGGTGGCAACTTGGTTTGATTTTATCTGTGTGTGTGTGTTCTGATTTTTGTTTTAATTTTTTTTTTCCTTTTTTCCTCTAGGAAGTGTCTTTTATTAAACTCAATTTATTGGTCAATTATCTCTTTGCAGAAAGAATTGATCAGGACAGTGGATCTTGGTCCTTTCAAGCACACAGTAGATGATGGGCTTGAATTGAGGAAAGCTGCTTTTGAATGTGTGGACACTTTGTTGGACAGTTGTCTGGATCAAGTGAATCCTTCTTCTTTTATTGTTCCGTACCTTTTATCTGGTTTAGATGGTGAGTCTATCCAATAGCATCAAATATCTATGAATATATCACAATTCATTTTCCCCGGTGGTGTTGATTTTAATTTACTTTTGATAATAATGCAAAGAATTGAAGCACATAAATTCAAAGCTACTTTTATTGCTAGCCTGTCTCACTGGTTTTCTTCATTTCAGATCATTATGATGTCAAAATGCCTTGTCATCTTATCCTTTCAAAGTTGGCCGACAAGTGCCCATCTGCTGTGTTGGCAGGTATCTCCTGTCGTTACGTTTTGGTTGCAGATGATCTTAATATTTTCCAATTAGTATGTTAAGTAGATATTAATCCAATTTTCACCAAAATATTGCACTCCAGTATTGGATTCCTTGGTGGATCCTCTCCAGAAAACTATCAACTTTAGGCCCAAGCAGGATGCTGTCAAGCAAGAGGTTGACCGTAATGAAGACATGATCCGAAGTGCCCTCCGGGCAATTGCATCCTTGAATCGCATAAGGTATTCTTAGGTTTCAAATTAATATTTTCTGTTAACCTCAAAATCCTCCTCAAGGGTATATTCCCCGATGGCGATGACAAGAAATCCATATAACATAATAATTTATGTGTTCTTCCACGAATTCATTAATTTTTGTCCTTCTGTGGTTTCTTTGAACTCTACAAACCATCCTCACCATCTGTTCTCAAATCTGTTTCTTTCTGATTTGGTTTCTGGCCATCCTCACTCCAGTTATCATTCATATTATGACGGAGCAAGAACATGGCCAACCTGTTTATAAGGTGTTTCTGTTTCTGGCTTTCTATGACACCACTGCTCTTGCAGTCACATTTTTGTTACCTTCTGCCGATAAACGAAATATTGCTATTATCAATAGCCTTTGCTGATCTTCTGAGTGCAAATTCATCCTGTTGTTTGTAGACTATAGATATTGTTTTTGCACATTTGAATATAGAACTGTTGGAAATTATTCATTACAGGTGTAATGACTGATTCTCTTTTCTCTCCCCTTTACACTTGCAGCGGAGGAGACTGTAGTCATAAGTTTAAGAATCTCATGAATGAAATTGCCAAGTCAGCAAGACTCTCAGAGAAATACTCTTCCATTCGGAATGAATAAATTTGTTCCACTCAATGCTTCCAGTTGATGCTGCAGACTTCAGAAGCATGTATTTGACTTTCCCTTGACCCGTAATCTTTTACCGATGAAGAACATTATACAGGTCCACGGAAAAGGGGTTAATTTACTGAACATACCATGCCGGGCTATTGCATCTACAGTGAGTAAACTAAGCTATCCTGTTGGGGGAACTGGGCATGTGACTGCCCTGTACAGCATAGTCCTAGCTTTTCCATTTGGCCAGTCGAGCTTCTGTCCTGGTCGGACTTCCAAAATATACTGGCCTCTCTCTTTTGTTAATTCGGTTGACCATTGCTGTGTAAATTGGAGATTCATGCAATTTTCGATTGAATTCGACTAATGTTGTTTAAGGCTCTCCTTTAGATGCTATGTATTGCTAAGTTTGGTGGGTGCTGCTGCTGCACCCATGGCGTTTTATGTTTTGGATCATTAGAACTGGGTATGGATTTGAAAGGAAACCTGGAAAAGTTTGGGAGACACTTTGAGGAAGTGCAATTAATGTAGTCACTCCTGTTTGCCCTTAAATGTTTCAATAGACATGGACTCTTCTGAGGTAACATTTATCTAGAGTTGATATATATATCTATATATATGCTCGAAATAAAAGCTCTTTTTTAAAAAAATAAACAATAATTATATAATTACATCAATGATAAATACATCAATTGACTAATAATTTCATAAATTGGTATTACTTTAACTCACTCTTAGTGGGACAAATGCTTTCATTAAGTGAATAAAATATACACACGAACTCGAATCCATAACCTCCTTATGAAATTTTAAGATCTGCTATTTATGTATTATTTGAGTAAATTACACTTTTGGTCTCTATGTATAGCAACTTATTCGCATTTAATTCCTAATGTTCATCTTTCACTATTCTAGTCTCTAGAGATTGCAAGTTCACTATTTGAGTCTCCAAAGATAATAAATTTTTGCACATTTAGTCGGATCGCCAAAACTAACAGTGCTAAATTATATGACCATGCAACACTTGGTTGGTGCTTATATCGTCCCATTTAGAATTTGTGAAAAACATGGCCGTGTTCTTGTTCCCCATCCACTCTGTTGGCAAGTGCATCTTTGCTTTCATCTATCTTGGATCACTTTCTTAGCGGAGGAGTCGATGCTGGATGAATCTGCGAAAACGGGGCTGCTGAAGAATGTGGAGATGAGGGCCGACGAAACATGGGGGACTCTGAAGGGAAGGGTGTTAATTGCAGGACATGGAGGTAGTGTTGGTGAACCAGAATCAATTGAGTAGGATTTTTGATAATTCGAATTGCATTGTTCCTTATGTTTTAATAATGAGGCAGTGGATGGGTTTTATACTTTAAACGAATTGATTTCCTCCAACTGTTGTTCCCTAACAAAAAAGCACATCAACAAAATGCATGTGTTTAGAGAAGAATGGTGCATGTGTTTAGAGAAGAATGGTGCATGTGTTTAGAAGCAGAACTAGTTGATAAATGTAAATGATGCATGTGGTTAAAGAAGAGTACAGCCAAATCGGTCGTCTATTAGTTTTGACGGTTTGAATCTAAAAAATCATGAAAAATGAAGATTAGGAATTAAAAAGGAGTAAGTTGGGATATTGTTTAGTTATAGTTATGCTGCATAACTGGCAAAGCAAGTCAGGCCCTTATATTTCCTATTTCATGGGGAGTGAAGTGTTATAAATTATAAATCTGGGGGTTATTCTGTAAATTTTGTATTGTTGGACTTGGAGAAAATAAACAAGTGGTATGAGTACCTTCCCTCTTCTGGCGCTAGGGTTTCCCCTTTTTCCTTCAATTTCTTCGGAGAAGTAGCGATCATTCAAATTATCGTCTACGATAGTCGATAAAAATTTGCTTTCTATATTCGTATAGTATGGAAGGCGTCGAAGGTGAAGAGGTGAACATTGAAGAACTCGCTTCTAACCTCTCTACTTACCGGGAACAGCTTCAGCAGGTAATTCTTCACACCTTTTGTTTGTTTCTTCATTAGCATGCGAAAGATTTGCTGGGAACTCTAAATTCTATAATTTCCATTGTAATTTTGTTTCTTTTTGGTCTTTTAACTGATTTATTTGATTGGATAGAATTTAGGACCTTTTGAGAGATGGGAGTTCTTTTTAGTTTGAATAAGTGGGGATTCAAGGACGGGAAGAACCTCAATCAGTGTTGTTAATTAGGAATTGAAGAGAGAAAAGTTTTGGGGGTAATTAAATGACAGTTGTTTGGGGAAGTCCAAAACAAGCTGAACAATTGCAAGGAAAAAGAATAGCTATGGTAGAAGAGCAACCACGTTTCCATCTGTTCCAACTCTTCTTTCTCTGTTCCCTCTCAAGAATCAAGTATGAGAATATGAGGTGGTTGTCTTGTCCATTTTCTTGCCCCAAGAAATCCTTACGAAAGAATGTGATTGTTTGGCGTAATGGCATTCTGGTAGTGCTGATATAATAAAGTTTGGTTCATTGATTTGCTTCTAGAAGTGCTGGCTTTATTGAGTTTGGATGTATTTCTTTGTGTTCACATGAAATAACTAATTTTATCATTGTCTTTCAGTATTATTGGTTAAGTCGATTATTGTAAATCCCTTAGAATGAACAAATAGCTTGTTCATATTGACATCACATGGAAGTTCTAGTGATGAATGATCAATGATCCTAAGAAATTGCTTTTCAAGCTTTCTGTTCCTTCTCTTCCCTTTATGAACAGAAGCAACCTGGTGTATTTTCTTCTTTATACCTACTGTGGTACTTTGTCTTCACTTCATTGTAGAGTTTTTGTTTTCATTATGCAGTTGTGTAGGTTTTCTTCAATTTACAACACAAGCTGCTAATTCCTTAGCAATATTTTCCTTTTTCTATGATTCAGGTCCGCAAAGTATTGAATGATGATCCTAAGAACTCTGAACTTTTGGATATGGAGAAGGAACTTGTGGAGGTGATCTCATATTTGTCTTTACCCCCAGGAAACCCCCTACCTCCTCTCAATCCCTTTTTATATTTTTCCATTTCCATTTTATTTTATCTATTTTTTATTAACTTGGTGGGGTTTGGGTCGAAAAACATTTTTATCAGCTTAGTGGTGGCCATTTTCTTTAGCATCTAGCATTATAGGCTAATAAATTTGGTTAGAAGGTCATTCTATGTATTTGTTGGAATTGAATTCAACTATCTATTCCTCCTTCTCAAATATTATTATTGCTCAAACAAGCAGTTTGAAGGAACTACCCTGATGAGGAGAGATCTTTTTGTCCTTGGTTCGTTAAGGTGAGGTTATTTTATATTGTTAAGAGAAATATGCACCCTTGGTGTAGCGAAGCATGGGTATTTGTGAAAGTTGTGGAGTGTGAGACTTTATCAAGGTGCACATCACTTTTGTCTTGGTTATATTGCAGGTCTGCTATGTTTGGTGACGGCCAGCTTGCCTCTCTCTCGTGATTTTCAGATGTCTCTCTGGATTTGAAGTTCAATGTCTTTTAATCTCTAGTGAGTTGCATTAGGAAAAAAAATGTTTGTTTTCTAATTTGAACTTTGTTGATTATGTGGCATCAGGTGATTACGTTGACAGAAGAACTTCTGGCAACTGCAAAACAAAGTGATGGTAATTCTGAACTGGTTGCTGGGACTAGTGCGGAAGTGTCTCCTAGCTTACATCTTCCTGGGAGCTCTTCTGATGTGGTGTGTTGACTACTGACTTATTTCAAAGATTATTCAGATTTTGCGCATCTCCAGATTAATTAGAACTTCTCATTTGATATGGAAGTGCCTGTATCTTTTCTATTTTTGGTAATACAAGTTGTCCGGTGGACTCAAATCTCAGTGGCTGCACAAGGGTTCCTTTAGGATATTTCAAATGATTTTCTTTGCTGGCCTTTAACATTCTTCAGCTCTGGAATTTCACAAGTTTCATAGAGTGGACTTATTAAGTCCACGAGCGAGCAGTCTTTCAATTATAACCTAAAGAAAAACGAGTCATTGCACTTAAGCTCTGAACTTTCCGCTGCCGGCTGCTCTATGCTGCCTTAATTCACTTTGGAGTCTGAATTGATTTGAATCAAATTTTCTTTTATCTGGAGTATGAAGACATCATTTTGATATTTCTATCCCAATTAGAAAAATATTCCATTTGAAACAATAAAAATAATTCTCTCTATTCATTTGCCTCCATTACTAATGCCTTTCTGTGTGGCAGCTGTTGGAGCATTTAAAACTATTATCAAAACAAACATTTCAATTGCACTCATTAAGTTGCTATTTTGATCTTTGATACGGGAAATGGAAATTATGAGGACTTAGTCATAAACCCTGATACCAGCCTAGGAACATTTTTGTAAGGAGAATCAAGTAATTATTTGCTTAATGAAAAAAGAAAATAGGTTATGGAATTTGTCAGTATAAGAGGTCGAGAAAGGGGACCTCCAGTTTTGGTTTAATAGAGCTCTTCAAGTTCACAAAGTAGTCAATTTTAAACTAGTCTGGATTAAGGGAGGGAGCAATGATCAGGTGGTGGTGGAAATTCTGATAGTGATGGGTCACTAATGTGGTAAATTGGGAGCTAAGCCGGTGGTAGTGGTTACAGCAATGTGATTGACCATAGGTAGATATAGGTCGTGGTCTCTGGGACGGAAGTCTTTTTTATCTTAATTTATGTTTCGCATTTAGTATTCTACAAAATTTTCTTTATATAACCAAGGGTTTAAGTTTTACCTTCTCTCATCTCATCCTATTGCTTCTCACTACTTTCTCATTTTTGTTTGATCTTGTTAAAGCAGCTTATGGCAGCCCCCACCATCCCATTCACCATAATAATGTTAGACTTCAATGATTGTAACATCGTGCATGTTTCAACTCTTTTTCTTTTGATGGCTTTGTTTCACTTGTTCCCTCTGTTTTAACTTGTTTTTATGATGACACTGCCTTGCTTTGCTCGTGGTAGTGATAATTTCAAATTTTTAATCCAGAAATCAAGATCTATTGCTAATTATGGTGATAAGTTCCCAGTTGGCGCAAAAGTTCAAGCAGTTTGGAGTGAAGATGGAGAGTGGTATCTAAATTTTTTTCACATTTTCAATATGTTCTACTTGAATTGTTTATTTCATTTCCTCTACCTTTTGCTTGTCATCTGTGGTTGATTTAGTTGACATTCAGGTATGATGCAACAATTGAGGCACTTACTCCAAACGGGTATTATGTACGGTATGATGGATGGGGTAACAAGGAAGAGGTATGATTTGTGTGAAATTGGATTGTTATTTTCCAAGTTAAGTCGACATCTTAAGTCTTGGCAAGCTTCAAGGCTGTCCTTTTCCTTAGGACCTTATCTAGATTCTTGTTCCCCATTAGTCCTTTTAACTTTTTATCTGTTGAACAAGGCTCAGAAGTGAATTACAAATTCATCAGTAAATATCTTTAATTATGAGATCAAGTTGGAAACCATTATATCATATTCTGAATGTGTTATATTATTATCCTTATTTAGACCTGTTGCATACTCTAAGTAGCAATCAGAAATTCGACATCCATTTTCATGATACATGCTTAGATCAGGTGGTGACCTAGTCGAGGTGGGCATCCAAGTTGGTTTGGACTTGCTCCTTTTTGAACTGCAAATCCCATTTTGGCGTTGTTTTATATTGTGATATTGATGTAAAAGATAAAGTAGAGTGCTACAGAGCATGCATCACTTTCCTGTAAGAGATGAAGAATGCCAATCTTCAATGAGATCATTTATGTTCTGAGGCTTTTTATTAATTATGAGTTCCATCATTAATCTCTCTAAAGCCATCACAGATAATAATATTAAGCATCACACTTAGACATTGATTTTTAGCTTTCTTTCTGAATGTTGAATGTTCAAGTAATTTTCATTTCAAAGACGTCCTAATTTGCTCATGTTATTGATGCAGATGACAGTTTGGTCCTATACTAACAAATTTACATGAATAAGTCCATTTTATGTTAAAATACTCGACATAAATCATCTGTGCTCTAGAAATATCTATTCTTTCATTTAACCTTTTAGGTTAACTTCACGAAATGAGGTACATCATAGGGTTTTTGTTTACAAAACCAACAACCTGATTTCTGATCTTACTTACTCATCTTTTATTCAAACCTCTGTTGTTATTTTCTTATTAGCCCTCAGTTTTATTTATCTTTTCTGTTACACTGTTATATAATTTAATAATTAACACGGTTGAATGGTTGATCTATTACCAGGGTCGATCTAATTGAGCTCTTGCTCAAATGAGAAAACCAACTGCTAGTAAAGAAAATGTAAAAAGAATTCTAAAACCCACGATATGGAAGGCAATAGAACAAAGTCCAACTTTTATTGGTTCTCTTGTTGTCAGTTGTAGCAACAATAAAACAGGAAAAATATTTGATAGATAGAATGACTAATGTGACTAAAAATAGAGGTAGCAAAGTGAAAAGACCCTGAAAATACGACCATTCTAATAAAATTTCTGAAACATTTACTTGTCTTGAAAAGCCATGATTCTAGTGGCCTTAGGACTTTTGAAGCTTCATTGTGCTTCTGTTTACTAGTTATCCTGTGCATAATTGGTGATTCCAGGTTGATCCCGATAATGTTAGACCAATTCAAGAAGGCACTCCCAACCCTTTGCTAGAAGCTGAGAGGATAGCTGTGGCTACAAAAGAAGCCCTTAAACGAAAGATTGCCCAAGCTGCTGCCAAAGACTTCGAAAACTGGACTGTGCCACAAAAACTTCGAATTGATCCAAATGACCCTGAAGATATGGTATGTGAGAATTAAATTACATTGCAAAATGATTATGATCACATTGTAGCTGCAATGTGCAGGTGCTTTCAAAGAATCTTCACTAGCTTTTTACATACCTAACTAGTGTGACTGTGTAGCTTGCAAATGATAGCTTAGTATCTTTTAGCCAAAGATACTGTCCAGTTTTTGGATCAAGTAACATCATCTTGCTAAACCCTGGTGAGAATTCCAGAATTTGTGTTTCTGGTTAGAGGTCCTTTATCATGATTGGTGGCACTTGGTGTTTAGGAATCTTCAGTTTTTATTATCATTTTGGCACATTAGGTGAAGCATCAAACTGACATTCATGTTTCTGGTCAGAGATGCTTACTGCTTCCTCTTGATTTACGGCGTACTATTAGTATATCTACAGTGTTTGTTATAGTTATTCTGGCACATTACACAAAGCATCAAATAATATTTCCAGTTCTTTTCTTATGTTTTATTTTCATGTTTCTAGCATTGGATATAATTATTCCCCTGGAATGGGGGAAATGAATAAACCGATTCATTTTTTGTTTGCTTGTTTTCATTTTTTCTTATTTACTAATTAATTATATATGGTTTCCAGATCTTCTTATTTACTGTTTCCGTTTGCAACATCTGCTTGTTTTATTGTCACTAACTTGCTGTATAATTTCCCACACTTTGTTTACAGAAAGCTGCCAAGCGGAAAAAATTACATGCTTTTAAGTCCAAGATGCGGATTGAAGCAAAAGAAGTTATGCAGAATAAGAGGCAGAATGCCTGGCAGCAATTCCAGACAACTAAAGGCCGGGCTAAAAAGGTAACCTGCCTGCTACTATCTACAAAAGTTACTGCTTGTGTGTGCCTGTGTGAGAAGTAATTGTGGCGAACTTGCTATATTCTTTAGCCATCTCCATTTTTGGTGGTCTGCAAGTGCCTACACTATCTTGTTTCTATGAGTACATGGTTGTCATTTCAAATATAGAGAAAATTATGTTTCATTGCTACGCTTGAGTAGATTTTTCTGACTTTTACCATGATCTTGTAGTCTATTGTGTCTGATTATCTGAATTATAAAATGCTGTCTATCTCATCTGACCTTGATTTCATACTTATAATAAGCACTATACTATTAGCATGTAGAGAACCATTTATTATGGGCTAATATGGGTGAAAAGAAATAGATTAATTGACAAAATTGTAAGCAACTTAACTCAAAATATGAGTTGAATAATTCATTCTTGAGTACTGCAATAGATTATTGCATCTATATGGAAGCAATGATGCCATTGCAATAGGCGCGCCCCCGATCCAGGTGTTTACCCAACGCCAATGGAGAATCACTGGACCCCTGAATTGAGCTTGATTAGTTTGACACAAATTTGAGCTTCGGGTCAAAACCTGACAGTTTTGACAGTTTCTGTGTGTGTTAATGAAATCTAAGAGAACAATTAAGTGTAGGGGATTGCAAAACCAAGACTAGAACCGCATGGATTGGTAACATGAGGTTGAAATATCCTGAAGCAGTAAAAAAGCCCCAGTAAATGCCATGGTGGAAAACACCATTTCGTTCTATAACAAAAACTTGCAAGAAAAAACAAGAGGGCGGAACAATGAAAAGATATTTGAATCTCCCAATTCTTGGTAAAAATCTATACCATGAATTAACTGAAACAGAGAAAATCAGAAGGAATTCCTTATTTCATGTTTACAGTGGTCCAGTATGTACTTGATTGGTAAGCCCAATCCCCAAACCCGAAAACATATGGCCAACAATCAGCATCTGAACACCCTGAGCGAAGCAATTTATCAAAGCCATGCACCCGACTGAGCAGTATTGACATTTTCCCCAGTTCTGTTGTCACTGTTGAGCGGACACGCAGCAGAGAAAGAGCTACTAAGTACACCGATGAGCTTGGCTGCATCAACAGCTTCCTTGTGGGAAATGGTTCTATATTGCTGTGCAGAATGGAGCCAAACTGTTGGAAACCTGGTTAACCTTGACAGTGAAGTCTGGTCAAGAGATTTTGGGGGGTAGATAGGGTGTTAATCTAGCTAGCCTTCGTGATCGAGGGTTTAATCTAGCTTATTGGGTAGGATAAGCTCCAATGGTGTTGAAAATTGTGTATTGGGTTATTTTTGGGCATAGAAGCTACCGCACCACACTCGTTCCATTTTTCTATTAGGTTTGCACCTGGGCTTTATTTACTATCATTGTAGGTTCTCTTATGTTTTATGGGTGTGGAGAGGGTTATACATCACCTATTGTCAGGCTTGCATTACAAGCTTGTTCTATAGCAGATGAGAGGACTCTTTGGGCCCCGCTGGCTGTAGTTCAGAACCCTCAAAAAGAAGCCTTTTCACGTGTCATTGCTGTTCCTCTGTTTTGAAGCGCTTCAGTCTAGCCATAGAACTTGTATGCATATTTCTCCTTTCTGTGGATTTATTGCTTCTTCAGACTTGTCAATTACTTCTTGGTGGAGTGTAAGCCTTAGCCAGCTGATACCTAGTGAACGAGAATAAAGCTATGGTGTCTAATTTTAAGGCATCAAGGGTTACAAGTTATGTGTACTTTTTCTCCAACTGAAACATCAAAAGCCGAGTTACTGCATCGTATATCTTCTATACAATCTAATTAGTGTTCTGTTCTCTGTTTATGTGCTCTCTCTTATTTTTCTGTTTATTGATCAGGTCGGTTTCTTCTCTGGGCGAAAGCGAGAAAGCATATTTAAATCCCCAGATGATCCTTTTGGGAAGGTTGGGGTAACTGGAAGTGGGAAGGGTTTGACTGAGTTTCAGAGAAGAGAAAAACATCTTCATCTGAAAGGAGCTAATATAGAAATTGCAGATGGTGAAAATGTAGAAACTTAGATACTGAATATATTTTCGGGTTTTCTTGTGGTTGTGTAGATACATATCAAAACTTCCGACCAATTGTGAACAGTTTTAGTAGCTTTAAGGTTGGGTGTGTTGCTCTTATTAAGCAAAACATGCTACTTCTATCACTGCAGTTGATAATTCATAATACTCAAATTAATAGCTTGGTGCTTATGCTGCTATGCTGTCTAATCCAACATCCTTAATATATTTGCAGTATTGTTGTTGTATTCAGAGTTTGTTGCAGCAAGGGGTTTTCTACAATTGCTGAAAATAAGTGCATATCCTTAGCCGTTTCCTCATGTTCTGCAATTTATTGGATAAAATTATAAATATGAACTATGAATGCTTTTTCACCTATTCCAATTCAATCTTATTCCACTTTTCGTTTTTGTTTTCAGATATTTTCAACTTTCAATTATAATTAACTTGTATTGTTTATTGCAAGCATCAGTTAGATGCCCATATATACCAAGTCTTGTAGTCCAATACGTGTTGCTATAGAAATTGAGGTCCTTGCATGAATTTAAGTTTTTCTCTTTTTATTAATATTCTAAAGAGAAAAAAAAACATTTATGATGAAGATATGATACGTTTTAATTGATAAGAACAACAATATAGGATTTGTATTTAGGAAATTGAAGATCACTATTATAATTGATCGATCACTTTGTTACCTCCAATTTTTATACTAACAATTATACATATTATTAATCAGATGATGATGACAATATTCAGCTCAGGACATTAGATAAAAGTAAATTTTGTTTTTTGTCAGAATTGGTAAATGTATGTATAAAAAAGAGTTTATTAATTTTTTTATTACCACTCATTATTAAGTTAGTAATTAACTATATCTATTATAGCATTAATATTTATTTAAATTAAATTCAAAATTACCCAAATAATATTTAACATTCTGGCAAATTTCTATAGATTTCAGAAAATTCTCAAAAATTTTGATAAAATTGATGTCAGGCGCAAGTTGAATTTCATTTTAACACTTCATTTCATTTAAAATTTTGGAATAATTAAAGAAAACATATATAAATAACCACATATAGACCAAGCCAACTGAAATACTATCGATCGTGCAAGATAAGAATTATATATATATGTTAGCATGTTTTGTAGTTAAGGTAGATATTTTAAAAGTGGTCTTACATGACTCTAAAAAAGCCAGAAATGGAGACAGCGTTCTCACTCAAGACACATGCACATTGCACATATTGGAGCTATTTTGAAGCTTTTCATATGGTGTGGATAATGTGTACATATGTATATTATATAAGTATAAATGATGAGAGAGAGAAGAGAATAATAAAGGGTATGTTAATATGTATGGATGGAGGGACCAAGTTAATAGTTATGCCCATCTTTTGGGCAACATACTGAAGCAGTGGTGGTAGGAGAATTTCAAATGGGGGATTTTCTTTTTTCTTTTTTTTTTTTTTTTGGGGGGGGGGGGGGGGTTGTCCCTCTTTCCAACATGTTTCAGACATGTCCCTCTTGTGAAAAGGTGAATCATTCATTCACACAAACAACAACACAATCAAGACATCATCTCTCTCTCTCTCTCATATATATATATATATATATATATATATGTGTAAGGAGAGGTTTTCTTTTGTTTTCATCTTTGTTCTCATGACTGTAGCCTTGTTGTTGTTCTATAGTGTACTTTGATTGTGTAATATGACAATTAATGCATCAAGGCTGCAATAGTAGAATTACACTAGCACTAGTGTCTTCAACCAACCAAAAAGTAGCTAGAGCCACTAATATACACACTGCTTGCACATGTTCTGTGATCAACCCTTTGTTGACTATCCGATCATCATATGCAATAGTACTAAGCTTATATTCATTGGATCTTCATTTTATATATACATGATTCCATCATGTCAAAGCTACTTTGGATTTGGAGTCCCTCTAAAAACATACTTTTCTTGTGACATTACAAAATACAGATAAAGACAGGCTTGGCCTGTTTCATTCTTATGGTTGTGGGTTCGATTTTCTCCGCACTCTTATAAGCAACCTATGATTCCAAAGACATTGTCCAGAGATAGGAGAATATCCATCAAGATCATCTGCCTAAGGAGCAATTATTGATTCCATCTTCTATACATTTATGCAACTAATGCCATTAATTATCTCAGCTATGGCACTAGCCTTTCTTTTCTCCTTTCTCTACTCTTAGTACAACAAGTTCAATAATTAAGGCAGCAGTGAACAACACAAAGTTCCACCGCAATCATACAACATCATTTGATGGATATACATTAATGTCATCTCCTGCAACTTTAATGGTAATGTTAGAATCTTGCAATGTTGACGAGGATCGATTGTTCGAATACCATCTAGCCCAAAAGAGGTAATTGAAAAAGTTGAGGAAGCTCAGAACTGCCAAGAACCAATAGAAAAGATCCAATCTGTCTTTGTTGAGATCATTGTCACTCAGCCATCCATCACCAGATGAGCCCGAAGTCACCTTATTCACAATCGACACGAGCAAAGAGCTCAGGAAGAAGCCGAACGAATACGAGCAATAAGTTATAGCTGTTAGAAACGATTGCATCCCTTTCAAAGACTGCTTGTAGAAGAACTCAATTAGGCCAACTGCAGTCAACATCTCTGATATCCCGAATATCAGAAACTGCGGTGTGATCCAGAATATTGACAGTATCTCATGCGACTTCACGGCCGACTCCCGTCTTTTGTGCTCCATCATGGCGGCTGAGATCATCGAAAACGTGGCAAGGAATAGGCCGGCCCCTATGCGCTGTAGAGGGGTGATCCCGGAGTCGTGGCCGGTGATCCTACGAGCAAAGGGGACGAAGAATGCGTCGTAGAGAGGGACTATGAAGGTCAGCATGATGTAAGGAATGGCCTGGAGAGAAGCTGGAGGAATGTGGAAGGAGTGAGTTAGTTGAGTGTTCATGGAACTCCCTTGTTGGACTGAGAATGTCTGAAGCTGTGCAAGAATTGTATTGAAAACAATTGTGCATGCGAATATGGGCACAACTGACATCAAAATTTTCACTTGTTCCACTTGGTTCACAGTGCAAAGACTCCATGAACTCTCCTTGCTATTCCCATCTTGAATAGTCTTGATGCAGGCCTTGTTCAAGAATCTGAATTTTTTTTTTTTTTGAATTATAATATATGCATAGGGAATATTAGTAATTAACACCAAGAACCCATTATATAGTGGAAAAATAAAAGTAAAAACAAAAATGTGAAAAATTACCTAAATCTTGGAGTGAGTTGAGGATTGGGTGAAGTGTCAGAAATTGGGTTGTCAGTATTAGGCTCTTTGGAGTGGATGGCATGAAGCATCCGAGGATCAGATGGGCAAACCTGCTTTCTCTTTAAAGTTGCAGCCACAAATACCTGGCAGAAAAATAATTTATTATTATACTAAAAATCAAGAAAGTCTTTTTTTTTAAAAAAAAGAAAATGTATGTAAGCAAGATGCCAAATCTTCCGACACATCTGTATCTTGTATTATAATTTTGGCACATAAATGGTAAAAACTTTTCTCCCAAGAACATAAATCAGCATTTGCATCCATACCAACTTATTTTATTCAACAGACCAATCAATAAGGAGGGGATATTATTTAATCCCATCTATACATTCAGCATATATAAGAAAACAAGAAAGCATCCATAATCAGCAGAATCAAACAGTTAAGCTCACCACATATAATAACATGTATAATTTCCAATTTGATTAAAATATGATGTTTTATGCATAAAATAATAACAATAGGTAGAATACATGGATACATAATTAAGGCTAAAGAAATTAAAACACAGCCAAAGAAGGAACTTAAAAGATTTTCTTACTTGTGCAATAGGGGTCAAGATGCTGCCTTGAGGAGGCTTATTCCTGTAGAAAACTGTGCCGGAAATTAAGCTGATGAGGCCCATGGCCATGGCGGCAGCGGAGACACCGAAGCCAACGTCCATGCCGGAGTGTGTTTGGACATAAACTAGGACAGTTAAGGCTATGAGTTCACCCATTGAGAAGGCAAAATAAGCAGCATTGAAGTATCTGGAGAGTTTCTTGGACTGCTTTTGATCATCTTGGTTGAACTGGTCTGCTCCATGGGCTATCATGTTAGGCTTCACACAGCCACTCCCCAATGCCACCAAGTATAGAGCTATAAAGAATATTAAGGCCTTGAACCCTTTGGCCTCCATACAGTTCTCACTATCAGTCAGCATATTGCATTGTGGGGGTTTCAGTTGGGGAAGGTGGGCTTGCACTGACAGCAAGATGAAACCCTATGTAACAGATAAGATCAAGAAACATGCATGAGAGAGAGAGAGAGAGAGAGAGATTGAAGGGAGGATATATGCATATGTGTATATATACCGAGAGTTCAACAAAGGCAAAGATGAGCATAGTCCAGAAGCAACCAAGATAAGAATCAGAGAGGTAGCCACCAAGAAGAGCGAGGAGGAAGACAGTTCCTATGAAGTTTGTGACTGTGTTTGCGGCTTTTGACAAGGAAAAGTGCATCTCATTTATGACATAGGTTATAAGGTTGTTCCCAACTGCAGCTATTGCCATTATCTCAAATCCTTGAAGTCCTGCACCACAAAATCCAAGAAACGCTGCTTTCTGAGATTTTGGACCTCGAATGGACATATCGTACACACACCATACACAAATCAAGAAAAATAAACTCACACACAATGTGTAGGTGTAATTAGAGAGAGAGACCTAGAACGAAGGCAGCAGCTTTCATCCCACCATGCTTAAGAGGGTCGGAAGGCTTTCCTCTCCAATCAACAGTAGTAGTAGTAGTAGTAGTAGTCTCTTCAGCACCGCTCTTTTCTCCCTTCAAATCCACCTGCCTTCTTGAGCTCTCCATTTCCTCACACACACTACACACACTACTCTCTCTCTCTCTCTCTCTCTCTCTCTCTCTATATATATATATATATATATATATGTGCGTGATGTAATGAATTATTAGCAGCTAGGTCCTTCACACCAAGTATGCTGTTTGAGCAAGAGAGAGGCGTGAAGGTATTCCCCAGAATTGAAGGGGGAAAGAAGGCCTTGAATTTATTTATATAGTAGTAGTACCACAGCCACAGGCCACAGACCACAGCCCACAGCCCCCCATCTTTGTAGTGGCCCCTGTGACCAAACAGCACAGTACTCCCAGAATTTTCCAGTACACCACTCCTCCATCGCGTGGACGCCACCTCCTCTTTTCATAATTACATCATCATCATCATCATTAATATCAACAAAACAAAAACATCTCTCTATATATATATTAACAAGAATTCCAACAAATAATCAAGATTTATTGATTGTACTTGCTCATCCAAAATTTTTATTACTTCCTTAATTATTAATACTTTGATATATATATATATATAATATATGCATCAAATTATTAAAGCAAAGTTTGACTTCTTTTCTAATTTAAGCCGTGGTTTGGTGGTCTATACTTCTTTGTTGGAATATTTGTTTTGGTAGGCTTGATATATATATGTCGTAGTGGGAAGGTGCCAAATTCAAGTGCCAACTGCTTTAACTATGTCAACAGTTCATGTCTTAATTAATTTGCGGTTTGGTGTGAATTGGATGTTACCTTTGAACATGAGCTAGACATTTTTGCGTGTGTGTGTAGAGGGGGGAAATGTAATAATTCTGAAATTTGGTGGTGGTAATTTTTGTCTCAATTTGACCAAAAAATTCTGCATTATCTTTAAGGGAATTTTAAATGGGAATTTTTAATAAATTTAATGGCGTGGTAGTTCAAGTTATAATTTTTAATTGTTATTTTGGTTCTATATCTTTAAGGGATTGTCAATTTGGTCCTCTAACTTTGAATGTAGCGATTTTAGTCTTCTATCTTTCAAAATAGTAGCGATTTAGGTCCTTAAGTCTGATTATTGACCATTTTGACCTTTTATGATAAAATCTCAATAGTCTTATCAAGTGCTATTAATCAGCCCCAACATGCTTTCAGATAAAATTAAGCTTCTATAAACTCCATAGCTTGATTTGACCACCTGTCCAACTAAAACCCTTGATTTTACAAACTTCTTCCAACCACATTATCTAATATATGGTTTCTAGATACTTGACTTTTTTAGCAACAAATGCAATGAGACTTCTTCAATACACCAAGATCTTGGGGAGAATACCAGTAAGGAGAGATTGATTGGGCAAATTTCTAAAACGGTGGAGTTCTTAATATTATAATAAAAGGAATTGGTTGGAAAGAACTCGAGCCGGATATCTCAAAATTTTCTCAAGATCCAAAAGATAGTTCAAGATTGTGGACATAAATCCATATACCTATGAAAATAAAACACTTGAATCAAAATATGGACAAAACCTCTCCTTACTGGTGTTCTACCCAGATCTTGGTGGATTGTATACATCTCACTGCATTTGTTATTGTTTGTTAGTGAATGAGCCAAGTATTTGTGAACCATCTGTTACGGTAGTGTTGAAGAAAATTCATAAAACTTAGAATTTTGAATACTTGGTGGCAAGACAGTCAAACTCCAAGGTACGAAGTTATCGATGCTTAATTTTAATTTGGAAGTATGTTGAGCCTGATTAATAGCATGTTTTGATATTTCATCATAAAATGTCAAAATGATCACTAATCATGCTTAAGGACCAAAATTGCTACTATTTTGAGAGATAGAGCGAGGACTAAGATCACTACATTCAAAGTAGGAGGACCAAAATTACAATTAAAAATTATAACTTGGACTGTCGCGTCACCAAATTCAACAAAAATCCCAAATTAAGTATTGACACAGCTGATGACATGGAATTGGTGGCCAAATTGCCCGAAAATCTTAGCCATTCAACCAATATCTTAATTAATAATGTTATATGTCCTAACATTATAAATCAATAATGTCCGGCAGTCAATCGAGAAAAGCATCTCCTTAGTTAAGATATTACTTGGAATGTTAATTTAAAATAATATTATATATTTTTATTTTAGTTAATATTTATAACATCTACACATTTTTAATATATATATTGAATGTTTGTATAGTTATTGGAGAGTAAAATGCAAATTTATTCGATCAAAAGTCAACTGCAAATTAATAAACAAGACTACAAATATAAAATGACTAAATCCAAGAAAATAATTTAGAACAGAAAGACAGAGAGTGGAGTTGGACATGCAGAAGTAGGGTGCCTGCATCCCCTTTTCACCATTTCCCACTACCCCTTTTATTTTATTTTTAAAAAAATAGGTATCGATTTATATAATTTTAATAGCATTAATTCTTGGTAGATGACTAAATTATTGATTGATATTTATGTATTTATATAATAAGATTTGTAATATTAGTAAAGAAAGAGGGGGTTGGGGGTGGGGGGTATGGGTGAAGATGGGAAGGACATGCAAGTGAAATGGTTTCATCGTCATAGGTGAGTGAGTGTGTTTCTTTGACATTCTAAGGCGCCCACACCACCTCTACTTATCCATTCTTCCTTGTCCAGACACAATTAGTCAGCGCTGACCTGTGCCCACTATTCTTTCAAGTTTTCTATGCTTTCTACACACTTACATATATACACACACATTTCTGTGTATATATGCATAATTTCAAAGGGTTTGTCATTCTCATATCAAATACTTGAACAATTAGAATAAACGTTAGTTTCATCAACACAACACCATCAAAAGTCGAATATGGTATTCAATTGTACACCAACATGAATTTCTCTTCTTTTTTTTTTATCCCATTAATAATTCTATATAAAATAATGCAATGTGAGTAGAAATGTGAATTAATAGGTTGCTTACTTTTATTTATGTTGGGAATTTTGATTGGTTGAGAGTGGGAAGATTGTTGGTTGGTGAAAAATTGTCCAATATATTCATGCAAAGTTGATGCATTCGCAAAAAATAAGAAATAAATAAATAAAAAGTAGAGTATTATGACAAGGCATTATTGGAGTGAATGATTATGAGTAAATAGGTCAACTGCACATGAAGAAATGGGAAGAGATGTTGCCCAAAAAGTGAAGAAATATCAACACATTCTAGTAGAGATCGATATTCAATTTGTAATATTTTATTTATAATTAATAAAAACAAAAAACAAAACCCCCTAATTCGGGTTGAGGTCATCGATGTGTCGTGGGCCAACTGATGGTCCTAATTAGGGGTTAAGCAGTTTGCACACGTTAGAGATGGTGTTTGCAAGGTCCTCAACAATTTGACCTGAAAGTTAGGTTCGTTGGAGTGGCCCCTAGATAAAACTCTCTAATTTCAAGAGTCAAATTGGGTAATCATTTGAAAAGCTAGTATTCGCGGGAATGAATTCATATTTCCCAAATGATAACAACTACTATCTATAAACGGTCAATTGTTAGAGGTTTTACAAAGTCACGTATTTGTTGAAAGGCCCTTGAAAGATAGGAGCTTCAACGACTATATATAATTTCGATCGAATCGGGTCAAATAAAAAATACATGAATCTTAATGATGTTGAATCATTTCAAAAATATTAGAAAGTTGGATACCATAAAAATCCATCATCCCCACCAAAAATTGATCAAAAAACTTGCCTTAAATTAAGGGTAGGCTATTACCTCATTGAGCTAAAAGCAAAGAAAAATATTTGGGATCCACCTTAAAAACCACTAAATTGAAAAGGGGGGGTGTTGTAGGCTTGCAATGGAACAAACTCTCCTTTTCTTCTTAGGGTTCATTTAATTTCATCACTATCTATATATCTACCTATCCATGAAGTAAAGTAGTCCAGTGTTTCTCAATCCAAAATCTATGTCCTGGATGGATGCACAGCTCACACGTGGCATTGAGGGATTGGGTGGTCGGCATGGAAGTAGAGATGAAGTGCATGACAACCTAAACCACCTATAATCTTTGTTATTACATCATTTCACATAGGGGGGTTGGGGTGGGGTGGGGGACAAAGTGGAGACATCCCTTTTTGAATTCATTGTGGTCTATCTAATTCTTATCCACAGTTAAATGTAGCTCAAATGGGTCAGACATGTTTTATCTATTGCATAATTTGGATTTTAAGGTTTGAGGTTCATCTTTTGCTTATATTTGCCGCAATTATCTTAATTTTTGTAAGGTTTTGACCATTAATATATAATTTGGTGGTAAGTACAAAATATTTTAAGTGAATCTGATACTCATTATTGTTACGGATTAAATCAAATTATTTATAAATTAGCTATCAACACAGTTCTCATATTGATAATAACAAATTCTAGTCCGATTCAATAAGTTTGATCAACTCCGTTCATTTCTTCATCCAAATAAATAAAAGAAATTGATAAAAATATTCAAATTCATGTTCTAATACGAATAACTAAAATTATTGAATTAACAATATTAGGGTCTGAATTTATGTCTAAAAAAATCAATCAAACAACTAGATTTGGACTCATATGTTTAGCAAGATTCATAACCTACCTCATAGTAAGGAAAATTGTAATTTTTGTCCTGTAATTATAGGATAATCATAATTTATTCTTATTGGAATTCAATTTAACAATTAACTCTTGCAATTCTAAAAACTGACACGTTGAAGTAAAATTCGTTAAAAAAATGCAATTTGGATTAAATTTGGGGCTCACATGAGATATACGTATAAAATTTCAACAAAATTTATAATTTTCGATGGATTTTAATATTATAATCCCAATATACCAAATTTTCAAAATTACAGACTTAAATACCACATTAAATTTTAATAAAATCAAAATTTATCACTCCTATAATTACAGGATCAAAAGTGTTGTTTCCCCTCATAATCCATACAAAGTAGCATTCACATACATCATTATAAAGTAGAAAAAAATTTAAAAAAAAAAGTGATTTAAATCTAATTAAAAAAGCAAAACCATGATTGATCTTATGCCAAATCAAGATCAATTACTTGAGAAATTGTCTTCCAACATCACCATATATATATAATTCAGAGTCAACCCTTGCTAGATTTGATCATATATCCATCATAAATATATGAAAAGGCAAATCAAATTATTTAGCAAGTCCCAATATATATATAGATAGATAGATAGAGCACTTTCCTGTAAATATATATATATATACACACACACATAGGGCATTAACAAAATTATGATTTTTTATTATGATTAATACAAATCAATCATAGTTTCGCAACGGTTATTGAACGTTGTTCTGTAAGTGTAGCCAAAATATTAGATATTGTCAAAACGTTTTGGCTATGGCTAAAAATCATGACGAATATTGATTAATCATGATAAAAGATTTAAGTTTTTGCTTTTATTTCATTTAACCAATATTAATAGTATTAATTTACTATGATATAGAAAAAACTCAATAGTTTATTATAGTGGGGCCACTAATTAAAAATACTAATTATCATGTATTACACGTAAGTAATTAGTGTTGATTGAATAAAATGTCAAAAAAGGCAAATAAGTAGGTATGAGAGCACTGAAAATTTTGCTACCCTTTCCCTTGTAACTTTTTGAGGTCTTTCCTCACCAATTCCAAATCCATTTTCACATACACATTATACACACACACATATATATATATATATAGAGAGAGAGAGAGAGAGAGTTCTGACTAATTATAATTAAAATATTAAGTTGATTTTCATGTTTTTTAACAAGTATTAATTTACATTGTACTTCTAAGTCTTAAAGATAAAAAGTTGCATTATGATTATAAGATTTGAAAAAATAATTAATTTAGGAGGCTCATATGTATAACCCACTATCTATATATAAACAAAATTTTGAAGCAGTGTTAGAAAATTAAATGACTCTATTTTTAATTAAGGAATTTTTCTTTCTTACTAAAAAAAATAGAGATAAATATCTTTCAAAAACTAATGAGTTATGAGGTGATTAAAGTAGACATTATGGGTACAATTCATATATACTCTTGGAATTTTCTTATATGTATTAGTATAAAATGAATAAAGACAAATTCTGATATCTAAATACTTAATTTATACAACAAAAAGATTCATAAATCGTCAAATTGGAAAAAGAAAAAGCAATTTTTTAATTGTGCACTAGCAATTAGCAATGCTTTAGGACTTAGTCTTGTGTTCCTCATCATCATCATATAGGTCAGAATTTTAAATGTTATATTAAAAAAGGGGGGTGGGGGTGTTACATTACATGTGTGCATATTTGATTCCAAGTCATTTTCACTTTTGTTGTGCACTTATATGCTATATATGCATATGTATGTGTAGTAGTTGCTCACTTTTGCCGACAGCTTCAATTGCCGCCAAGCAACCCCTTTATTTTTATCTTCTTTTTTTGTTTTTGGGTTTATGATGTGGTCGAGGTTTTTTTGCTAAAGGATAAAATCGGGATTTTTACCACGACGCAATTGCACACCAGGTGAAATGCAATTTCCGAAAAGTGGGTGTTGTTTTCAAAAGAATCAATGAATAGTCACTTCCCTTAAAAAATTAGTATTTTGGTATTTATAACAGTGTTGGAAATTATATGGTGTGGTGGGTTGTATATGTTTAGTGTATGCCTCATACATATCAAATTACTTACTTATCCTTACAAATTAATATTTTTTATTAATGCCGTCAGTTTAACTAATAAATACATTGCTAAGGTACATATGTACTATGTTGTAGCATATTTATTACAAGAATTATAATTTTTTTTGTTTGTGTTTGTGGTCAATAAGGTTCTTAAAGTTGGTATTTCTATACATATTATATTTATATTGGAATTTGGGCACAAAAGCTTTTTGCTTTTTGATCAAAAATAATTTCCATTTCCCTAATTGTGAAGCTTCTTGGAAACGCATGCAATCTCCATATGTATAAATGCTCAATCTCAATCCCTCACTTCATCCCTTCTTTCCTCCACCTTTAATAAATAAATCACATTAATTTCACACTTCAAATCCAACAAAATCTATCTATACATAGTGCTGCGCTCAATTTCAAAATTTGATTATTTTTATGGTTGGTCGGCGAGAAAATTGTGTCGCATCTAATTGTATATTATGATTCAGGAATCATATAACATGAATCTTAGAAAATGGCAAAAAATGAGATTAAAATACTCTTAAGATATCAAATTTGATTTATTTTAAAAATAAACTTTTTAAGTATTTGAATAAAATAATAAGAAATGAATAGTTAATATGATCAAAACCCGGAGAGCTTATTAAGAACTTGAATATGAAGTTATCATAAAAGTTCATAAGCCCCAAATAGTTTATTTCTTCCTCTTTCTTTATTAAAAAACTTATCAAACATTTTAACAATCAGAGATCGCAACAGAATCGGCATTATAAGCTAATATTCATCTGGCGTAGAAGATGGAAGGGCTCCCTCCATCATGCTGCGTACGCTTTTTCTCTTTTAATTGTTGGAAAAACATTAATGTTTGTGTATATATACTTACTTCAATTGTCAATATTTGGGGAGGAAGTTGTAGGGAGCCCCAAAACTTGTTATATATATGGTAATGGTGTGAAGGACGTGGTCTCTTAACATCCCCTTCTTTAATATGAGATGAGATAATTTCATATCAACTTAAGCAATGATGTGTGGAGAGTTGATGATAATGATGTAACATTCCCTTCCCCACTTGAAGAACCTGCATTTGCACCAAACTCCAACAATACTATTTTGAATCAACATCATTATCAACTACAAAGTCTCATTTTTTGAGAATGTATACTAGATTCTATCAAATCGTCAAATAGTTTTTTGTCTCGGGAAAAAAGCCCAAATTGTCGGGTATTGTGAATAGCAATTGCACTAAAAAGGCGCCTCCTTTTCTGCCTCATTGCCTTTTCATTTTCTTTCTTTTTGGTGGTTGTTTATGGGGGGTTGGAGGTAGATAGCCAAGTACAGTGTATATAGGTATTGGAGAAGTAGGCGATGTCAAGTTCAGTCAATTGTATCTATCAAATGAAGAAGAATTCACCATCAAAAATCATTCCCATCTCTACCCACTTATGGTGCTTTAAACGCAATATCTATACCTCTCTGTCGCCAAAGAGATCTAGTTCAAAAAAGTCAGAGATTTCTCATTTTCTTGAGGTCCAATCCCTTTTAACACAAATTGATATTTTGATATAAGTAACCTTGAATGGATGGAGCATATGATCATATGAAATAATTTATGACTATACTTGATAGTTTCATATGTAATAATTACATTGTTGGAGGGTTTTGAATACTTAGTTACCTGTGTGAAAAGAGAAGCATTTCTTTGTGAGCTGAACATTAGAGGTATCCAATGTTCTGGAAACGAGCCCACATACCGTGAATCGCAATGTGCGCAGACATAGGACCTTCTCTAATGGCTTTATGTTTCCACTTCTTCTATGCTTTTGAATTCCCTGTTTACAGTTTAAACCTCAGGCACAAGATTCGTCCTGATAATGCATACAACTTGTGGTCTGCATGAGGCTGATTTGTGCTGAAGCAATGCCGAAAAATGTGGCCTTAGGTCATTATCATTTACCTGTGCCAAACAATACATGTCTCCACTGTACCTCAGCAATGCCCATTATCATCAATTCTTACATTAACCGCACAGCACATAGACGTGCATTGCACGCTCGGGTCATATTCAGCAACTCACAGCACAATCTAAACAGCAAGATGCTTCTGAAATTGATTACAGCTTAATCTCTGAGAACATGCAAAACTTTACGCAACCAAAAACTACTTAAAACTACCATAAGGATCAAAGACTGGCGCAGAAATTGGTGGATTTGGTCCTGACTGAGAAATCCAAGACTAATCTCTGAATTAATCAGAAGAGTAAAAACCAGATTTCCATCATTATCAGATTGGTTTAGAAGTAACACTGCTTATACAAAATTGTGATTATTTTGACGAAAATGTCAAAGAAGCAGCCAAATCAGAAACACTTTTGAGTTCGTACACAAGCATTTATAATACAAGAAAATGTTGAGCGAAAATGAGAAGTAGAAACAAAAGTTTCAACTAATGAATATAATACAAGGTAATAGCTTGAGATGTGATACTGTATGGGTGCTGCACTTCAGGAGAGAGTACGCTTATTGAAAGACTCCACTGTCAGATTCGCAGTGAAGGCAGGAATTGAATTCATCTTCCGGATAAATATATCAACCTGCCAAACAGAACACTTGAGGAAAACTAAAAACTGGACATGCAACCGACAAGCGTGCAATTAACACAAGAAACCAAGAGCATTCTCATCTGATTCAAGGTAGTTTGTGCTGTTCACTTTAGAACTGCCTAGGTTAACATTGGAAATATTTGAAGAAACAATTTTTGTGGAATCTAGGTTAAGTCCGAAACCTCTTTTCTCCTTTTCTTACCCATCGCAGATGACACAAAGTTTCAAGTCTAATCTAAGAATACAATCATACAATACTATAATAGGGTGTTAAATTACAATCTTGATCTATCAATATCTTGGTATCTTTTCTACTTTAACACTCCAATAAGAGAAGGAAAAGCAGAACAAGTGAATATTCTTGCAATCCAGTTCAAAGAGCTATCCATAGAATGACACGAACCCCACTTGTAATATTATTTCTTCTTAATCCAGCATAAGTGCGTGATTAGTAAGTTATATAGTTCTGACTAGTTTGACAAAGAAGTCAGTCCAATAATTTGGAGCAAATGGCAGGCATAGGATTTGAAAAGGAGAAACAACAAAAGCAACAACTACAAAAAGATGCTTAGTTCACACCTGTCGAGATATCTCAGGCTGCAAAGTGTAGTCATTCACCTGGCATTTTGAAGAGAAACAGAAAATGCGATGTAGTTCAAGTTAAATACAAAATAAATATGCATGCAAGTGTGGAGCTCAAATTAGAGGTCTTCAAATTTCATGCATACACTTTTCAGATCATATTAAGGAAATTGCTGCACTTAATGAATATACTTATTTTGAGAGGCATAACTTCAAAGGATATATCTTCACCAGTTTGCGTCAATTCACTTCTCACTAGTTTCTGATATGGACCTCCCTTATAAAAACAAAATCGTACATCAGTTACAGGTACATCCGTCTTCCTACCAATCTTTCAAATACACTCTTAACACGCAAGCTGCCACGATGGTGCCATTGAAATACAACTCGATTTTTTCCCTGAAAGAAGTGTTTGTATTTCCACTTCCCCACAACAGTTGACACATGACAAAGGATCAAAGTGCCATATAAATTGGAACCAGATCTTAAAACTCTCCACTGAGAGAACAAACAATGACACGCTGATACAATCCCTAAACCAGGGCCCAGGTTATTGCCAAAACAGGCATACTTTCCCTGACTCCCAGACCTCCAATCAAGAGTTCAGTGTAATTACAGAAACTGGAAGGGGTTTGGTTAAGATGTGTCCATCTAAAGGGGACATCAGTTTTATTGGCCTGAAAATCAAATGATTAAATGCATGTAGAAGGAGTAGGAAAAATCTGGTACTGATATAAATCTTCCCATTTATTCTGGACCCTCAGACCAACTACCACCCCATCACCCTCAACTACCCAAAAAAAAAAAAAAGAAAAAAGAACTACTCGTGCCAGCTTACCACAATATTCGTATTCCCAGACTCATATTCAAATTGAAGCTTCTCATCATCACTTAAGGCATAAATCGAGTGGAGAGTAAACCGCGTGACAGGTATTCCATCTGGTCGCTGGTGGTCATCCATTACAATCTGAAGCATATTGACAAGATAAAAAAGAATATGGATATCAGAATATTACTGGAAGGATACTATTGCATTGTCTCTTCATGCTAAGCATGTGAATGAAACACATCATAAAGAAAAGATTGCTAAACTTTAACCAGCTGTGGGACTTTTTGAACCCTGTAATTCAAGTACTCATTGTTCTGGAGAAGCATAATAGTATTCTATTTCATTCAAACTAATCAGGAAAAACCATTTCTTCTGTAACTAAAGTCTTTTCTGCCATCTGTAATATATGATGCAATGTTGAACAAGATTTTCGGTTCCTGTGTGATTAACCAAATATGTAGAAATCACACCAACAAAATATTGTACTAGTGGTCAAATTGTAGGAGAATCCACAAATTAAAATTTCAAAGCTTAAATTGCAATGTCTCTCTCAAGCTGGAATAAGAGTGTTATATTCAGTCCCGAAAAGTGGATAGCATTGGCATGATTCACAAGGGTGAACTTGTGAGTGCAGCCAAAGTTTTGAAAATCACATTGTAACTTTTCCTTCAAAACTCGAGCAAAATTTGAATTCTCTTTTTCACGATGTCTTGTGCGTTTAAGTGGTGGAAAGGATGGGAAATGTCCAGTATTCACAACCACCTTATTAGTTCAAACGCATAGCCAAAGCCAAAAGTCTTAAATCTCATGTAAGCTCTAAACTTTACTGGTGAAGAACTTTTACCATCTTCTGATTTTGCTAGTAAGAGGGATGAAGGAAATCAAACAGTGAAAACTTGAATATAGCCAATTCTACACCATTTTGCATCTACAAATGGTAGGATTGTCAACTAAAACAGGACAGGCTTCAGAAAGATAAGCTCACCTGTAGTGAATCTATACATTGTACATAGTGACTGAAGTAGGATGCCAATCAAGTCGATTGAAACATGACTACTTAGGCTCATGCTTGGTTTGATATCATACAAGCTTCTTTTTTCAGGTTTCAATACATTTGAGCTTATTTGCTGAAAGAACAGATGTTTTAAAAATCAATATGACCTTCAAGCCGAGCCCAAAGCAGCCCATATTGTGTGTGCTATTTTTAATTTTGACAATTAATAATGCACATTTATTTAACTAATAAAAAATTAACAATCATAAATTTTTCAAAATAATCGAAATCAAATATTATCTGTACTAAAATGATAAATCATTGGACTTAAATTTACTGAGTCAAAATACCAATATATCCCTAATAAATAAAATAAAACCTAATACATGCCAACTTATAAGCATTCCAACTCTCTTTCCTGATTGATTTGAGGACTTCTTTTTTTAATTTCTACTCTCTGTCTTCCCTGAAATTTGGGAAATCTTAAATAATATAAAGCTCATTTTGAAAAATCTCAAATCAAGCTTGTAAGACTAATTGGACTCATTGACAGTCTTAGACAGGCAGGAAAGCGCAACAGTGCAAACAAGAAATGCTTTTCACAAAAAGAAAAAGAATAAATATACACAAGTATAATAAAATAAGAGACAGTTGAAAAAGATTATTCACATCCTAATTGGGGGATACTTTTATGTAGGGTCCATTGTACGATGTCTTTATTTCCCTTTAGAAGGTACAACGAAGTAAGAAGCTAAGACATAAAATATAATCAATTGAAACTTTAGAACTAAAAGAAAATTCTGGTAGGCAAATACCTTGTAACCAAAAAGTTCACAGCATGCCCTTCGGAAAACAGAGATTCTTTCTGCAAAAACTGTCTTGTATCTGCTTTATGACATCTTCCTTAGTTTCAAGCTAAAACAATGGAAATGCTATAGAAATACTGCAAAAATTATTGCCCACTCACCTCTCCTCACGTTTTTCAAGTGTTGCAATTTGCTCTTTTAACTGCTTAATTTTCCCAGCAATATAGGAGTCAACATGTGTGCCAGCATCGGCTACAAAGAATGACAATAACAACAAGAGCATATCAAGAAAAACATGAGAGAGAAGAAATATAGTGTTCATAATATATACAAAGGAATTTGACCAGATTGTAGAGCAATATTCACAAGACAAGACATGAGACTGTGGATTTCAGTGTACAAGGAACATTAAGAGAAGGAAAAGTGTCGGGCCAATCATCATACATAGATGACCAATTGCTATGCTCAGAATTTAGGCCACTTACGGACAGGAAGGTTATTTTTTCCTAAATTTTTCATGAGAGGGAGGGAGTAGCGAGGGAAGTAGGAGGAAAATGGCTCTGGCATTTCACAATCCATGTGGTCTGGAATACAATATACATTACTTTCTAAGTTGAATTTAGAACAAATAAGTTCAAACATTTTGAGCGCATCAATTGTCATCAAATTTACCACTATTTATTCAAACGACAGTACATTACTGTTTCACCTCTTAGCTCTTGTTAGTTTAACCTGCATCATCACTTGAGGTTCAAGATGCCTTTAAATACTGCTACTGCTTCCAAGGCCACTCTCAATTTCCAATTAATTTCAGAGGTGTTCAAACTATCTGCGTACTCACAAGAACTGTAAAGCAAGAAAACAAATTGTACAGGTTCGAGTCTTTGACAATTATCCATCTTACTTACATGACTGTTTTTTAAGTTCTTCAACAGCCTGCAACTTTTCCTTTGTCTTCTGCAGCTCATTTTGCAGGGCCTCTATTGTCTGTTTTGCCTCATTGTCAACTGCTAGGGTGTTAACCATCCGCAGAACTTTTGTATTAGTCGACGAAAAATCACCATGTCCCAGCTACAAAAGAAGTATAAAACTCTTTTATCAAAACGGAGATAGAAGATGAGTGCAAAATGGAATGACCACATACAATCACTTTGTATAGGAGAAAGAATTGCTTATTCTGTCACATGCCTTGCCTCAGAAATCAACTAATGAGTGAATTGCTTCTTGATGTTACCCATAGCAGAATCATACCTACTCTGAATTGTGAGTTCAGCATTACTACTCGCCCACATCATAGTGCTTAAGGGGAAAACATACTATGAAAGGAATTATGGGTGAAACCACGCCAGAAACATAAGTGGTAAGGATTAGCAGTCCAATGATGTGAAAGCTATAATCTCTTAAATTCATGTAATTAAGGGAATACACACCATGTCTGATGAGCACCAAAATGGTTGTGCAAGCTTTTACTAACTTTTTTCATGGAAAACTTCATTTTGAGTTTTGTGATGCCAGTGCAAGGGTATCAATGAGATCCTATCCTCCCCGTCACCATTTTTTTGTGGATATCTCAATTCAACAGATCTAATTATTTTATTCTACCTCAGCTCATGAATGTTTAAATCCTCATGTCATTTGTAAAAAAGCTCTAAGATAACTGTCATGTTGAACTTGACAACCACAAGTACAGCACCAGAACTTAATTCTAAGGCACAAGTGGATTCGCCTTGGCACACAAACCTTAGACTCCAACAAAGATATCTCAGAACGGAGACGATCACCTTCTCGCTCTAACATCTTTACTCGTCTTGCTTCATTGGCTAACCTTTCGTTGAGCAACATTATCTCATTCTGCTGACGGCTATTAATTTCCTTTTTCTCTAATAAACTGTTTTCTAGTTCTGTGACGTAGTTTTCCTTCTTCGCCAATGATGCTTCAAGCTCCTGTCAACATGAGATATTAATAACCAGAGAAAAGTGAGGAAAGCTTACATGACACCAGATTATAGTTAGAATGGTACTCCAACCTGAACGATAGTTCCACTGACTGATTCAGTTCCACCTTCAAGACTTGTCCGCTCTTTTAATAACTTCAAAACATTTTTTAACCGGTCTCTTTCCTCTGTAATCAAACCGAGCTACAACAGAAAAAAAGCAGCTCAAACAAATTACATATAGGACAACTAAACAAGTTGACTTTTATAGTGTTTTACTTTTGGAGGCTTTAAGCCGAAAGGATAAAAATTAACAGAACAGGCATTTTTGTTTACAATTGTTGCAGGTTCTTACTCAGAATCGGCGATTTTTCCCAAAAATTCTATCACCAGCCAATAAACAGTCTCTTCCAAAGGAACCAATTCAAGATTCAGATTGTGCTTAAGTACTAAACAATGTAAAAAATTTAGATCAAGATTATCTACTGCTTCTAGACTATTATACAGGCGACGGAATAAGTACAACAATAATGGATAAATGATGATACATTCTCCTTGCATCAGAAAACCAAAAATCAGTTTGTTAGTGCTAACCACTGATTCCAGCTGTTTGTTTTCTGCTTTATATGATTCTGCCCTCTCTTTGGCCATTGCAGCCTCAGTTTCAGCATTTTGCTTATCAAGAATTGCTGCATCAAGAGACACTTGAATTTCTTTCATGCATGCCTGGGCATCACTCGCTCTCATCATGCTATCAACCACCTCTCTGCATGAGCTCAACAAAAGAGATCAGGAGCGCCACATAAGGATAGCACAAGTATGACTGGATAGCAATCCAAGACAAGCTACAGATAAGAAGTAAAAGAAAAGATTACAAAACTATTATATACAGTTCTTTGCCAGAAAAAGACGGTTAAAAAAGTGTTACAAACAATTACATTTGTGAGCTTAATAAAATTATATCAGGAAAAATGACTCCATATTCGAAAGGTGCAACGTGATGCAACCTGCTTTCCTTGAAACAATTAAAACAATATCACTATGTTTCTTAGCTATGGAACTCTAGTGACATCATGCTGAAGCAAAATGTGACAAGATACATACTTCTGCAAAGCTGCAAATTTTGGAAGTATATCATCTGCAGATGACACACCAGGAATTTCCCTAACCACTGATTTCCATGTAGACAACTCGCCCTCCAACCTCTTCACGTTTACTTGGAGATCAGATAATTTAAGAAGATCCAACTCTGTCCTCTCCCTCCGGCTTTTTTCTTCATATAATTTTTCTTTCAATAGTTCGATGTCTTCATGAGAAGCTTTTAGTTTTCTTGCTTCACGTACTTCAGACTCCTGGTGACATATTGAGACACGTCCATACGATATGTTATATTATATCAGAAAGATGTATAGAAAATCTCAGTCATGAATCAGAAGTATGCAAGAAAGCAAAGAATGAGATGTTCCTTATAACAGGAGATATATCCCCAATTTGCTAAAGCTCGTCTTTTAGGATATGGATGCCTGACTGAAAAAGTACCTGGTATGCAGAATGATTAATGTATTCAACAAACAATGACAAGCATCACCTCCTAACCTAATACAACCTTCCATTTCATCAATATGAGTTCCTACCTTAAGGCTACAACGAAAAGGCTTATTAACAAACCATGATCAGCTAATAATGCTTGTAAGGTCTTCATAATAACATGAATAATTAAAAGAGGGTGATCAAAGGATTTATTTCCTGTCCCTTTACTAATATCCCCCTTTTTTCTTTTCTTTTTTTTTTTTTAAATTCTCATCTTCATTCTTATACCGGTTGTGTCATTGTCTTTCACAAAGTTGCTCTCCAGATTTTAATATCTAATAATGATCATAAAATGCTTACATAGTTCCGTAATTCTTCCTGCAAATGCTTCAACAACAAATTAGAGTCCTGCGAAGGAACTTCTGGAGATCTGATAGATGACTTTTTCTCCAGTTCATATTTCTCCTGCATGCACTGGTGAAGATAGACAATCGCATTATTCCACCAGAACCAAACAATTAGAGATAATTTATCTGAAGTATATGTGTAGCAAGCAGAATTACGAGTGCATATTTAAATGATAAAAACAATATTCATTAAGTGCAAACTCATGGTTCCACTTCTGTATACTGCAGACACATGATAGACCATTGCCCGTATTTGACATATACACATTTGGTTACAGAAGAAGTAGTGGTTATTTTGAAAAAAAAAAAGAGCAATGCATCTTTCACTTGTACCATAGATTTGTCGCATTAGTGAAGTACTTTCACGAGGAAATGAGGTTTTTCTGAACTTTTTAATGTCATTTTCCAAATTAATACATATTCCGCTTTGATGGAGTATTAGAACATGGACATTGTAAATGAGGAAAACTAAAGGTCTTTGTGCCCAGCTATCCAAAACAAATGAAAGCCTTTGCCATGAGCTCATCGGAGCAACTAGTCCACTGATAATGAAGGTGCATGAACACCCCCTCCACTGATGCAACCTCTGTCACTAGATATAGAAAGTAATCTAAGGCAAAATGTTCACAAATTACTACAATATCATCAACTCGAATATGGCAAATTGACCAAAAAGAATTAAAATTACAAGTAGAATTTCACCTTATCCAATCGCTTTTTAAGTTCTTCCAATTGCTCTCTCAGTAATGCTGACTCTTTTTCTGCATTTGTAGCCTTGCATTCCATTCTCTCAAGCTGAAGAGAAAATTGTTGAAGATTTAGATAACAAAATCACCATGAACACTGTTTTTATTAATTAAAATAATTAACGTACTCACATCAGCACTTATTCTGGATACTGACAGCTTTGATTCACTTCTCATTTGGAGAAGCTCATTTTGAAGACGGTTTTTTTCCCTATCTATGCTTTCTGATAGAGTACTTAGCTTTTCCTCTAAAAGACTTGCTTTTTCTTCAGCTTTAGCTGCTGAAGACTCTGCTTTTTGGCGAAGATCCATCTCCTTCTGAAACTTTACCTACAAGACAAAAGGGGCAAGATTTTGGACACACCTGACAAAACATTGAAGATAACACTACCAGAGAACAAAATAGTCTTTAAAAACTATATCTAAAAAAGTAAATAGAAAAATATAATTGAAACAAGGAGTACTCTAACTGCAGCACAAACTAACTAAGATGGAGAATTCTCACACTGAGTCACTGACAGATACACATGCATAATTTGTTAAGAAGAATGATATTACAGGCAGCAAGCAAATTCCGAACATTATACAAGGGTTGGCCTTAGATCTTCAATTCGCAAAGTTGACTCAAAAATTATCAGACATGTAAGCCATAAAATCATTAAACCACCCATGTGAGATGCAATGGTCGTATGTAGTGCTGCACAGCAAAAAGGCAAGTAAAATATGCATAATGATGCAAATTACTCAATGTATTTCAACTCCCAATGACCAACAAAAAAGCACCAACTCATTAAGAATTCTTCATATGATTTTAACTCCATGAAAGCAGAAGTGCTGACAACACATGCTCAGTCCATGTTTATGCTCCAGATTTCAACAGAACTTCATAGTGATATGTTTCTAATCATCTGGACACATGCAAGAAGGGTTCAGTCAAGGCAATTTGTAAGGTTTGGTAATGGAAATATCAGGTATTAATCTCTTGTACTAAACTGAACTAATAATATCGAAACAACAAAGTGAAATGATTCATTTGGTTTTGTTTTGGGTTCTTCCATTGGCTTTGAGTATTAACTCATGCCCAAAAATGATTTCAGACGTAATTTAAGTTTAAAATCTAGTGTGTGGGCACGGAGTGAACAAAAATTCTGATCCTCCAAATAGAAACCTACTTCAAAAAGTGGATAAAGTGGTTTGCAAAGTTCCAACTTGAACTGAAAGCAAAACTCTGCAGGTTATCCATAGAGCACTTAGATGAAACTAAGAGGTACAACTCCAGTTCTATAAAGAATATGATGGAAGTGAAAGGCGGCAAAAAGGATCACTTTAAACTTGATAAACTGAGAGAATTTGCCACAAAAAATTACTACAACAGAGGAGGGGAGTGGACACAAGAAGGGGAGCCCCCAAGCCCTGATGTACATGTTTTTCACTATTTATGGCCTGGAAACTAGAGTATGAAGCCATGGATATGTTTTTCCAAAAGAATCTCCATCTCATAAACAATGTCCACTAAACTTAAGGTTTCAAGATTGGTTCCTGGTGGTCCATATCTAAAAAACAGATCAATTTTACGAAATTCTATGAGGTTCACTCAAACCCTCCTGACCACCATTTTTTACAATCTTATGATTTATCAAGCATGATTATATCAATTGAATTTCCAAAAAGTTCAAGTTCATGCCCACCCTATCTAGACATGCCATGCATGCCGCGTTAAACAAGCTTCATAACATGAGACCATATGCTACATTACTGTACCCATATCAAATGCCCCAGATAAAGAAAATCCAAATAATAGACGAAGAAAAATTACTGACCTCAAGTTCACTAAAGGAATGTATTTGTTTTCTGAGTTGTTCCTGCGAAAAATCAACCTCCTTTCTTAGTTGCTCTTGCAACATCTGTTCACGTCCTTTAGCCGCAGCCAATTCTTGCTCTGCATTGAAGAATTTTTCTCGAAATTTCTTGCGCTCAGCTTCTGTCGAAGTAACAGTTATGTTATGCTACAGCTTAGTATCAAGTTATAATCTTTGGAAAACTGCAATGTAAGGGTACACACTTCTCTTTGAAATGCAAAGATTAAATAAAGGTGTGGGAAGGGGCAATTTGAGTCCAGAGATTTGTCTATCTATTCATCTGTATTTATCATCTAAGAAGTAGCAACAAATGAGTGATTTTCATGAAAGCACTCCTTAGTCCAGAAAAAAAAATATCATAATAAAAGACAAAAATAAAGTAACTAAAAAAAGTTGACAATTCCTAATGTTTAAAGAAAGTACTGCAGGTACAAAAGCTTGTGAAGGAACAAGGAATTTGCATGGCAGAGGAAAGTGCAACGCCACACTCCTCCAACTATGGAGGATTTGGGACAGGTAAAATTTCGAGCTTTTGTAAGCCCATTGACAAGGAAAACACAAACAAATTGCCTGCACTAATCGGCAGCTTTCCAACAAGAATCTCAAGGAGCACTATCGAGTATCAGGTACTACTTGAAGCATTCTGATCCCCCCCGGCCTTCCCCCCAAAAGAAAAGGATGGACTATATTAATAGAGATCAACATTTGGAAGACACTGGAGAATAGAAGAGCTAAAGACATAAAGAGAGCTGGAGAAGCAAATTCACTGTAGGATATTTGCATAGCTTAGTTATTATTGACATTTGCAATAGCATAGCTCTTTTATAGAAATTCCACGTCATGGAGTTTGGCTAATAAGATCAATTGATTAACTCAAAGCTCAAATGACTATCTCCTCAGCAACCTGAATAATACAAGGCCATGGACTGTAACCATAAGATATGAACTTATTAAATCAGAAGAGTAAGATATTGCCTACCTAAAACCAGAATATACAACGGGTTCCTTTGATCCTTGGTGTCAATATAGTAGAGGTGACAAGATATTCACACCCATAAACTACTACAGAAGCTTTGGCAGAATAAGTCAAGATGCTGCATGAACATTTAGCTTAGCTAGTCACACTATCAGTTCTAGCACACCCAAAATCCTAACAATGGCAGATCATAACTAGACCGTATAAGACAAGCTAAGTATACAAACACCACATTTCTCCCCGCTCTAAGTTAATGGCAACTCAATGCAGAGAGCCAAAGACCAATTGTTGATCATAAACATGACAATGAGGAGCAGAATCTAGAAAGTTGCTCCTCCTTAGAGAAACCTAAGCGACAAACCTACTACAAGTTCTATTTATTTCAAACCGCTCTTGGTTTTGACTTAAGTGTCAAAGCCCCTTTGCAGTTTGCTACTAACTAAAAGGACTCCTGATTAGTAATCATAATTTCTCTTCTTACCTCTGGAAAGGTTACTCTGTTCTTTGTTTTTGATAATGCAGAATGTTGAAAGAAAACCCATGCTCCTCCTTACAGAAACCCAAGCGACAAACCTACTACAACTTCTATTTATTTCAAACCGGCTCTTGGTTTTGACTTAAGTGTCAAAGCCCCTTTGCAGTTTGCTACTAACTAAAAGGATCCCTTATTAGTAATCATAATTTCTCCTGCAGCATAATCCACCTATACTCTTTCTACTACATTCTGCATTATCAAAAACAAAGAACAGAGTAACTTTTCCAAAGGTAAGAAGAAACTAAGTAATGTCTTGATTAAAAGTTACAAGTAACCAACTGAGCCATAAGGTCACAATGACTCTCCTGCAGTTGAATGTCATTGAACAATTAGTAACATAGTTTGTTGGGAAAAAGTAGAGAAAGGTTAATTAAAAACTCGAGTACTCTTATACGTGCTTTGAATGTCTCCATGGCATCATAATCATTAGCAAAATCTTACCAGCATTAGATAAATCTTCATTCAGTGCTCCAAATTTAGATTGGTAATCATGAACTTGCTTTTCTGCACTGCTTAGAGCATCAAAGAACTCTGATTTCACCTACAAAAGCAAGTTTTTTATCAGCCATGGAAATGTTGACCAAAGTTTGGAGATTACAAGCATCAAGAAGAGAACATAGAAGAACCACACTAGGAAATATATGATGATCACTGGAACATATCATACAACTAAAACAACCTCAACGATGAAGTCAATCAATTTGTTTCCATTTTCTAGGGAAAATTGATAGCGGATGTTGAAATTGAGGAAAACTTAAAATTTTCGTAGGATGGATATTACAAAATCAGAAACCATTCTGCAGGACAAACCATAGAAATCTGCCACAACTTGTATCTTTTTCTTTAAGTCACGAACTCAAATAAAAAAAAATTCTCTGGACACAAAGTTGTCTGACACTGACTCACATGCATGTACCCTACTCCATGTGACGAGTTGATAGTAGATTAAATTTGTATCAGAACAGTCGCGCATAGTACCTGAGACCAAATTCTATAAGAGACGACGAACTATTTGGCATATGTTAGATCCCTCGATCAGGGGGGTTAAATCAATAGGCTTTACTTCATATTATAATAGTTCAGCAAAATTATAATTCACAGAATCGTTCCATATATTTGGAATCATCATTGTGATATTCTACTACCAATCCAGAAGTGATTACTCTCTTAAATTGGAGAAATTATAATTCAGAATCATGTCATGCTTCCATTGGATGATAAAACCCCTTCGTGATCACAGTGGATTACTGCTGTATTTAAGCTTATGTAGAACTAATGTCAGGTGTAACATAAGAATGAAACACGTCCAGCAATACTGCATAAAATATAGAAATCTGTAGTTAATGAATTAGTAGACAGCCTGCAGCATTGCCAAACATCCTTATGGCATATACTCAAGCCTTCTTTTACATTTTAGGCATGGTCAATTTGTTAAAAAGTACATGGCCATCAGAAGGTAAGATTTGAAAATATGATTTGAAGCGACAATTAGAAATGTGAACAGCATACTGTAAAGTGCTCTAAGCACTAGAAATGTCAACTAAGATACTTTAAAGTGACTCGGTGGTAGCAAAAGTATGAACTAAGACACTCTAAAGCGGTCAAGTGGCACTACCAATGTCAACTGAGGTGATCTAAAGAGACAGGTATCACTAGAAATGTCAAAGAGGATACTCTGAAGTAGCCAGTTCCCTGCAACTAACTCTCTGCTTTAGAATCGAGTGTAGGTCAGCATGAAGCTGATTAACAGACGAAATCTCAAAACTTGATCTTAAACTAAGCTAATTTTACTAGCCCATGGATGTTCCAAGCTAAACTCATGAAGTATTAGATGGAGCAACCCATTTGGTTATAAACCATGATACATTTATATCTCAACTGATGTGAGAGGAAGCTTCATAACATCAAACAGAAGACAGGGGCAGGGGCAGAAGAGGACCAAAGCGCAACCAACAACAGCTACAAGAGATTAGACTCTAACCAGGACTAGCGTGTTACTTAGCTCTAACATCAGCTAAAGGAAAACATTTTACTTAACCCTTCCAAAACTTTTTAATCACCTTTATAGTATTGATCAAGGTTCATGTTCTAAAGTTCCCTTCCACCTGACTCGCACCATCAATGAGCTCTAAAGCAATTAGTGAATTCATTCCCAGAACAAAAAAGGAACAATAGATTCATCAGCAGACATCCAAAAGACCAGGAAATGAAGAAGTGTTCAATAAATCAAAAAGTGAGCAATTGAAGTGGAAAATGCAACTAAAGCACACCATCTGACGGCATTGGTAAGTGCAGAGCATTTGGTCAGAGGTGATGGGAATTGAATGGTCATGAGAATATTCCGGCACCGGCAGATCCTCGTAAACCAGTAGCTCTCTATTGGAACTTGGGCTCTGCGCATTATTGTTGTTAATATCTTCCGGCGGCTGCGAATCCGCCCTTCTCTTCCTCGGCGGCGGTGTTCGTAGAATCATCTTTACCTTTTCTTCTTAATTTGTCAACCTCTTCCTGTATCTAATTAAGAGAGAGCACATGGAAAAGCTAGGGTTTCAATTTGTTCGGTGGAAGAAAGAGGGATGAAGAAGTTTTTGAAAAGGAACGCGCCAAGAAGTATTTGTCTACCATCTGCCTTCTTCCAATCTTTCCAATATTTTATAATATTTATCGTTAAAAAAATACTTATAATATAATTTCTTTACAAAAACATATAATAAATAATAATAATTATTATTATTATTATTTATTCCCAATAATATAAAACAAAAATCTATTTCTTTTCATATACTAAATTTAGAAATTACTAATCACCAAATTTCTTTTTCTTGTAAACGGTTCTTTTATTTTTTTCAACTTTTCATATTGTGCACATTCCACGTGAATTTTATTTTTCTAACAATACATATATATATAAGTTTAATATTTATTTTAATGATTATTAATTTTTAATTCGCAAAAATGAACAATGGCACATAAAAAATGGACAGTTTATTAGCAAGTAAGAATCTGGTACAAAATGCCAACGATAATTTGATTTGAAAATATACACTACATTAATTTCAATCGTGATGTATATCAATAATTACATAATTGAAATTTTAATATTGTACAAACATAAATTTAAGTACATATGTGCTTGAATTACATTATTTTGAATTTACAGTTTAAAAATAAAAGAAATCCTAACTTTTATTAGTGTTTTTTTTATATATATACTAACAATCGAGACACATTGTACTTATGTGCGTATAATAGATAAAGATAAAATATATAAATCAATACATCATATTTAAATAAAATAAAAAAATAAACTTATAAGAGATATTACCGACAGTAGAAAAATTAGGTATCGCAGTGTCACGAACCACTTTCTATAAATGAAAAATGCGTTTTCTTTTGTATATTAGTATATATAATCATATACACATTCATGAAAAATTATAATCTATACTAATATAAAAAAAAAGGGCTTCATATTCACAAATGAGAGTTAATGACACTGCCGCATCAATTTTTTATAAAGTCAATAATGCCCTTCAACTAATAAAATAACTAAAAATTAGTTTTTTTAATATAATATAATGATTTATATATTTTGCTTTTATTTATTATATATTTTAAAATATAAAAAATTATTTAGTATATGCATGCAAAAACAACTTATCGCGATGATAAATTGAAATAAAAAATAAACTCATGTGATAAAATAAATACCCTATACTATAATTTATGTTTTTTATTTAAATTTTGGAACAACTACTTGAGACTATAATTGACATGTTGAATATCACATCACAAGCAACAATCTGCCCCAAGTTGCACTACTCAAATATAGCTGAAAAAGGGCCAAATCAGGCCAAGCATGTACGCCTCACTTGCTTTTAATTAATATGTATATTTTAATATTCATTATAAGACAATATTTGGAACTCTTAATTACATACATTATATTAAATTTCATTTAAACTAGATTATTTTTTCATGCAATTTAAAAAAAAAAAACAAAAAGTTACAAAACGGGTTAGAAGCGAAAATTTCAAACTACAAGCGACGCATGATTCAACATTAGGACGTCACAAGTTACATAACTGAAAACATAAATCAGATAGATATCAATTTAAATTGATTGATACAAAATTTTTACGACTTTATTTATATTTAAAATATTAATCAGTCAAATTTAAATGTTGTTTTTTTATCTCAACAAGTCTTGAAATCAAATTGATCCTATCAAGGTGGGAAATGTTGTAAATTGATAAATTTTTAATAGTTAACTTGACAGTAATTTGTTTTGATATATCAATGATGCGTACAATGAATAAAGAAAAAATAAATAGCACAAAGGCCAAAGGGGGAAATTGCAATTCCCCAAGCGTTGAAATTAACTAATCGCTTTCCGCGCGTGGACGCTGGACGGCAAACCTGTACCCATTTCAGGGCACGCTTTTCACCCCTGTCCACCCCACACCACCTCATTACTATTTTGTAATTATATTAATATTTTAATAAATTTCACTGAAATACGAAAGATAATAATAAAATAATAAATTGTAATATAAATAAAAATAAATAATCATACATCTGATGTGCCTTAAATATATTATCTCGTCTTTGTTCATAAAATATCAATATTAACATTTAAAATAAGACATCGATATTGGTGTTGGAATTTTTCTGTTACCGTATTTTTCTCACAGTATTTCATTTACAATGGTAAGAAATATATATTAGAAAAGCACAATAAATAATAAAATACAATAATTGCTAGTTACAAAAAATAAATAATTATCATCCTTAATAAACTTTCACAGAAGAATGAAATTGGAATATTTTGAGAATAGGTTTAAATAATAAATGCAAGTATTCATGATTTTCAGATTTATTGCTGTATTATGTTTTCTAAAGTATATTATTTGGGACATGAAAAAATAAATTATTTATTTAAACTAGTCATACTGTTTTACAAACAATATTATAAAAAGTTACATAAAAAATTTACTCAAAAATTTCGTATTGAATCAAATTAAATGAATATATTGATAATCTAAACTAATATAAAAAAATAATATTTTTCATTCATAAACGAGGTTTTGTGATATTGGCCCCCAACTTTTGTGTGTCTGACAATAATACCCCATAATTAATATTTTTTTTTAGATATGAAGTATTGATTTATATACATGTAGGAAGGCTCATGCCACGATGACTGCAGTCACACTATTATAAAATAAAATCTTTTGTTATATTAATTTTTGCATACTCAAATTTATCATTTATTTTATTTTTTCCTTAAACAAATTTGATCAAAATAGTAATTTATATTTTTTAATAATATTATAATTATATTTTTTTTATTTCACACACTATTCCACATTTTTTTTCACCTTACTTATTTTTTCCTCACAAGCTTTCATATTTTTAACAAATTCCATAATTATAATTTATTTTTTATGTCTTTTACATCACTCTATATATATATATATTTTAATGGTCTTTTTATTTATTGTTCCTTTACACCATCATTATTCTTTTAATATATTTTTATTTCACAACTCAATTAATTTTTATAAAATCGTCGAGATCGCGTGCGGCATAACTATTTGAGTGAAAGAAAATATAATAGAAATTTAATATAAATGAAACAGTGTATGTCATTAGCATTATATGATTGTGGGAATCACGAAAAAAAAAAAAGAAATTAAAAATAAATGGGCGTAGGGTGTGCCCATTAGCGGGCACGCTATAAAGGTATGTCTACACAAACACGACCATTAATTCTCCCATACTCACTTGGACTTCATATATTCATTATTCTCTATATTAGACTCCAACATTTCTCCAAAAAGTCCATAAAATCAAATGAATTGGATATATATATAATAATTCTAGAGAGAGAAAATGGGGAACCTCTGTCGGCTTCAACCAGGCATAGAACATCCATCTATCCATCCCCATCTTTTCTCTCTCTCTTCTCCATAGTATTTTCACCTTTTTTTTTTTGTAAATTGTTTTTCGCTTGGAAGGAAAATCAGTGATTTATTTGTAGTAGGGGAAATAGCTGGTAATCCGGAGCTGAGATTTGGGTTTGAGCTGATTGCTGGACAGCAAGTGTAGTGGTGGAGAAGCTTGTGGCTGTGATTGGAGGTTGAGTATGGGAACGCCGGTTTTTTCTAGGGTTTGGATTGTGCGTATCAAAATCGCGGTGGAGAACGCGGTGTTTTGTTTGGTATGTGCTTGGATTCTTTGTTTAGTGTTGGATTTTGGTTTTCTTTGGTTTAATTTTGTCCGTACACTCGGCTCCGTACCGTATACATACTTAAAATAAATGAAGTATCTAAGAGCATGCTTGGAAATGTTCCCGCGGTATAAAATGAGCGTTAAGAGGTCCGTACCGTTTGCAGTACTGCTTTGGATCTCTTTATAGTATGTTTTTTTAGTTTGATCTATGAATTTCTGCGGTGTTAGTCATAATTATTGGACTGATTTTGACCTGCTTAAGTGAAGAGTTTGATGGTTCTTTCTGTTGTCGTAGTGAAGAAGTAGATTTTATCTGTTGTGGTGGAGTACCCATCATGTACCTTTCTTATGTGTTTTTTGTTGAAGCGTTCAGAAAAGAGGTAGTCTATGTACTTTTGCACCTACATCCGCTAATTATTTTGGTGTGGACTTGCATGTGATATCTCTAGATTGATGCATCTGCTGGTTAAGAATTATTCTTCCCCGGTGATTTCATTTGTCTCTAGCATTATTCTTCTTCAGGGTCCAGTATCGCTTACGTTCTACTTGGGTTAATCGTGTGATTAGTTTATGAGGTTAGTTTGGAATCATTAGGAAAAAGTTGGCTGATTTTACTTTAGAAAGCTATCCAGAACTTAGGGGTACAAAAACAAGCTGTGTATAACCCGTTTGAAAGGTTCACTCCTTACATGTGATTTTTGTGTGACAAAGTGTGGCTACAGACAACTTTTTTGCTGTATTCCAGACCAAAAGCATGAGGGTGGTGTTGTACCCAAGAGCTTTGTTATTTGAATTTTGGATTACTTTCTGTTTATAATTTTCAAGAACAGAGATAATGTCAGATTTATTAACTAACATACTCATATCATTCAGCATTAGCGAGTTTAGCATCAGTGAGCGGGAGAAGGCACCGAAAGCTGGACATTGGTGTTGCAGTGGAGTTTGAGTTGGGTTTCTCATGGCACACCTTGCTGCAAATCATTTTGGTGGTGGTCCACCCCCAGGTACCACTAATTGATTTTGAGACTTTCTATTCATTGTGAAATTGACTCATGTAGGTGGTAGTTTTTCTATCCATGTTATGCCACAAAAGAAGGTTCTATTTGCTTTGTTGTATATACAAGCATACAACCACGTCTTTCTGGTTGACTTTATTCTTTTATTTTCAACCTGCTTCTTGGTGTATAAAAGTCCAAACTTGGTGCTGGCTTTTCCTATCAGGAATTGTGGTGAAGCTGATTATTGATTCCTCATAAATCGTTCTTATGCTGAAATCTACATTTTTGTCAGGAAGAGCTTCACTGTTCTTTTATTGCCTGTAAGTGGTATGATGGTCATATCAATTGAGGGTAGTGTAGTTGCTCATAAATATGAACCAAGTGCTGTTCCAGGGACTATGTTTGTGAGGATAGGGGTGGAAGACTTCAAATTGTCTGTAAACTGTAGAAATCTACTAGTGGATATATTATTTTGACTTTGATATATGCTGTTCCCCTATCGATGGAAAGACGTTCTCCTCAAATTTCCTTAGAAAGAAATTTAGCCATAAGAATAAACTCTTTGTTTCTAACAATTTGTTAATGTATCTAAACTTTTTTGCTGTTGCTTATTCTTGATCGTTTGGATCTACCATGGGTGTATTATTTGCCTGGGTTTTTGTCACAGGGGCCTTGAATGATGCTTTGTATAAAGAACTTTGGCATGCTTGTGCTGGGCCCCTTGTTACTGTTCCACGTGAAGGGGAACGAGTTTATTACTTTCCGCAAGGTCACATGGAACAGGTTTGACCATTTCTCTTCATATTTATCACTTTATTCTTTGAATGAAATACTTCAGTTTTCACTATAAATACATAGATGGGGTTCCAAAATATCTCTTCTTTTCCTGATACTTTGGTTTCTTCTCATATTTTACCTTTTCTCCCCCAATTTCTATTTCTTCCTTGCTCAGGGGAATTTTATCAACTGCATAGAAGAGATGATTTTTGAGACACTTTTTATATAAAATATATGTATATATATATATATATTTGTTACTTCATTATTTTCAAGTTCTTAGCGGATTTCATGGATGTTTAGTGCTCTTTCTACATTGGATGTTATTTTTGTAACTTCAAGATCATCTGATCTGTATATTGCGATCTTACTTTTGGTGTAGCCAATTCTAAATTTTAACTTATTATGTTACCTGCCTTCTAGCTCGAAGCATCTACACATCAGGGATTAGATCAGCAACTCCCTTCATTTAACTTACCCAGTAAAATACTTTGCAACGTGATGCATGTTCATCTTCGGGTAAGGTTCCTTTAAACTTTTATCCAAGCAAGTGACTTTGTTTTTTAGGTGGCTTTATCATGCCGGAAACTTCAACATATTCCACATTGTAAATTTTCATTAACTTGGTCATTTTATATTTCAGGCGGAACCAGACACGGATGAGGTGTATGCACAAATAACATTGATTCCTGAACAAGACGTAAATTCCGTTCTCTAATCTACCACCTGTAAACTTGTTAGGTATTCATTTGGTCTGAACAGTGGGCAATCTTGAAGCAAGTTCTGTTGTGTCCTTCTCCCATAATGGTCTTATTGGTGGTATTTTGGCGAGCATATTTCTTGATTTAGTGGGGAATTAGACATATCCGAGTTTGTAACAGTATGTATGGAATAAGTTCTGGGTGTTATCAATTTCAAATTGAGTTCCGCCGAGGCTAGAGGTGGGGCAAATGGATTTTGTTCTGTTTTTCTCTGAAGACAGGACATTTAAATTATTTAGTTATTGTGTTAATCTGCATATTCTCTTTCTCATGAGGGCCATATGAATGTCAGAACCCTTTCGTAATTCAAGTTTGTTGTGATCCAACGAAGATAAACCAGGAGTAATAAACAACTTATTATGTTGTTTGTGATCACGACATGTTAGGTTGGGTTGGTTCCTTCTAGCATGAGCTGTAATCTTAATTGTGAATCCTTGATTATTAACACTGAGGCTCATTATTCTTATCTATTTGTTGGATTAGCAAAGTGAGGTCACAAGTCCGGATCCTCCTCTGCCAGAGCCTGAAAGGTGCACTGTCCATTCATTTTGCAAGACTCTTACTGCTTCTGATACCAGCACCCATGGGGGGTTCTCGGTTTTACGAAGGCATGCTGATGATTGTCTACCTCCATTGGTAAGAGTCTTGGGATCTTTGTGTGCTTTCCTGCCACTTTCCGCTTTCTCTCTACTCATCATGGTTTAACCTTATTGACATGTTGCAGGACATGTCTCAACAACCACCCTGGCAGGAATTGGTAGCGTCTGACCTTCATGGCAATGAATGGCACTTCCGCCACATTTTCCGAGGTTTGGAGTACTGGTCAAGACATGGCCCTGATACTGCAATCACGAAATATAGGATAAATCTGTGCTACTCCTCCCCCCCCCCCCCCCCCCCGGGGCTCCAAAAAAAAAATTAAAATAAATCCCCCAAGATAAAAAAGAAAAAATAAGAAAGACATAGAAAATGGCGATGACATGTCAGCCTCAGGAAAATAACGGTCCTGGTGAGTGAATCATGAATATTCTAGTACAAGGTACACTATGGCCCTTTAACTTAACGGCATTTGCTTGCCCAGTTGCTTCTGATTTGACTTCTTCTTTTGGCGATAGACCATATCCACACCCTTAGGGGAGGAATTCTTCTCCCACTTGTCACCCTTCCTTGTTGTGGGCGGCATTGCGCGAGGGCGTTTGACGCGCTGCACCAGCTTTTCTTTACCCACCCTCTGACCCGTGAATCTCCCCTTCAGATCTTACCACTGAACTCCCTCTTCGAAACCTTTTCCGATTCGACGGAATGGTAGTTTTCAATATCGTTTGAGTAGGTGAGAAGTATCAGGCTTTCACCCGATTTGTTATGGATTGGATGATGGAAAGACCAGCAAGTAGAGTCTTGCCTAGATTGAACATGCAACTTATGCTCCTCTTGCTGATGCTCACATTAACCATTGAAGAGTCTTTGAGCTGCATGTAGATATTTTCTTTAAGTAATCTACGCTTTTATGGCTGAAACATCTTCAGATATGTGCTTCTTTTTGGGATGAATGGTTTTTCAAACGAAAACAGCACTTCCTTCTGGTTACTAAGCTGTTGAATTATAGTGCTGGTCATTATTATGCCTTTATTGCGTTAGATGCCTTTGGCATGAATCCTATTTCACATCGATGCTGATCGACATCATTGTTCAGGCCAACCAAGGCGCCACTTACTGACCACTGGCTGGAGTGTGTTTGTTAGTGCCAAAAAGTTAGTTGCAGGAGATGCTTTTATTTTCCTAAGGTAAGTTTATATGAACCTAATACCCGCCAACTTTTTCATACTTTGTACTGCCCAAAGTCACAATCTTTTTCCTTTGTTTTGGCAGAGGAGAAAATGGGGAACTTCGAGTTGGTGTGCGGAGGCTCATGAGACAACTAAATAATATGCCATCTTCTGTCATTTCGAGTCACAGCATGCATCTGGGGGTCCTGGCTACTGCATCACATGCCATCTCCACTAGGACCCTGTTTTCAGTTTTTTATAAACCACGGTTGTTTGCTCTTACTTCTGTGTATTTTATAACTATTGAATGATTAACACAGCCATTCTTCCTGTTACCATTGGTATAATAAGTACAATCTACTTTTTCTGTTATAAGTCTGACTTGGTGATAGATTGAACCAACTTCTGTGCACGGATAGTGTGTTACTCCATATGCTTTCTATTTCTGGTGGATATTATAGTGTTCAGCCTTATTTTGCCTTATGAGTGGAAGTTTAGAGAAGATTGTATGGTGTGCTTGACAAATGTCCTTTTCCCTTTGCCACCCAGCTTGTCGGCTTTTTACCAATATTTTGCGCCCTGAATCTGGCTTTTCTATTGTATGCTTATACCACTCTTATGGTTGTTGCTTGGCGTAATTAGTTTATTAAACTGCAACCATTTACCCACAGAACTAGTCGATCGGAATTCATTGTAAGTCTGAACAAGTATCTTGAAGCTCAAAATCACAAGCTTTCAGTTGGGATGAGGTTTAAGATGAGATTTGAAGGTGAAGAGGTTCCTGAAAGAAGGTATATGCATTATCAACATTCTTCTTGTATGACGAGAATATTTAGAAGTAATTTCTTTGGAAAGGATTTCAGCAAAAGTAATCATTATTACATGCTAATACAGGTTCAGTGGGACGATTGTTGGTTTTGTGAATAATGCTTCCTCTCGGTGGCCTGATTCTGAATGGAGATCTTTGAAGGTAATTATGCCACGTTCATTGCTTGTTGGTATGTCCATGCTTGATTCTGACCCTTGCAAGCTGAAGATAGCATCTTGTTTGAAGATGATGATCAAATTTTCTTTTCGCTTTACATGTGGAAATACAAATGAAATTTTGTTGGCCACAAAGGAAATTTTGTATGTGGAGAAGCACAAAAATGAACTCATGACGAAGAAGTACTCCATTTGAGTGATCATAATCATCTTAGCTTATCACTCATTCAATGTGTCCTTCCAGGTCCAGTGGGATGAACCTTCCCCAATATTGCGTCCTGATACTGTTTCACCATGGGAAATAGAACCACTAGTTGCAGCAACTCCTCCAAACTCACAGAATCAACAAAGGAATAAGCGGGCACGGCCACCTGCTCTGCCTTCGCCAATGCAGGATCTATCTTCACTTGGTATTGCCCTATTCTCTGATGATGTTCATCAGCTATCCATTTTGCCTAGCTTTTTATAAATATGTACTTGGTCATGCTAGGTATGTGGAAATCACCTGCTGACTCCCCTTCAGCATTCCCCTATCACGATCCATCACGTGTTCGTGACCTATATCAATCACCTAAGCTCAGTTCCGGCACCAGAGTCAGCTCTATGAGTTATAACGAGAATTTGTTGCCTGTTTCAAGCAATTCCGTGTACCAGCCTAATCAAATAGAAACTGCTGCAGAGTCATTTACCCCTGTCAGTGAAAAGAGACAAGCAAATGGCTGCAGGCTGTTTGGAATCGAGTTGCTTGACCACTCAACAGTTGAGGACACCTCACCGGTGGTACACCCCGGCGCAGCTATTGAGGATTCTCATATTCCTCTAGATGCTGAATCTGAACATTCTGAGCCATCGAATCGTAATCCATCTGATGTTCCCTCAGTCAGTTGTGGTCCTGATAAGTCGTGCCTGAGATCCCCCCATGAGCCACACAGCAGGCAAATCCGGAGCTGCACCAAGGTAATTTCAGCATAGTACTGCTTTCGTAAAAAAATTCTAGATGCAAGAACGAAAATGGGATCTAACTTAGAATGCAAATTTAAGTGAGTATTTAATTCAATGCCACCCGTGTGAGAGGTGGTATCAGACTGGGGACTGTTGCGCTTATTGGTATTGTGAATCCCTGCTGGGATCTTTATGAGAGATTCGTTCCACCAAAAACAATTTGTTTGGTTTTGTTTGCTGTTATCCTTATCTGTCAACTTTATTCATTTAGGTTCACATGCAAGGCATTGCTGTTGGGAGAGCAGTAGATCTGACCAGGTTTGATTGCTATGAGGATCTACTCAGGAAGCTGGAAGAGATGTTTGAAATTGTGGGGGAACTCTCTGGGTCAACAAAGAAATGGCAGGTTGTCTACACCGATGATGAGGATGACATGATGATGGTTGGAGATGATCCATGGCAGTTAAGTCGAATCTACTGATTATTGTGTCTTTCTATTAATGTAGCTTTACTTCCTAGATCTGTATTTGTTTTGCATAAGGTATTAATACTCGCTGTGCAATTGCAGTAGGTTATGAAAAGTTCCAGTTGTTAGGATCTTTTTTGCTGTTTTGAGTTACTTTACTCTATTCCTTCACCTCAAAGATTTTTTCTGTGGAAGAAACCATGCTGAATACATACTTGGCCTATTACTTCTCCAGATAGGCTGTGCTTTTAGCATTACTCAGCCTTCTCAGGCTTTTAGAGCTACGCATATCATTTGCTGATATCCATTCTTGTTTAAACTCCAATTGTTGCTCCTTTGTATGACTTAAGTTTAGGAAAAAGTTTGATCTCAATGCATGGGCTCTGACTTTTTGTTACCTCATCTGCTAGTCATTGCTTTTGCTTGGCGTAGATGACAATGATATTTTCTTTTCCTGTGTGAGTGACTATATGGATATGCTTCTAAAATTTTCATATTTGTCATGTGATTTTGATCAATATTTTCAGTGAATTTTGCACCATGGTGAAGAAGATATACATCTATACAGCAGAGGAAGCTAAGATGCTCTCGCCCAAGATAAAGCTTCCTCTGGCAGAAGTCAAATCTGGCAAGCTTCTTTCAGAAGCTGCTGTTGGTACCGAAGAACTATCCTCGACTGTGGGGTCTGGCTACTGATGCAGTCCTGCTTATATATTTAAGCTGCAATATATTCAACGTGCTCCGGGAAAGTCTATGAGGAATGAAGAGGAAGCCAACAATTCGACAATTGACTTCCTATTTTGTTTTTAGCAACCAAGAGATGCCTTGCGTGTGACGTATTGCCCATGCTGGCAACGATATTCTGGCGAGACAAATGGCGGTTTATGTTCACGTGCAACATCTGAGAGCGGTGCCAGAAGGATAAGGATTCCGTTGTAGATGGTGTAGCATTATCCTTACTATTTGTGCTTGTGGGGGGCAATTTATGATGCTTTCTTGTTTGAATGCCAGTTAGGCTGAAGAGAGATGTTATGTTGCGTTTTTGTTTTTGGGTACAAAAGTTTATTAATGTAATGAAGGTTTTTGTATATAAAGTTATATGGCCTTTGTTCCGTGCTCATCATACTTGTAGACTCTCTTTAGTGTGTGGATGATGAGTTCTGATTGATCACTCACTCTGGTGTGCGGGATTTTTCGCTCAACGTATTGGGGTAAAATAGTTTTGCATTATTGAATCAACATAAATTCTGCATAAGGTCATTATTATCTGAAGATATTAAAGGCCCTTTTATTGTGTTGTGTGATGTGTGGTGTGTGTGAAGATATTGAAGGCCCTTTATTATTGTAAGTCCTTCCGTTAGGTAACATTTCTACTCTTATTTATTAAGGATAATTACATTATCCTAACGTGAAGTTCGGTGCAATTATACGTATGTTTCTTATAATTTATTTTCGTCTAATAAATAAATTCTCTGAGTTTATTAATATTATATAAAAAAAATTGAATAAAAATTAATATTTACTTGTGATCGACTTATTAAAAGTCAAATAATTTTTCTGAATTAAATTATTTTTATAACGGTGAAGATATATGTATTTACATGCATTAATACGTAAAGATATATGATGGTAATTTTTATGATAAGTCAGTTGAGGATAAATATAATTTTTTTTAATTTTTTATTATATCATTGAATTGGGTGAATTGTAAGTAATGAATGAATTTGTTTGTTAGATTGGAGTAAATTTTAAGTATGCCAGATGTAATTCTCAAATCATAGGGATTGACGTGTAATTACAGCAAATTTTAGAAGATGGGAGTGTAATTATTTTTATTTATTATTAACTGGGTCTACGAGTTAGACCTCGCCCCGTCCAGGTACAAAACCCGTCGGGGCGGGTCTAACCCGTAGACACAGTTATATTTTTATTTATTATTTGTTGTACAAATGTACAAAAAAGTTCAACATATTATAAATAAATACGATATTATTATTCATCTTCTTCCTCGTTAAGAATTGTTGAACAATTTTTTAATTCTTCAATTATTGAACAAGTATGTAACAATAAACAAACAAAAAATATAATATTTTTATTAATGTTTGTTCTATCAAAATAAAATTAAAAAAATATAATTAAAAATTTATTTATCATTTATCTTATTCTACAACAGATGACAAAAATATACCAATACCTACAAAGTAAAATATATTATATACATGTACGGGTCTAATTGCCACCTCTAGCGTTGATACGCCTCTCATCAGCCCGTGCGGACAGCGGCAACACCTCGGCCGGCGGCTTGCGTCACGGGCCAAACGTACAGAACAATTTGAGGTAGGCAATGGTGCGGGTTTTTGCGGCCGGGCGACTTGGTCCTGGAGGGGAAGGAAGGGAAGAAAAAAATTGGGGAAGGGGATAGTGAGGATAAGAGAGAGAAAAAAAAACGAGGAGAGAGTCATAGAAACATGTAAACAAACACCTAAAAAACAGTGAAGAAAACGTAAGGGTGAGGACTTGAATATACATTATAAAACATTGGAGGGGCAAAGCACAAGTCTTCCACTTTTAACATAAAGATTAAAGCAGCGGTTTAGAGAGTAGACGTAGAAGCCGCACCCGCACCCACCTGTGACCTCACTCAAATAAAGCCAATCTTGGAAACATAAAGAATGCTGGCTTTTGGAGCTGCCGCCGCTTCCACCGCCACCGCTTCCGCTATTGCTGCCTCACTCGCCACCGACCCCCCTTGCTCGACGCACGCCTTCATTCCCTGCACCACCTCCTCTGCTCTTCACCCTGGAACTGTCTCTCTGTTCAACCAATTGGTATTCATTTATATGATTATTTATTCTATTCAAGGTTACAACCAACTTGTTCCTTTTTATTTTTTGCGTCATTTCTGGGCGTTGTTTCATGGGTTTCTTTTCGAAATCGTCTGGTGTTTAGCCGGTGAGGACGTCGTATAACTTAACGGCGTTTCGAGTTAAAGCCATGGCGGAAGCTCTTTCCACTGCGAAGCTCGACTCTAAGTCTAAAGTTTCTGGTATTTATTCTTACTCTTATAAGTTGTTTCTTTGATGGAGTGTTTTGAAGCGTGAAGGTTTTATTTTTCGGGTGCAATGTAGAGTAGATTTAATTTGTTTGTATTTTATTAGGGAAGAGACAAGCGTTGATTTCATTGTCAGATAAGACGGACTTGGCTTTGCTTGGCAATGGGCTGCAGGAATTGGGGTGAGCTTTCTTACGCGCATATGATAGTTTTGCTAGGATGTTCAGGGGCCATGAAGTGCTGGGTTTCTTAGACGACTAATAGTCTAAAGCTGATGTTGAAATCTTTGGGGACTCCTTGTGGAGATTCTGAGCTCATGTATGTTTAAGGAGTCAAATATCACTGTGAAGAAGATGATAATTAAGTTTGGCTCCTCGTACTTTGCAAATTATTTGTCCGCTGGATACTTTTGCCTTCACTTTGTTTGAAAAGATTGGCATTATTGGTATTAATTGATAAACTTGGTTGTTGACGTAATGAGTTTAATGTGCAGTATCTGACATTCTCATGAAATGTGTTGAACTAAGTCATACTGGATGCTGAAGTTGAAGATTAGAGCTTTGCAATTTTTTTTGTTCTCTCTGGGGAGTAACTGATAGAAATCTATAACATATCGACTAGATGATGCTGAAGCATGTTTATGGATGAATTAATTCATGATTTTTGTCAATAGGCTATAAAGGAGTTTTGTCAATCAGATTCTTCCATGGAGTCCTCATGAAAAAGATCAATCAATAATATCTAAGAGATGATGCACTGGAAAGGGTGATTGGTCATATTTCTATTGATATGATTCGAGTTGATTAGTAAATCTTTGTGTTGAGTATTTTTGCATGCATATATGTTCCATGCATACATGTCTCTTAATGATAACTTGTAGACTTCTCTGAGTGATGTTACTAATGTAAAATTGTCTGTAACATTTTGTCATACTGAGTTGAGGAGTTTATAATTGAAGCAAAGTTAGTGTCCTGCAAAGCATGAAGGGTTTATGCTCTGGGGTCATAGTTGGTTTGGCTACTTTGCAATATACTATCTGTATTATATGTAAAAAGTGGGGCCCTGATTCTAACTTTTGACATAATCTCTTATCTTTAAGATTTACAATTGTTTCCACGGGAGGAACAGCATCTGCTTTGGAAAATTCTGGTGTCACTGTCACCAAAGTGGAAGAACTTACCTCTTTCCCTGAAATGGTAAACCTTCTCTCCTGTTCTATGCAAGGGTGATTTTCTTTTGAATATTTCGGTCTTTTCAGGCAATTTGTACAAGCAATGCAGTATTCTCTTACCTGTTCTTTTGAATTGAAAGAAAAAAGAGAATCTGTTGCACCTAAAACGGGAAATAGCCTAATTCTATTCCCTCTCTTTTCTGTCAGGCCAAGATAAATTCGTTATTGTGAATATAATATTTTTGTTGTTTTTTCTCTTACTATGAGTCATTCAGTATGTTGACAGCTAGGGAAGCTGTTATAAGCATCTGATGCGAAACTTGTATTAATGCATTATGTATGTCGTGAAAGTTATGAATTATATGTCCCTTAGATATTTATGCTGTTGTCCAAAGGAGCATTCTGTATCATCATTGAGCTTAAGTCACTTGAGAATTCGTACTTGTCCCTACCAATGAGGTGTTGTTGCAAATGCTTTATTATAGAATATCACCACTTGACTTACTTCATTGTCTGATGTTGAATCAATCTAACTGGAATCATCTCCTACAATTTTTTTTTACATCATTTACAGCTTGATGGTCGTGTAAAAACTTTACATCCTAATATACATGGAGGTATTCTTGCGAGAAGAGATCAGGAGCATCACATGGAAGCCCTCGATAGTCATGGAATTGGTGGGTTAATAATTTTCGTGGCGAAAACTGTTAGTGAAAACTTACACTCTTGCTTTCCTGATCCATGTCTGCTTTCAGTTTTCTTGTGATCTGTATTCAAAGATGATTCATCTGGGTCTATCCCACAGATCCTCTTTCCCATTACTTCTTCAAATACAAAAACATTTTGGAATTCTTCAATTGGATTTACCAATTTCTACTTGTGTTCTATTGCATATTGTTCTGTCTTACATTTATGTATTAATTTTGTTTATTGGTTCTTGCAAAAGCCATTCTATTCAAGAGTCTAAGATCTTTTTAGCCAACTTACACCATTCTCTACCGTATTATTCTAACTTCGGTTAGGAATGAGCCAAAAATGATTCATACATGTATGGCTTTTGACAATTAATCAATTTGTTCCATCATGATGCTCTCTTTGGGTCCTTCAGTTTTATTGAAGAACATTTAAATTTTACTTCGTTTTAGAACTTTTTATTGGTACTTATAACGCTAGTTGAGCTTGCCTAGTTTTTTTGTTAAAAGTCTTCATCTTCAATAGAATTTCTGTTTTTCTTTTGTGTGATTGAAAGATGTTCTCGCTTGGGATTTACAATGGATGAAAATACGTATAAATGAGCTTTGTTAGTATTGGTTGTAGTGGGTGATCAAGTCTAATCATATAAGGTACATTATTTTGCATCAAGAACTGTTGAGTTGAGAAAACTAATGGATTTAATGGTTGTATGAAGGCAATGTTGTTTTACTAAGGATATTATAAGATAAAGAGGATATATAATCGTGCATAATCTAAACAAGAACACTGCTGCGCGATATGTGTTATAGAAGAAATAAATTTCAGGCATTAAGATAATAATTTCATAATTGAGTTACCCTAACAAGTTATATAAGCAACTTGTTAGGAAAAAGAATACATGTTAGTGTTTCAATTATGCGTTGAATTTGTATCTCTTTCTGGTCCTTTTCAGTAAGATATCTGGATTTGTTCCTCTGCAGGTACATTTGATGTAGTAGTGGTGAACTTGTATCCCTTCTACGACAAGGTTTCCTCTTCTAGTGGAATTTCTTTTGAGGATGGAATTGAGAACATAGATATTGGTGGGCCTGCCATGATCAGAGCTGCCGCAAAGGTTGGTAGGCTGGACTGTTGTTTACGTTGTAGTCAATTACACTGATCATTTCCCTCATGGTCAGGAACTGAGGAGGGTATTGTCTTGCCAATTCCTGTAGAGTTAAAAATTGACTGGTTTCTTCACTGAATCACCCTGACAATTAACTTTGCAGATGCAAAGAATGACGTGTCTCTATTTATATCCATAACCAACTGGTGCAACAATAGATACAACATCCATTGATGTGAGAAATGACCTGTCCACAATCAAGCATGCAAACATAGTGCCTTCGGAACATTCTTCTGTCTATAGTCATTACCTCTATAGCTATAGAACAAGATATTATTCTATCTCCCTCCTGCAAAGGCTCTCTCCGGACTGAATTTTAAACATGTCATGCTAGTTTCATTTCCTCTGGCAGTCACAAAATCCTTAATCTTCTTTTAGTACATCTATCTTCCTGATCACCTCCATGGTTGAAACTGGGTAATAAAACCTTTAAAATTTGCATGTCATAAAATAGCATTTAAGGGAACATATGAGTTATGGAAAGCAGTTGTTTGAATATCAATTTAGCTCTGCATATGATGATTTAGAAATGCTATTCAATGTTTCAAGTTGTATAAAGCACATAACTTTTGATGTGTAGAATTGGATAAACATATATGAGGGCAGACAATGTTCTTGATGTTTTTTCCAATATAATGAGACTATATCATATGAAAAATAGTCTAACAATACTCTTGAGGTTCTATTCAATATGATGAGAACTGTGTCATATAAAATTGAAAAAGCTCTATCATTGTATTTGTTACATTTTTAGAGAAGTGTGCAAGAAAACCCCAGTTTTTGAGGGAAAAAAAGTAGTTCCTTTTGTCTCAAAGACCAAACTTTATGGACAACATTAAACATAGTAATTGTTTTCACATGGACACGTATGAGAATAATGAGCTACCATTGGTGAAAATGCAATAATGTGCTATATGATGTAGTCCATTCTAAAACCCATTACTTATGCCATATGCCTGTAGAAGATCCAACCGTGGTGTTCAGTAGCTAAAGCCATCATTGTGAAAATCCTTGAAGGAAGATGATAGATTGAAATAGAGAGACTACACCAAAATTAGACGCATTTATCTAGGAAATATAGAATGACAAGAACATTTGAATAAGTTTGAAAGTTCACTGGAGAATCACCTTGAAGGGAGTCTATGATCAAGACGAGTTCCAGCAAATTTCACTGGCACCATGAGTATCAAGACTGGTTACTAGTGTATAATTGTCTTAGAGTAGTCCTGCTTATCTTTCTCAAATATAGTTCTAACTGAAATTTCTCATTTGGACAGAACCATAAGGATGTTTTGGTTGTAGTTGACTCCAAAGATTATCCAGCACTTATAGACTATCTCAAAGGAGCATCGGATGACCAGCAGTTTCGGAGGAGGCTGGCTTGGAAGGCCTTTCAGCATGTTGCTGCTTATGACTCCGCAGTTTCAGAATGGCTGTGGAAACAAACTGGGGGAGGTACTGTTCTAAGATTTAGTTCTTTCTAGAGCTAGAACAGTCAAACTGACTCTCAGAATTTTATAGATAAGTGAAGAGAGAGACAAAAGACCAACATTTACGTGGTTTGGTCATATGACCTACGTCCATGAGACAATGCCTAAAGCGCTTAATCATATTATTCTCTCTTGGTTTGATGATATAACCTCCACCTGTATAGGTAAATTACATGTGTATAACATATAAAAAAAAAGGAAATATCTCCAAAATCAAAATAATATAGATATCACAAGAATCATTAAGATTTTGTTGTAATTCTCTTGTGATTTTACAATTATTTGGAGATTCAATTCATGATTTTCAACACTCTCCCCTTCAAGTTGGACATGGAGATCTTGATTGTAATGTTCAACTTGGACAACAGAAGTCAGTGTGACGCCGGGGTAGGTCACTGGAGGTCAAGGCATCGTCATGCCATGCATACACATTATAGTAGCATAAATAGAGACATCATGTCAGACAGCCAGTTTTAGGTGCAAAACACCAGTGGAAAGGCAATTAGCCTATAGAAGCAAAGGTCGATCAGACAAGAGAGAGAGAGACTGACAGACAGACAGGTGTAGAACACTATCAGTAGTGAAAGGGACTCAACCCATCAGAAGTAGAAAGGTCGGTTAGAGAATGATACTGACAAGCAAACAGTTTAGGTGTAGAACACCCACAGTAAAGGGTCGGTGGAGCCAGTGTTGCCAACATAGCACAAGCAGTGTTGGCGCAGTAGTTAGGGTTTCAGGCGGCAGCGCGCAGCTAGGGTTTCAGGCTCTGGCCATGTCAGAGTTTTAGATAAGTGAAGAGAGGAATAGAAGACCAACATTTACGTGGTTCGGTAATATGACCTACGTCCATGAGACAAATACCCAAATGGCTAAATAATATTATTCTCTCTTAGTTTGATGATATAACTTCCACATATTTATATAGTTACAATTACATATGCGTATAACATAAAAATAAGGAAATATCTCCAAAACCAAATCATATAGATATCACAAGAATCACTAAGATTTTGTTTCGATTCTCATGTGATTTTACAATTATTTTCATGATTCTCAACACTGATGATTGCCGAAGAACAGTATCAGCTTTCAGAAAACCAAAATAAACATCTATGAAATGTAGAACAAATCTTTTTGAAACTAAAACTAAATTTAGATTAATCATGAAATAGTCCTCACATCACATTTTTTGTCTCGTAAATTAATGGTTCTAAATGTTTCATACAGATCTAACACGTGTGTGTGTTTATTAACTTATTTTCTTTGTAGATAAGTTTCCTGCCGGCCTGACGGTTCCTTTGTCCCTCAAGAGTTCGCTTCGGTATGGTGAAAATCCTCACCAGAAGGCTGCATTTTATGTTGACAAGTCTCTTGCGGAGGTCAATGCGGGTGGAATTGCAACCGCAGTTCAACACCATGGGAAGGTATGAATTTGAAGTGGCTGAGAATTATCATTTCAGTACAAATATCTTTGTGCTTGTATCTTATGTGCGCATATACTCATATCTTAGATGTTTGTAAGTTTTACTGATTGAACTTGTTTAATAGTCTGCTGTGTACTTGTTTATGTTTAACTCTCACATTAAGCATCTACACTTTGACCTGGCAGTTGAATTAAGATGGTTTTAGTGTGTCTTCCCACTATTTTCCAACAATGTATGACATGGGATGTACAGGAGCATGTGTTTGATAATAGTAGTGTGCCTGATCTGATTAAGTTTAGTTGAACAGGAAGTGGATAAAGCAGACTGGAATTGGAACATCTTGGAAAGAAAATTAATGAGACTTCCACTTTTTGCGAATAGATGGTAGATAAATGTCTATTGGTTTTCCCATTTCTTTGGTCAACTTTCTGTCGTTGGGTTGTCATATCCACTTCTGAATTTGTTACAAAGAGATAAGTGGACCGCTGGCTACATGATGGTAACAAACGAAGGCTTTTGCTGAATGCATTGCCATTCTCCGTGGCATTTTCTTGCCATGTCTGTTTAATGCTAAATGGTATATGGATAGAGCGGCAGCAAGATAACTTGAGTATTTGTTCTGGGAGAAATCTTACAGGTTCCTGGATCATTATGAAGTTAGCAAATTAACATGATTTCTTTAAGACCGCCATTTTTGTGGTTACGGCTGAGTCATTCTAAAACTAAATGCAAACTTTCGTCTTTCAAATGCTTTTCAGCTTGTGGAGTTATATCATTTAAAGATTGTTATCATTTCTTTGCATTATTTTACAATGTTCGTCTCATATCGTGTGAAGTAGTTTTCTAAAATAAAAATCGTTACCTCTTTCCTGCAGGAGATGTCCTACAATAATTATTTAGATGCAGATGCAGCTTGGAATTGTGTGTGTGAGTTTAGTAAGCCAACCTGTGTGATTGTGAAGCACACAAATCCTTGTGGGGTAGCATCACGTGATGATATTATTGAAGCATACAGGCTGGCTGTGAATGCGGATCCAGTTAGTGCTTTTGGTGGCATTGTTGCCTTCAATGTTGAAGTTGATGAGGTAAGATCAGTTTTTGGATATAGCATTTTCGCTATTGGAAGGCTAATCTTCTGTGGCTATGAGCTCCAGAGCAGGTCTTTCCAAACTCTTGTGCCTACAAATTATTGCAGATCTGTTGTTATTACCTGTTGTTACTATTCTTTGTTGTGAAGTCTTAGAGAAGCAATAAAAAGCTCTTCTGTTCTATGCGATTATAGGCTCTCGCAAAAGATATTAGAGAGTTTAGAAGCCCAATGGATGGTGAAACTCGTATGTTTTATGAGATTGTTGTCGCTCCCAAGTATTCAAAGAAAGGGCTTGAGGTACTTCGTGGAAAGTCCAAAACTTTGAGAATCCTCGAGGCAAGTAAAAATAATAGAGGAAAACTCTCGTTGAGACAAGTGGGTGGGGGTTGGCTAGCTCAGGAAGCAGATGATCTGACCCCAGAAGATATTCAGTTCAATGTTGTTTCAGAGAAGGCTCCAGAAGAAAATGAGCTTCGTGATGCCCAATTTGCATGGCTTTGTGTGAAGCATGTTAAGAGTAATGCCATTGTTATTGCAAAGGTGACCTACCTTTTTTCTCTCTCTCAGATCATCTGTTACAATCCCATGCTTGGAATTGTTCGATCCCCAAGGGAGTTTAACTGCCATATTATCGATGTTCTGCAGAATAATTGTATGTTAGGTATGGGAAGTGGGCAGCCAAACCGTCTTGAGAGTTTGAGGATAGCAATGAGGAAAGCAGGGGATGAAGTGAAGGGTGCTGCATTGGCTAGTGATGCTTTCTTCCCTTTTGGTAAGTTGCAACATTTGCTTTGATTTCTTTCGTTGGGGTAGAAGTATTAGTAATATTCTGTTGCAACATAGCATTAGATTGTAAATAGGAAAACATTCTAAAGAAAAGAACTATTGATATGATGAAAAACTTAAAAAAAGAGGAAAAAAGGTTCAATAGATTAATGAGTTGAGGACAATGTGAACGCCCAAGGAGAATATATGGGCCCAAAAGAATAGAAAATTGTTTGGATTTATCATAGGGACTTGGGCTATGACTAGAGTGAAAAAGTATTACAGAAGCTACTCAATTTAAACTTGAGTTGTTGGTATGACAGCCTGGAGTGATGCTGTCGAAGAAGCTTGTAAAAGTGGGGTGGGCATTATTGCTGAGCCTGGGGGAAGCATTAGGGATGCTGATGCAATCGACTGCTGTAACACGTATGGAGTTTCGCTTCTATTTACCAATGTGAGGCACTTTAGGCATTGATAGCTTAGGGTAATATTTTCTCGTTTTGTTTCGAGACCTCTTGTTTTTATCAGTTTGTGTTTCTATTTTTTTTCCTTTTTTGGGTTTTGGGGAGAGGGAATGAAGGGTGGCATAAATTTGGGAGTTCTTGACAGTAACAGTGTTGTACTTCATTCACTAATTTGTTCATTATAGGTATTATATGTAGTCGGATAAGCACGCAACATTATCAGATGTGTCGATTCTGGCTTTAATAGTTCTTACTGGTTGGCCACTTGTTTTCAATCATCAAGTACATGAAAATAAACTTTTTTCCTGAAGCCTTCTCCGATGCATAATATCTAATTCTCATTTTACTTAGAATTTGAAAGATGAAAAATAATATAATGATTTGAAGGTCATGCATTCTGTCCTATGAAAAATTTACAGTTGCGGCCATAGTTTCCCTTGAAAACAAACATGAGTTATCAAACTGGACCATCAAATGCTCAAGCATCTTAGCTGCTTCTTTCACCTCTAAAAACCACCCCAAGGGGTGTAGGGAGTTTTTCAGTGTCCTCATCTCTTCTATATTAAATCATCAATATATCTCTTCTATATTAAATCATCAATATATCTAAATGTACAACGGGGAGGACTACCAATCCATAAATTCATCAATTTAAATATGGCCTTAGCATACCTAAAAACCCTCCTTCATCTGTACCGAGATAGTTAAAAACACCCTCAATAAATTTGTCACTATAGATATTTTCAAGGAAAAATGCTTAGACAGCGCAGGCCAATGAAGTTCACTCTCTAGGCAGAAAAAAGCTCCCAAGTTTGTGTAATACAAGTAGGTTAGGAGCCCGAAGGAAGCTGACAGAATATCATCCAACTAATGTGTATTACCTCTATCCCACTCCCAAGTTTGTGTAATACAAGTAGGTTAGGAGCCCGAAGGAAGCTGACAGAATATCATCCAACTAATGTGTATTACCTCTATCCCACTCCCAATAATTTTACACCTCCATTGTTCCTAATTACCAGATCATCATCATAGCATGCGAAAGAGAATATTGAGAATAGAGAAAAATTGCAAAGGATCTGTGTCTCTTCTGTGAGATGATTGATAAAGTGGTTGTTACTTTCGTAAATGAAGAAAATAATAAATGACTTCAAAATAGTACAACTTTCTGCGTTTTTATCCAGAGTACAGAACCCTTTCCCACAGCTTCTGCACATAAGCTATTCAGACGAATTGAGATCAAGCAACCAGAAACATGCATTTTTTGCTGGGGGTTACACACCATTTGACTCCAAAATTTTCACAGCTGCAGTTGCAGGAACAATAGAGGCTGACAAATAGTCCTGCATTCCTCCACACCCAATGGTATCAAGGATTCATCTCCCTGTGTCATGCCTTTTGCCTCAAATTCTTTTAGCTTCTAGACAGAGAACCTTGCCTCAGGAAGAACCAGACTTTATCCCTTGCTCGACTTACGTCTCTTCACCTACAACTATTGTCACAGAATTATAACCATTAGCATACATTATTTATATCATCTAAGATACTAGTGGGGGGGGGGGGGGGGGGGTTCCAGCAGGCCTCTTTGGCAGTAGCTTGATCAAGTTGTTAGTCAAAATCTTGGTGCTCTGCAGAATCAGTTATCCTGGGTTCCCAGCGGCCTCTTTCCATAGTAGCCTCATCAATTCGGTAGTCAGCAGCATGAGATCTTTTTGCCACATGGTGCTGAATTCGATTTTCAGAATCAAATTTCTTATCAGTATCTCTCTTTCTTTTTGATTCACCGTGTTCCAATTCACCAGTATCCATACTAGAGTAGTATTTTGAATTAGAATCAGTAGATCTATAGCTTCGACCACAATCTCTAGGGCTTTCCCTATCCTGCCCATCTTTTCCATCCCCTTTACCCGAGTGGTTCCTGATTCTTGAGTGCTTTAGTTCATGAGCAGTTTGTCTCTTAGACCTTTTATCTTCAAAATCTTCGTTACTGTCAGACACTGGGGATCGATCAGTGTAAATATGTGCAGTATCCCGGTCTTCATCAGACCAATCACCACTGCAGGAACTGCCTCTGACATCCCAGCGATCACCTGGAGATGTAGACACGTACTGTTGTCTCGCACGTGTAGATTTGCCACTCATAGTTTTAACTCCATCCTCGTCTGACAAGTACCATCTTGAACCAGCATGACGACTTCCATCTACAGTCTCATGCCTTTTTTCCTGGTGTCTTGTGTTCGTCCTTGCATGTCCATGGTGATTATCCTCATCTCTGTCACCATCATGCATATTTTCAACATGATCAATTTCATGTATGCTCCCACTGCTTTTGTTACCTTGAGGTTTCAATTTCCTGACCCTCCGAGCTTGAGAGCATTTTCTTGAGCTGTCATAGCTGCTGTCCCTACCTCTGTCTCTGTAATTCCTATCAGAATCACTATTACTGGCTACATACTTATTATGGTGCTTCTTTCTAGAAACTGATGTATCACCACATTCTTTGTCATCAAGAACTTCTGACTGCTTTTTATCAGCAACATCACGCAACCGATGCGCACTTATTCGAGTATCATCCTCAGAGTAATTTCTTGTGCTTCCTGAATAATGGATTTCTCTTGATTGAGATCTGTGACAGTGGTACCTGTCATAGAAAATTTGCACGGAACAAGAAAAATTTAAACTCTCTCAGATAATCAAATAGTGGCCTCACAAAGGCAATTATGGTCCGCCATATGAGAAACACAGCAATCATATAACCTCCACGACCACATAAAAGAACACCACAAGTAGCAATAAATAGATGTTTGCCAACCTCCTTTTAGAAGAATGCAAAAGCTAAGTTGGGGAAGGGAAGATTGTTAATTAAGCATTGGATTCAAGCAGAATCAACTAAGGCTTTATTCCTTTCTTGTAGAATGATCTGCTGTATTTAGCTACATAACACATCTCTCATCAAAGATTATACCTAGACCACCAAGTATTTCAAGTTCTATTAATCAATCAGCATATTAAAATTACATTTCAGAACCATAAATAAAGTAAAAATGAAAATCAAGCACATAATTCCAAGGCTATAGTTTGCCTGGAAGCATCAAAATCAGTGAACTCTATAAAGGATAATAAACTCTGCAAAAGCCCCCTTTCTTAAGGAGATAAAACCTTGCATCTGTGTAAAAATCATAGTAAGGTAAAATTTCAGTCTTCATCATGAGATTTTAATCTGATTCATCCAAGATAAATAAGCAAAAGACAAAAGGCCCCAAAGTAATGCTGCCACAATAAGGCGCAGGCTATAGCACTATGGGTAACGGTGAATAAAATCTGGCTATAGTAACTATTATTGCAACGTAATATCAACTAATAAAAAGAAATGAACTAACTTATAAGCTCAGCTTGCATCACGTCCTCAGACATGGCACTAAAATGATTCATAATATTTGCTTGATAATTGTCACATGGGATAAGTAGCATCATTCAAAGAAACGTTCCGATCTACTTCACCTGGAAAGTACTGTGCAGATTTTCAGGCCTATTGTGGCCCAAGGTCCCTCCAAGAAATGAATAGGCTTGCAATCAGAAATTATTTCTTGTGCTTTGATTTGTTAAAGTTGTAAGTTAGGAAGAAACATGGATGGTAACTTCTTGCACCATCAATACTATAAACAGCAATTGCTGGTCACATCTGGAGAGATGCTCAAAGATAAATGTAGCAACCTCTCTTGCTTTGTCTTTCCACAAGCAGAAATTATATTCATCAACGGAAAAGAATAGCCCCTATTTGCGCATCATGTATGACTTGATCACCCACAACTTGGGTGATCAAAGAAATCTTCTACAAGTCCGCTAGCTAAAAGTTCCCCAAAACATCATCTAATGCCAAACGGCAATGCCATCAATCCAAAAACAACTTTTTGATGTGGAGAATCCACGACTAATTAATTAAAAGCTTGTATGTTTCTTCCCAAAGTATTTGAATTTGTAAGAAATGGTTCCGCCATTAAAACTACGGACCTCAGACTATATCCCTAAAGGTTAAGTTGTTAATTAAAAATCTCTTGCATGTCAGACTACCAGAGAGCAATTACAGATATATCCCTGATTTACTATTGCAGATTCCGGTGCATGGTGGCAGGACACCCATCATTGTCAACGTTTTAAGCGCAGATGATCCATAGTAGCATGGCACAAGTCAATGTCAACATTTAAGTTTACCTGTACGCATCATGTGTCGAAGTTCTGCTGGAATGCCTGAAAGATCTTGGGCTTCCTCGCTCTTCCTGTTTTTCATATCCAGATTCATCAGAATAACCAAACAAAGCGGCCATCTTCTTCAGCCAGTATCTTGGAGGAGGTTTATCCCAATCGGCCCATTCATAGTCTCCTCCAGGATTCCGGAAACAGTGAATGAAGTTGCAGGCAGTTCCACGAGAACATGTCTAGGAAGAAAGACGCATATTATATAAAATCAGGACAATACAAGTGAGATCAGCAAAAACAGGAAAGATAACTGAAGACTTTGCAGGGAAGGACAAATGACAATACAAGAAAAAACAGATTCAAAAATAATGTTGCAACTTTACCTGAAGCTTTGATTTCATAAACTCTCCGCATATAGCAACCTTCCATCTTGTTACCCCGACAAACTCACATTGCACCTGCCAATAGCAACAAGGAAATCATCATCAAAACATGAAGCAGCAATTCAACAACTGATTGTGTATGCTGCAAATAATTTAGAGCACACAGCATATTATAGCAGCCACAACCACTAAGATAGGCAAAACTTCAATATCTCACAAAGTTCACATTAACATGATTTTAGGCATGTGATAACTCAAGAAAAATTGTAGCAAATGATTGGCCAAAAGAATATGTATTGATTACTAAATGCAGTAAGTATTTCAGTAATCAACTTCAATCATAAGATTGTCGCTTGAACAAAATATACAAGTTCTTTTGACCCAAAAATGTGATCAATTGAACATAATATTTTATGAAGTGTATTAATTGCATCAGCCTTGTCAGGACAGGTAACTCAATGACACTATAAAATACTGATTTGCAATAAGACAGCATATATCATGTTACAAACTAAGCATTCTTGGTTAGCCTTAGAAAATATCCTTAGTAAGAAAGAGGTTGTGCATTAAGTTCAGAATTTAAGCATTTTACATAAGACAAATATTAGGGGACTAGGGCTGCAAGATGAGCTCGCGAGCCGGCTCGCATTCGAGCTTGATTCGTTACGTTCGTGAGCTTGCAAGCTGGCTCGCGAGCTCACATCTTTTTTTTTTTAGTTTTTTATTTATAAATATTGTTCAAGTACATGTTCAATATTATATCAAGTTTATATTCAAAAGTCGCTATATATTAAAATTATTTGTCAATATATCTCACATTTTAATTTTATATAATAATAAAATACTGTATTTTTATTTATATTGTTTAAAAACGAGCTTAAGCAACAATTTAGTAAGTTTTGATACTTTTTTTTGTAAATAAATATTTATAATTCAGCATAAATTAGAATTATTAGTTAATATCTCATGTTTTAGTTTTATGTGATACTGAATATGGTATTTTAGTTTGTATTATCTAAAAACAAGCTTAATCAATAATTTAGTACATTTTGATAATTTTTTCATAAATAAGTATTTAATATAATAAATGTGAATTTTTTATCGTTATAATTTCAATATCCACTACAACAAAATGCATTTATTTCAACATTCACCATATATTAGAATTGTTAGTCAATATATCATATTTTAGTTTTAGATTGAATTAAAATATAGTATTTTGGTTTATATTATCTTAAAGCAAGCTTAATCAATAATTTAGTACATTTTGATAATTTTTCTGTAAATAAATATTTAATATAATGCATATGAAATTTATTGTTACACTTACAATATCCATTACAATAAAATGCAATTATTCACTATATATTAGAATTATTAGTCAATATCTCAGGTTTTAGTTTTAGATGATATTAAACTATGGCATTTTAGTTTATATTATCTAAAATCAGTAATTTAGTACATTAATTATTTTGTAAATAAATATTTAAATATAATTTAGTAATAGTTTAGTACTTTTTCCGGCTTGCCAAGCTCCAGCTCGAGCTCAGATTTTTGGCCGAGCTCGGCTTGTTTGCACCTCTAATTAAGAGGGACTTAGATAATGCTTCTACTTTGAAAGATGCATAGTAATAGTTTTATGCTGAACTCATTCATTTCAACTACCAACTCTGCTTCTGCAACATGCCTTTACGGAATTACCGCCAAGAAAACTCGGTTTTCACAAAATTGACCTCAACTCTTTAGACTAATCTCCTCTTCGACACATAACACGGGTTAACTCATGCAACTAATTTTCCATTTACATGATTTTTTCAAGATCGTTCTTCCTCTGGTTGGGAAAAATCATTCACATGGCATTAGCTTTGTGGAACGATCAACACAAAGGATATGAGCTACAAGGATAAACTTCACTACACATTATTGTGTTTTAACTTGCAAAGACAGTGATATACACTGGCCTTCTAGTCCACTGTCGTTTCACAAGAAAGATAATGATCACGTTACAAGGTATTTTAGGCAAAAAATCTAGCACTTGTCAAACTCTTGGCTTAATCAATTACTCATCAAATTTAGTTTCTGGTGACACAAGAGGAGGCAAAAGAATTTGGGATGTTAACCTGTCGTGATCATTACCTGGATTCCTTGATATTGGAGGATTACTTAGTTCACAAAGCTAGTACAGGCCAAATTGATCGCATTTCCTGTGCTTCTTGCCAGCTAAAGTTACGAGGAGTGCCTGATAATTATGTTCAAGTAAATATATAGTCGCTAGTTTTTACATAGATTTGCTGTATGTAGCTAGTTCAATTTGGCTGGTCTTATTTTTTAATTGGATAAAGAGGGCAAATTCTGTACTTCGAGTTTCCCAAGTGTATTTTCCATTGCTCACTACATTCTCCCCAGAACTAACGTTTCAAGACCCTCAGTCTCCGACAGCAGAAAGCAAATATATCATAAAACCCAGATTATTGATATATGATCATCAATGGGAAATGCCAAAAACATATTGAACAGAAACGTGCTATGCATCAAAATAGCAATCCATATACGACAGATTTGATTTGGTTTGCATGAAATGAAGAATACCTGTTTTCCTGCAAAGTAACGACCATTTGCTGATTGATAAGCCAGCACAGCAGAATCCAAAGACTTATAGTGGACATACACATTTCCCCGCAAATGAGATGAACCGTTTCTGCACACCTGAAACATCGTTACTTAATAGTTACCTCTGAAAATGGAGATGAGTAGGGTGGTAGAGGGATCATTCACTTCACTACAATTTCTACTTTCCAAATTATGGTTCTAGACAAAGAGCGTAGGAAAATGACCTCGTGCTCTATATCAGTTTAAGAACAGAGCAGTGAAGTGAAAGGAAAGGAAACAAACAATGTTCTTTAGTTGAGCATTCTATGTTCTCATCTGGAACAGATAATGACGACACCTAAAATAATCACTTGGAACAGTTAATTTATAACATTAACTGGAACTGTATATTGCTAAAATCTAATACCTACCCTCTGTTGTGTATTGCACCTGAAACCCAAAATGATGAGAGTAGGGCCACTGCAGAAAAAATTAACTTACAACCTAAGCCTCTATCAAGGACAAACAGCTACCTTGAAATTTACAATCTCTCCAAATTTCAAGAATTCTGTATGTACGTCCTCGTAGAACTCTTCGTAAGCACGTTCAACCTCTTCATCTGTGTACTGGCATAAGGAAATGAACAGAAAAGGGCTGATTGTAAACATATGTGCATAAAAATGAAGAACGAGCAGAAGCAGGGCCAGATAAAAACGTGTCCACAATGTACAAAACCCCTAAAAATATAATGGACATGCTATAACATTTCTACATCAAAAGGTACCCATATTATCTCATACACATTGCATTCTCCAGCAACAACACAGATGGACATAAATTTCTAAATTTGTGTTCCATGCTAAGAACAAAATCATCAGCAGACAAACTCATTTTCGTGATTCATGATTACAAACTGGGATCATTGATGCAGAAACATAGCAAAATGAATATCTCCAGAATTTCTATGAACATGCAAGTGTGTCTGTGTGTGGGCATGGCATGCATGTATGTGAGAAAGAGAGTTCAATAACATGCAAACTAAATTAGTCTTCTTCTACCATGTAGCAGCATCTATTATTCTTAGGATTATATCCTATCTGTCCACCTCTACCATAAAGGACTAATCTTACATACCTAACAAAATCTACACCATTGAAGAGAAGGTTGTTCATCCATTAAGTAAATATGGGAATAGTATATGTATTGCCCACAATGGCTTAAGACTATATTTCAGATTCAAATGATGGTGTATGGATGGCAGGAGTGCATCTTATTCCTATATTTAGCTTTCATTTGCACAGTTGATAAAGCTAAGAACATGAAATACAGAAGAATTCTTTTATGTACTCAATAATAGACAGGATTCTAATTCTAAGAGCAATAAAAGGCTAATATGCCCTGGACAGAACATCTCCTCTCTCCTTAATTGTCATTCATTGTCCTTTAAATAATCCATTTTGTTTTTAACTTCCTCATCTGCATTATCTGTCAGTCATCATAAGATACTTGCGTAGTATAATAATGACCATGAGCGTGCTAGTTGTCCTAAGAAATATACATATACACTTGTCAAGAGTGACGAAACATGGGACAGCAACTCAAGTAACTCATGCCTACAGGAAATATGGGACACTTGTCCTAAGTACCTCTTTTGTTGCATATAGATGATGTATGCTGTGAGATATAAGTGCATTGGCGATATATGTAGATGTTTAACTACAAAGGAAGGAACCTAAACTTGAGTATACAAGTCTACCATATCCATCCTCCAGAAGAATTTTTTGTAGCATATCCAGGTAAACAACTTCTGCACACCAATGCATAATGGATACAAATAGAGCCAGAACATTAGGGACAAACTCTCTTGAACATCAACCAACATTAAGATCAAGTGCTCTACCCATCTTGTGAATTTGGCGACACAACCAGACAAAAGAAAGAAAAAAGTAGATGCATGGGAGACCAAAAAAATATCAAACAATCATAAACAAACTTCTTAGATAAATAAAAGAACCACCATATTGCATCATTACAACATTGAGCATACAGCTAATGAAAACCAAATGGTTTAAAGGCAAAGGAGGCCCTACATCTATCCAACCTGCCTTTATAGTTAAAACTTATCACAGTGGTTCCTATATAAAATACAACCCAAGCAAAGTTTTGAGCACCATCCCTTTAACCATTGTTTAACATTCTAACTCTTTCAGCAAAAAAGCACACAGGAAGATAGAAGCCATTCACAAACCATGTCATTCGAATACTTGTTAAAAAATTACTTTGGATAGAATACTTGGGTTTTGTTTATAGAGAAAGCCTACATTTAAATATTGATGAGAAACAATTTATTATTATTATAATATACATAAAATGTCCTAGTCGATGTACAAAATGCAACTGTTTTATGTATGCACTTACACTTATTGGCAGGATGATGTAACTCCTCTCTAAGGCATACATATAAGACAAGAACCTGAAGTTTCCAAAATACCAAACCTTAAGAGGTAACATCTATTGGCAGGAGATCTCCAACATCCAGGAAATACAAGCTCCCCATTATACTAGTGGTAGTTAAGGAACTCAACGGGTTAGTGTAAAAAAGCTATGTAATAAGAATCCAAGAGACATCAAAAAATCAACATTGATGAAACATATTCAGAAGCAAATAATGTAGTTTTCTCTTTCAAGTCACGTGGAAGTACGGATGTAAGTTCACATCAGCACAATCCACATATGATAAAATTACAAAAAGCTGAAGTGCACAAGAAGAAAGAAAGGCATAATGTGAGGGGAAAGCTGAAACAAAATAAGAGTATCTACAATGTTTTTGTCCACCAAGCATCAATCATCATTGCAGCATGTTGTGTACAAAACACATCTGTATGCTTTATAGTGAAACTCCACTGAGGCCAGTACCATGCAAATTAGTTTATTGTTCAGAAAGTTATTTTGCTTTAACAAAATAACTAAATTTTCTCTGTCGTACTTGCTGTATGCATTTCCTGGTATCACCATAATTCTACTTGCATAGCTTAGCAGTGTTTCAATACAAATAAACCATTCAGAATCCATGATAGTTAGCTTGAACATCAATTCTTTACCACGAAGACAATAGAACATTGGGACAAGCAAGGAATTGTCTAGGTATTTGTCTCACATTTAAGAACTTCGAATACCTATGAAATCTTCCGTCATGGAGTTAAATGACAAATGAAACTACAAATTCTTTTGTTTTACTTCCAATCAAACAAAAAACTTCATTGAATTTCATTCAAGGATAGGTCAAGAAAGAGGTTCCAACTACTGCTGCAATGTATCAGAAGCACAAAACAACAGAGAGCGTGATTGTGTGCAAAAATAAATGATGTAGAGATCAGGATACTAGAGTCACATGGAGACCTCAACAGACCTCAAGACCTTCATCGTGCTCCCAAACTAGGCCAGGGCCATTGTACATGTTCTTTATAAGCAAAGTGCAGGATTTATCAGGGTAGAAGTGAATTCTGCTACAACGTGAACCAAATCGACAAGCCCCTGTTTTGAGGTGGAAAGGACAATGAGCTTTATCCTGCCAAGCATATAACCAAGAGATAAGATGTAGCTTTCCCAAGGAAGTAGGTGGTGGCGAGGAAGAGATGAAAATTCAATTTTGTTTGGTTCTATTTTTGCTTAAGTTTTGTTCTTTCTCAAAAACAAAAACAAACATATTTTTATTTCAAATCTCTTTCTCCACAAATATTATTAAAAAATTCTAATCATTATTATATAAATACAACTATATATTTCAATTACAGTAGATTTTTATCTATAACTTTACGCATGTTTTAATCATTATATAATAAAAAATATATATTATCGCATCTTTCAATCATCAAAAGTTTGATGTGACACTCCAAACTTTAAAAGATTATTCTTCAGACCAATCTAAAAACAAATCGAAACATACATCCCTTTGTCCAATACACTTTCTGAAAACCTTCATCTTCAAGCTCACTTTTTTAATCTTTCCTAAATCCCTCCAAATACAACCCTACTTTCTCAAGGTACAAGTTATTGTCTTTACATATGTGCTAAATGACTGCCACAAGAGAGAGGATAGCGAGTTCTACCTGCTCAGTCCCAAAGTTTGGAGTCTCTTGAGCAACATTTTCTAGTAGCTGTTGAGCTGAAAGAGTAGACGCATTCTTATAATCGGCAAAAGCTTCTGATTGTGGAGGTAGAGGGTTTGACGTGGGTCTGTTAGGATCCTACATAACTAAAAAAAAATTAAATGCCTGCGGGAATAACTATGATATAAGTTGGACAATGAAGTGCAAACAATAGTAAAACCTCTTCCTTAATCTGTTGCACTGCATCTATTTTCTTCACCCTAATTCTTTTCTTCTTCACAATAATCTCATTGCCCTTCCAAATAATTTCAGGAGGCCCTTCTTCCACATACTCCCAACCATCTTCATCTGCTTCATTTTCACATCCAACCTGTACGAGTGACCAATATAAATATCAAGAAAGTTCGCTTACTAAATTCATAAAAGCAGGCAAACAAATGCATGTAGAACAGATGCCTCAGCAAAGCACTATTAGCAGCTATGAAGCATGATGCTTGCTAAACTGTGTGGCTAGAGCAGCCAGTGAGGATGCAGATCAATAAATCCATGTAAAAAGTACACGAGGTAACAAGAATCATCCTCCAGCAACAGATTATCATGGCATTTTAAGTATGTTATGGTTGACTATTAAACAACAGCTCCACAAGAACAAAGAAAAGGAATAAAATCAAGTTTGTTGGATTGTCGATCCATGTAAAGAAATTAAATACTCCACAGGTACCCACAAACAAAGAGAAAAGAATAAAATCAATGTCTCCAAAACTTTATAATCTCCACCTAAAGATAATCCAATTAAAAAATTTTAGGATCAAAAGCAAAGTTGATGTGGCATACGAGTCATAGCATTCTGTATTAGCATACTTTCATAAATCTATTTACACCAAGTATCAGATAATACTAGATCCCATGGAACCATAGACATTTTAGGATTAATAATAAAAGGTTGTTTCGACAACTAAAAGGTCAGCTCACAAAATCCTATTTCATCATTCTCTGCGCCTCTCTGTAAGCTCTATCAGGCACACATGTAACATCACCTTCCTTTCTTACTGGATTGTATCGCTATCCACCTCATATGTTACTTCATTAGACCCCCTTTCCTGTTTAACCAAACTGGAATCAATCCACCCTCCTAACTGTAACAACAGTTTGTAACACAATAAATTTACTGATACCCACATCTATGGCCCAAAAATCATTCAAAAGAATTAGAACTATCAACTATCAGCCAATCTACCCCTTTCATTAGTTAAATAATTCTTCCTCATTTTTATCCCAAGTAGCAATACTCGTTCTAAATCCTACATATTGCACGGGTATCACTAATAAACCAAAAGGTTCGCATGTCATTATCTCATCTCACGCATGTACTCTTAACAAGAGGAGTAGTCTGGTAAAACCAGAATCATCAAAAGTCGCATCCAACGGAATCTCAATGAGAATCGGAGTCATGCATTTTTTAGTCAGGTTATTTATTTCACCTCAAATATGCTAGTAAAGAGCACATGAACAGACACTGTGTAACATACGTACCCAGTTTTGTTCCGATTGTTCTTCTTCTTCTTGAGCTCGTCTTCTTCTCTCCTCCTCCTCCTCCCTTAGTTCTTGAGCTCTTCTCTTCTCCCATTCTTCCAGAATCTTCCTCTCCCTCTCCTCGAACTCCCTCCTTTCTTTCTCGGCTCTCAACTTTTCCTCCTCCTCCTCGGCTTGAAGCCGCCGCAGCTCCTCAGGATCATTGAGCCTCGCTTCCTCCTCTCGCCGCGCCAACTCAGCCATTTCTTTCCTCTTTTTCTTCCTCTTCTCCTTCTTCGCAGCTTTCCGCCTCTCCTTCCGACTCTGCCCCGCGCACTCCATCACCTCTGTATTCATATTGGTATTATTATTGTTGTTGCTCTCTTCTTCTTCTTCTTCTTCTTCTTCTTCCATCTCATTGATCCCGAATTGCTCTTTAGACATCGTTAGGGTTTTCGAATTTGAGGAATTCTCCTGGGTTTTGCGAATGAGACGAAATATTTACAGCTCAGATCAACATATTGAGCAATTAAATTTATAAAAAAAATTATAAACCTAAGTATCCATTAAGAAACAAGACATTATTTTAAACTATATTCATTGTATTTTTGTATCTAATAATATTTTGGAAGTTATATTAACCGTCATCCCTAATAACATATGACAGTTGGCATATTTTATGAGTATGCATATTATTATAATACTAAATACCTTAATACGTAGTATTTGCGCTCATAATCGAACAGTTACTACACAAATTCTACAACCAATAATAGTATATCATTAAAAATAGATTAAGTGATTAACATGAGTGAAAATGAATGATAGTATTTCTACGATTAAAAGATGTCGTGAATCGTTTAAATAAATAAATAATTATATTGGTACAAATATTTAAGAATTGGGATAGTTATAAGCACTTCTCGTTATTTGAAATACTATAAATACTCATCTCATATGGAAAATAATTATGTAATTCTTAGATGCTGAGATGAAAATTACTCCTTTACCCTTACTTTTTTTTTTATAAATAAGATATTTAAAAATATTTGAGGTTAGGTAAAGTAAATAATCTATTAAGAATATTAGTTCATAAAAATATTTTATAAAATTATAAGAAGTATATAAAAAAATTTAATTCAAAAGGGTATTTTGGGCATTCACTACAAAATTTGGATAAAAACCCATTGAAATTAGCTTATTATTTAGACGGACATTGAAAATAATTGTATATTTCTAAGTTTTCAAACAACGAGAAGGTATTTATAATTATGCCAAAATTTCGAAAAGTTGATTGTAATTTATATGGTTGGTAGTTTAAATCCAGTGGTGCGATATCACAAATAATTAGTAGTGAATGAGAAGTCAGTTTTTCTTAATTTTTGTATACATGAAGTATAGATTACACTTTATTTTCAATCAATCACATTTTTTTTTAAAAAAAAAAATACATTGCAACGAAATTCATCTAATAACATGGAAGGCAAAAAATTAATCATAGTATTTAGTTTCATTTTTGGCCCATCTCGGATATGGGTCAAAACATGGTAAATATTTGTCTTGATTTGTTTTGGAAGTTTTAGTGATGTTTTGAAATATTTTAAAATATTGCTTCATTTGTTTTTTGTCAAAATAAGTTTACATTAATTATATGCCCTACAACTAAAAAAGTTATATACATAGTCATGCATATATATAAATATATATAAAAGAAACATGATTTGATAATAAACAATAGTTTTTGTCTCCCGCTTAACAATATCAACATACTTAATTTATATTATCTCAAAAAATAATCCAAATATACACAATATACCTAACACATATTTATTTATTTTTAGTTTTCTCTCTTTATGTCCACAGAACACACCAAAACAAGTTAAAAATGAAACTAAATATAGTGAATGATTTTTATGGTGCAAAGTGTTATTTTTAATTTGTGAGGGTGGAAGGTGAAAATTGTCTTATTTTTGGGGTGAAAGTACAATTTACTCACATACACTCAGTGCCCCCAAAACCCGATTTGAATAAAACGTTGATAACAACATTTCGGACAAACACTGTTCTTTATCGAGAACACAAATCCCTCGTAAAGCGTAAAAGAGTGTAGAGACGGTGTGTGGAGAAGTGAAGAGGACATGACCGCACCGGCAACACCGACGGCGACGAACACCATGGCAGCCCCTCATCTCAAGACGGTGCTGATAACGGGGATCAGCCGTGGGCTCGGCAAAGCCCTAGCATTGGAGCTGGCCAAGCGCGGCCACACCGTAATCGGCTGCTCCCGCTCGTCGGATAAGATTTCATCTCTTCAGTCGGAGCTCGCTTCAGCCTCCGAGAGCAAGAGCAACGCTAACAAGCACCTGTGCATGACTGTTGACGTGGTAACTCATTGTATAGTGCTCCTCGGTCTCTGGAATTTCTTTTGCCTGATTCTTCTTGTGCTCTGTGATAATGGATTTTTGTTGTTGGTATTAAACTAGAGGTCGGATAGCAGCGTTGCGGAGTTGGCGCGTGCAGTAGTGGAAAAGAAGGCCGTTCCTGATGTTATAGGTTTGTCAACTTATTGATATTTTGGTCTATGCCAATATATTTTGTTCGTTGAGTACTGTCTGATGTTTACTGAACAATGGTTGTGGAGGAGATGGATTCTTTGTTGTTGTCGATCTAGTTGTTTTTTCTGATCTTTTTTCTTAGTTTTAAAACTGGTACGCTTATTTGTGTGATTAGTTTGAAATAATCAACGGTGGTGGTTGTTGCTTAGTGTCTATAGAGCTGGTGCTATCTTTGAGCAGTCTTATCTTAGAATAAAGATGACCTTTGTGAAATGTTAATGACCAAGTGTTGGAGTGGTTGTAGAAATGAAAATGAGATAATTAGTACCTTAGGCATATTGAGGAGAGCAAGTTGTAAGCGCAATCTCAGGTTTAACATTTGAGAGGAGATTAGAACATTGTTAATTATCCAATGGACCATTTGGGCGGTTGGGCCACCAGCCATGTCTGCAAAGCACGCATAGAATACTAGGTGCCAGTTTTTGCAAAATTTTATCATCCCGTTGACCTTGTAAGGATTGACTTCATTTTTGTCTTCGACAAAGTTAATTTTTGAAAATTCTCTCTTGGTCTGCATTATGGGGTTTAGGCATGCTTCGTTGGAAACTATGCTCTAAATGGCAATATGAAACACTTAGGCTGGCGTCAAAATTGTATAGTTCCCAATTATTTAAGCTAGATCTTGGTCCTTGCAACAAATTTCTAGTGTTAGTCAAAGGAGAAAAACATATAAGACAGATGCAAGAACTAATTTTCTTAGTTTTTCTCCATTGTTCTTTCTCTAACTGGGAACCAATTCTTTTATGCTTTTTAACCTAGCACTTGATGTGTTTGAACAATACAATAATTCTCCATTCGCACCTTTCTATTGACTACTTGATAGTATTATTTTGATAGTCTCTGATGATTATTCTGACATTAGAAATTCTGTTCACTTTTGGACAGAATTATATCCGTCTGGGACATGTTTAATTCCTTATGACATCTGTGTTGTATATATGATATGCAATAAGACAACTTTGCTTTACGTGTTTACAAGCACTGGTTTGTACTCAACTTTACTTTAATTATTGCGAGTTATTAATTTTGTGGTCATTTAGCAAATATGTGAAATGATGCATGAAAATTTTCCAGTAAACAATGCTGGGACGATAAATAGGAACAATAACATATGGGAGGTTCCAGTAGATGAATTTGATGCAGTCATTGACACTAATATCAAGGGGATAGCAAATGTATTGCGCCATTTCATTCCAATTATGATAGAGAACAAGCATGGGATAATTGTTAACATGTCATCTGGATGGGGAAGATCTGCTGCTGCACAGGTAAACTTTAGAGTTTTTAGATGTGTATATTTTCCTCATGATCCACTTTTGGGCAATAGTCTATCATCTGATGTAAATATCAATCTGCTATATTATGTTAGTTTCACTATGTTCTAGCCATTCTAGCAGTTAACTGTCATGGCTAACTACATAACTAATTGAAGGATGAATACTGCCGTAATGTTACTCCACCACAATATGGTTATCTTTTACTAGATGAAAGAACTCCATCAACAAAACCAATGGAAGGTAAGTTTTAAAAGATTAGTTCGGTGAATACCTCTCTTGATGTCTTTTATGAACAGTTTATAGTTTTAATATTCAACTTTATCAAGTAACTGTGCCAGACATATGTGACCAAGATTTACATTCTGAAACTCCCCAAGCCTAACTGTTTTGGACTTTGTTATTTATGGCTGAGACTTAATTGCAATAACGATAGGTAGCACCTTATTGTGCTTCCAAATGGGCAGTGGAGGGTATGACAAGGGCAGTTGCAAAGGAGTTGCCTCCTGGATTGGCTGCTGTTGCACTCAGTCCTGGTGTGATTAATACGGAGTTGCTTCAGTCATGTTTTGGAAATTCAGCTGCTTTATATCCAACCCCCGAATCATGGTTCTCTCTCTCTCTCTGCACGTGTGTGTGTTTTAGCCATGTATGGCACATGCCTGTCTATAATTGTCTCTGTAAACGTGCCATGTGAAATTCCTAGAAATGCCTCTATCATAATTAAATTGTTATAGCTCTCTTTTGTGGTAATAACTGAACTTATATGCATGGAGAACAGGTAATCCATTTACTTATGACCTAATATTACAAAGTTTCAGATTGATTAGTTGACGGGATTATGTAACACAAAGATGGTCTCTTAACTATGTAGTTGATGGTGTGAAGTATAATTTTGTTTCGCTGTCATTTCTTTCTACATTCAATTGCTAAATATAAGTGGAGTAGTGAACGGTCACTGTAGTATCCCACAACTGATGATAGTGTTTCTAGCTCGTTCATCTTCCCATTCTAGAAGAGTTCCATGTTCAAAATGCACACACAACTTTCTAAAATACTTCTTATTAGTTTTAACTGCACCATTTAGATAACAAAATCTTCTCGTGGCATAAAGTAATGATAGAACCGACTATTTTCTCTATTTAGGAGAATACTTGACATATGAGCATTTCCTTCTCTTATCATAAGAGATTTTGTAGGCAGCAGCGGACCCCTTAATGAAGACAGTAGAATGTTTTCCTCTAATACTAGACACTTAATTTGATGTCACTGGGTGACCAGTCTCATATTTTGATTCATGCAACTTGTATAGTATCGTTATCCCTGCATGTATACTGGAAGAAACTTTACTCTATATGTAAACAACCTGAGAAGCCTCCATTGCATATCCTGGATCAGAAGTTTGATGAACACCACAACGAGCCATGATGATTTCTGGGAGTAGGCAAGTGAGAAGTTCATCTGTTTAATATTATTAAGGGTCTTTAGTGAAAATACTGTTTGCGCTTTCAGAACATTAACTAATCATTGTTGAACAAAGTTGTCAGTTGGGTGTCAAACTCCATTTTACGTATCATAGTCCTTAAATATTTTGAAATGTGTGTTTATTTCATTTGATTTTTATTTTCTTAACTGGACAACTATAACTCAATGGAGCTGAAGAAAGTTGGGATTTCCCTAAAATTTCCATGTGGTTTTGGATATTTATCTATTCTATTTAGTTGTTCCGTCTTTCTTTTAACAGGGCTCCCAAGGCAGCTACTTTAATTCTTCATTTGTCAGCAGCAGACAATGGTGCATCTCTCAATGTGTGATACTCGTGAATATTCATTACACCAAAGAGCCTTTTGCATCAAACAAGAATTCTTTCCTCTGCCGCCCTTGTGAACGTGGAAAGATGCAATGTTGAATTTCTGCAGCGTCCTAGAACACTTATTTGCGACAGAGTGTTCGAGTACCTCCACTACTTCAGAGAATTACTTGTAGACCTGTAGCGTCTCAAGTCCCTCCTTGTGAAATTTATACTCTTAACAGTGAGGAAGATGAGGTGACTGAAATAGTTACATGCTAAATGTGAAAAATTCATTGTTATTTATTATTTTTGTCCATTAAAATTACACACTTCTTTTTCCCTTGAAGTTTGTTCAGACTACGAAAGGATCTTCATTAAGGTTTGCTTCGTATGTAAAATGTTCTCAAAATTTGGCACTTTGGGTTCATGCCTTCTTTGAGAAATATTTCGCCAGCAAATGGCCAATGCATTTAAAAATTTAAAATAATTTATTTTAAATATTTCAATCCAAATGCAACATAAATTATTTCTCTCACCAATTGAGCAGTGTGTGCAGTATTTGCACATCATTCTACATGATAAGCTAATAGTATATCATAAAATTCAATAAACACAAACCAGTTTATCATACTAACCACTTTATTGCAAAAACAAAATAAATTGTTTCTAAGGGTCCTTGTAAATAAATATTCTGCCAACCAAGCTAGTTACTTTAGCGTCTCATTTTTAATGAATCGTATAGATATAGTATATAAACAAGTCAAATATATACTTATTATTTATAAATCATATAAGTATATAAAAAATAAATCATTGTTTTAGCCCATCTAATGTTTTATATATAACATCACGAATATCCTCTTCATTAAATATGTGGAATATATTTTGATATTACATCATATATTAATATATTATACAAAATGTTGGAAATTGGTAAAATTAAAACAAATGAGGCATAGAAAACTAATTTGCCTCACACTATTTTTGAACGAAATAAAAACCACATTCATAAAAATCTATTTCAAACATAAATTGACATTAAAAAAATAATTAAAAAGATATGGTAGATTATATCACTTGATATCTTCTTGAAAATGTCTTCTTTCATTCTTTTTTTCTCTAATTTGAAATTATATTGAAATGTTCCTTAAAATATAAATTCCAAGGTCTAACTACATTATTTTGTCCTTCATCATTCAATTATTTGAATGTATTAATTATTCCCAAAAAAAAAAAGAAATAAAAAGAGTTGAAAAATGTAAGAACATAGGAAAAAGATAGCCAAGAAAAGCAATAACATGTACATGGCTGTAATTTTTCTCTCCATTTAATGTGGCACTCAGAGAATTAAACAAAATACAGAGGGAAAAGAAGGGAAAAATCTCATCTTGATATTGCGATGGCTGTTGCCGTGGCTGCTCCTCCTTCTCCATTTCTGGGCAACACCTCATTCCACTCTGTAAGCCGCTCCCACTTTCAATTTCACTCGTTCGACCACGTTCATGCTTTCTGTTGTTTGGTTTTCAGTTTGATCATCTAAAGTTAAGAGGGATGTGATTGCGTGGTTTTGGGTCGCGAGAATCTTGTCTTGCATAATCACTTTCTTTGTGTTAGTGATTTTATTACATGGGTTTACTGGCTTGAAATTGTATGTGTGGTTGGTTTCAAATTTGATTATGAGGGGAAAACCTAGAAAAGAATTATTTTTTAATTTGTAGTTGGTTAAAGATGGCTAAGTAACATGCATGGTCTCCTCCATTTTACCAGGTAAATTTTCATGGCTTTAGGATTAGTAATTATGATGAAATCTCTATCTACTAGTTTGGGCTGCATGCGAACTGTCATATTTGCTGTTCCAGTTGAACACATTTGTTTTCCCGTCTCATATTATTTGACATGAATCATATGTTTGTAACAATCGGGACAGAATTTTCTCAATTCTAAAGATTAGGCGTATTATGCCGGTTCTTTTGAGTAATATATCTGGAGATGCCCGTTGATAACCTCTTACCACTATTTCGGATACAACTGGTACATTCCAAAATCACCATTACTCGCACATCTTTCCTCTTGGCAGCAGCATTGAGCAACAGGTTTAAGAAGGTTTTCTTGAATAGGAGTCGCATAGGTTGTGCATGGGTTAATCAGGAAATTGTCCGAAGAATATCCATAGGTCATACTCATCAGAGATTCTGGCTTCATATAAGATTTGATCTATGTTAGATCTCATAACTACAGTACTATTCATTCATTGCATTTCTCCTCTGAAGTTTTACCAATGTGTTCTTTTCAGCTCATTGACACATTTAAGATAAATTATTGTGAAATATCCTTTACGTTCCACCGTGGTTTCTGTGCTCTCTTAGGTGCTTATTGTCATTTCCCTTCTAGAGAACAGAAGAGTGTAAAAGAACTGTCACATGAATGTAACTGAAGTTTTTCCTTGTTGATTTCGGTGTTACTTTCAACGTCTATGAGACATTGAAATATCTGAGGAAAAGCCATATTATTACTTTCAAGTTACAAGAATGCCATCTTGCCATGATCTTAATAAATGATTACATTAGTAATTTTCCGTTGAGGGTTTGACTAGGCATCTATCTGTCATGGTCCAGGGAATATGAGTATGCATTTTTTCTATGCGTTCAATTTCATAGTTTTCAAGATGATGCTTTGGTTAGGTCCCAGGAAACTGTACTATGCCTTACAGTTGGATGTGCTATTCATATACTAGACCTTTTAGCTAATTGTTTCGTCATAAGAGATACAAGCATGTTTAGTATTTCTGGCCTTTCTGCTTAAAATGATGCGTATCCAATTCTCTGATTACAGAGGAAAACAACGTTTAGAAGATACATCCAGAATTCAGATGGGCGGTTTTCCATAAAATCCATATTTTGGGGGCCAAGGAAGGCTGTGGAGCCTGCCAAACTGGAGCTGTCCCTTGGAGACTTCAGTTTGTCGGAGTTAGGTTCTGAGGTGTCTACTTTGCGGTCCTTTAATATTTTTGGTGTTTGGGTTGTCAAAATCTTGATCTGATGTTAACTCGGCGCTATCTTAATCTATAATAGGGAGACAAAACTAATTCTGGTAAACAGAGAAAGCTATCAGTTTCTGTGGTTTCATCTATCTCAGAGGTATCACCGGACGAGTGGGATGCTTGCAGTCTTGATTCTGCAGGTCCAGAGAAATTTAATCCGTTTCTCACCCATGGTTTTCTCTCAAGCCTGGAGGAGTCAGGTTCATCAGTGAAGGTTAGCAATTTCAACTTCTGTGCCATTGTCTCATGTTGTTCTTTTCATTTTTTAGGAGCTAGATGCATGCACATGGCTTGCATCGTGTTTTTCTAGGTCACTTGCATGTGATACCTTGTTATTTATGCTTAACTGTTTATTTTAAGAATGATTTTTATATGCTAGAAATGAGAGCTTTCCGTTTGAATGATGCGACTTATATATACTTATATACTGCAAGTCCACTTTTAACAGTCACAAAGTTGGAATTAGAATAGACAGTAGATGCTCTTGCATTTCTTGGATTAGAAAATGCGGCTAAGGACCCAGGTCTTTTGACGCTAGGAAAGGATGAAAGGTTATAGGAACGGAATCCTGATCCTGACTCTGAGTGGGAGATCTTTTATCCAGATCAGCATGATTTTGGCACCTAGTATGCTTAAGGAAAAGGCATGAAACTAACAGCCAAGGACCCATGGCCCTCACAGATAAAAGTTTCCACGTATATCATGTAATCTGATTGTCATATGGCTTTCACAAACCATTACCTAGGGGTAGGCTTGAAGCCCTTTGGAGACAGAGGCCATGAGATAAAGGGATTTAAGACTGTTGTGTTTTACTTTCTCTTTAGTATTTCCCTCTTGGCTTTTCATAGTAGCAAGTGAACTGATACTCTTTGCTCTGTACTGCATCGAGTTTTCAGTATTACGATACTTGTTTTAGTTTGCATCTGCTCTTTTAGGGACTGTTTGGAACAAATGAATTGACGTTCTCATTAATGCTTTGAGCATGCCTAGTGTCACAAAAAATCTACAAATTTATGTTTTCCTTCTGACCTCCTTAAAAGAAAAGCACTATGATTTATGAGTTCTCTTGACCATAAGAAAATATCCAACCAAGAAGGTCCAAATCCTTCACATCGCCTATTCTCTTGTAAATTAGCTTGACCACTCCCCGTAGGTTTACCATTAATGTTGAATGCGTTGCCGCGGAATATGGAATAGGAAAGAAAGATGTATAATAGTTTACCATGTACTTGTCATTTCTAGAGATGCCTAATATAAATGGAGTCCACATACACATTAAAAGAAAGAAAAAGGAGAAAAGGAAAGCAACCAAGATATCCTTAGTGACTGAATCCTGAAAATCCGATCCTGGTGCTGTTTCACTGTTCATTCACACAGTGCTGTTTCTGGGTAATAATCAAACAGGCATCCGTAGCCTTCCAAAATTGTGCACCTTTTCTGCTAAAACAAAATGATGAAACCTATATCGAGCTACACTTTGTTATGCCTTTGCACAGCTTAGTGGCAATTTGGAAGAAAAGTTTGTTATTAGTGTCAAATGGTTCGAGACCACATGGATAACTAAATTTTAGACAATAAACCGCTTACCGCCTTCCTTCCAGTTTGATATCTTTGTATGCTTTAGATTTTAGAGAAATGCAACATGCGATGACCTGGATTCCCCATCTGATTAAGTGAAGTGGATTAGAGTAGAGTATAATGCCAAGATAAAAAAATCTCAAATAGAAACTGATTTTTTCCATATATGAAAGCAGTTAACTTTCATCCCTAAATTTCATTCTATTCTTTTTTGGTTGGTGATGAGCTGGAGAATGAAACAGGTATAAATTAGTACTACGACTTATATCTATTTAATGCTAAACAGTTGCTATGATTGATAGAATCCACATGCATTGGGTGTGGTAGGATATGCTCATGTCTTGAAAATGGAAAAGAAAATCATGAGGCATTATCTCCTGTATAATCTGCACATCTGCTTCTTTTTGGACGATAAGGTGTTTGCGTGAATCATTGGATAGTAATTATTAATACTCGCTTCCAGGAAACAGGATGGGTTCCACAGCATATCATTGCTAGGGATGACTGCAATAAGGTTCTAGGAGTTATCCCTCTCTACCTGAAAAGGTTTGATTTATTTCCACACATAGTTTTTTGATTAATTGAAAAAAGAAAAAGATAGCAATTCTCTTTTCTTTAGTATTCATATTCACAACTGACGTGCACACTACAAACAGGCTGCACATACCTTGCATATATAACTGGATGATACATTTTCCTTACATGTTTGTGCATGGACATCCTTTATTCAATTTTGCAGCCATTCTTATGGTGAATATGTGTTCGATCATTCATGGGCTGACGCCTACCACACTTATGGATCAAGATATTACCCAAAATTGCAATGTTGTGTACCTTTCACTCCAGTTACCGGCCCAAGGATCTTGGTCCTTAATACCAATTACAGAGATCAGGTCTTTGATATTTTAGTCTCTGCATTGTTGGCGCTGACAATTAAGGTAGTTGTTAAGTCTAATTAATCCTTCTCATTGTAGCCTCTAGTATCATGTTAGATTCTTGTAATGCTCCTAATTGTTTCCCTATCTTTATTTCACCAGCATGCTTCTTTTCTATTACACTATAAAATGGAGGTGCCTTTGCAAATATAAAATTTTGTGACCTTTACACGTACTGAGTTTTGCAGTCCACATATATGTATGGATGCTTTTCTATGAATGAATGTCCTGTTGTCTACCATCCAGTGATTTGAGCTATGACCATCTAAACCTGTTAATACAAGGTACCACTTGTTCCAGATAGAATTTTTACTATCCACAGTTTTTAGGTGAAGAACTCATCACAAATTAATTGTTTAACCTTGAATGATACAACGGCATAACCTTGATGCCAGCTTTAATGAGATATTCCTAGTTTTTCCCTCTGTTCTCATATAATGTTATGATGCTACCACCAGACATATAGCAATCAACATTGACTCTGACAAAATCTGGAAAGGCATAACTCCCTGCAGTTGTCGGACCAAATACTTATAAATTATAACCATATGGACTACTATTAAAATGTCATATTTGTATGTTGTCTTTTTAAATTTTACCGTACATGAAATGATTCTTTTCTGATTTCTAGTCATCTGTAGTAACACACCTGTGTTTTCCCAGTTTCAGGTGTCATCTCTACACATCACCTTCCCTTCTGCAAACGAGTGGGGGAAGTTGAAGGAGAAGGGTTTTCTGCAGAGAATTGGAATGCAGTATCACTGGAAAAATCGTAATTATAGGAGGTAAGTAAGTTTTACTATTTCCTGAATTTCAGAACTATTAAACAACATCACCAGTTCTGTTATTTGATCGCGACAGCACTTTTTCTTTTGTATTATGTTGCTACTGCAAACAGTTTTGATGAGTTCTTGATGGACATGAAGCAAAGTAAGAGGAAAAATATTCGCCAAGAGCGAAAGAAGGTATGCTTTGGGCTTGATTTTTAGTTCTTTTGTTTCATTATTGAAGACAGAGAATCGATGGAGAATGTGTGAGAAATTTCCTTGAATGATGAAATGGCATGAAAGTTGACAGAAGCTTTTGACTAAATCAAGTCTTGGAAGCTCTTCTAAACACACTTTTGTATGTTTCTAGGTCGTCCAATACATTTTTCACTTTTTTTCTTGCTACTTATGTTGAGGCAATATGGTGTTGACATGGGTCATAGACACCGTTACGAATATATTCATTGATGGTGGGAAAAAAGACAAATTTATTCTGATGTTAATAGTTATTGACCTTGAATTTATGTTTCTTGGCTTCTTGTTTTGTCTCTTCTTGAATCCAAAACTCTTAGATGATTTACTGTTTGCATGGCCCTTTGCAAGGTGCAATACAACAAGGTTTAGGATAGCTTGTTTCTTTGCAAACTTTGCTAGTAAAATACGTATTAATTCCTTTTTGCAGATATCTGCTCAGAATTTGACAATGAAACGCCTAAGAGGATATGAAATTAAGGTATGTATATGGGATTATCTGCTAGTCAGAGTTTTCTCAACTAATTTTTTATGTTCTTAATTCTCAACTTTCTTTGTCTATTATATTGGCAGGCTAAGCACTGGGATATATTCTATAAGTTCTACAGAAATACCACCGACAATAAGTTTGTTTGCTGAACCTCTAGTTCCTAGTTGAACTTGTTCAGTCAGCATATCATGTATTATGTTTCCTGACTCTGAAAAATCTAGAATATCCTTGGAATCCTTTGTGAATTATGCCAGTAATACGTCTTCAGGTGGGGTACTGCTTATCTAACAAGAGACTTCTTCCACAATATGGCTTCAAAGATGGGTGATCGAGTACTACTTGTCACTGCAGAAGACGGGGATGAACTTGTGGCTGGAGCCCTTAATCTTATTGGAGGAGATACTTTATATGGACGCTTATGGGGATGCCTCCCTCGTGCATACTATCCAAGCTTACATTTCGAAGCCTGCTATTATCAGGTTTTCCCTATTCTTTTGTTTTACTCGGTTGCCTATACCATTTCGCATCACTTGTGTGATAATAACATTAGATCAATTGGAAATGTTTCATCTTCAAATGTTTCTGTTGGGTAATGTGTTGTGTTGTGTTGTGTTTTTTTTTTTCTTCTGTTTCCGTAAATTTGGTCTAGTACTTGGACAACAAAAATACTTGATCTTGGATCTAAGGTTGCTCCAGAATTCCACTAATTTAGGCAACATCGCTTATAAACTATCCACCCTAAAAGGTTGAAATAAAACTTCTTGATACCCGACTCTTCTTCCTACTTTAATGTGCAGGCTATAGAAGCAGCAATTGAATTTAATCTCGACAAGGTTGAGGCAGGCGCCCAAGGTGAGCACAAAATTCAGAGGGGTTATATGCCCGTGACCACCTACAGCTGCCACTATATTCTGGACGAAGGCTTCCGGGAAGTCATTTCAGATTTCTTGGTACGAGAAAGAGCTCAGGTAATTCATTTACAGTCTAGAATGTCATCGTGGCATGTCATTCCTTGTTGCTAAACATGTTTCTTTTTGCTTTTCCGTAATGCAAAACCATTTTCCGTTTGCTTGCCATGATGTGCAAATAACTGATTCCATGCTGGTGGGCCATGTAATCTTTATTTCAAAATAATAGTTTACATGGTGATTCTTATTCTGAAATGAGAGAGGATAGAATGTGTTTGTTGTCTCTGTCAATCTTTTTCCTACGTAGGCATTTGTATCCTTCTAGCATGGAGTTTCAAACTCTTTCCGAAATTTTAATGTGCTTACTCTTTTCCATGATTAACACTCGTCTGTTGAATTTTTCACAGCTTGAACTTGTTATGAAATTATTACAAGAATCTGGTCCATTTAAGGACAACATCACTTGAAGTGCTAAAGCCGGAATCATCATTGACTGAAGAAACGACAACATTAAAAAGCATTTGTACTCTATTCAGATTGATAACATTGAGAAGTGGATAGCAGCAGGTCAAGTTAGGTCTTATTCATACTGTATTGCCTCCCCCATAATAGAATCAGGTGGATGTGGATGAGCTTTTTGTGTACTGTACATATATTGTAGTAAACCCCATCGCACAAATTTGTAAATAACTCGATATAGACATCACGCATGTATAAACTCAAAACAGTATCTGGACAAGATAATTGGACACTTTCTGCCACTTAGCATGGTACGCAAATATTGGTGAACCTGGGTCAACAAGTCATCCCTCTGTTCTTATGCATTGTGTTCTATTTTCACATTGGAAGTTAAAAATGGTCGAATCAGTCAAGCTGGTGAACCTACAATCTTGAATCATCGAACCAGTGCGTAGGCACGACATGAAGGAGAGCAGGTGAAGTAAGAAATACTTGCTGATGATGCCTGTGATTAATTGTCTTTTTATCAAACTTTATTCTCCTTGAACATTCCATAAACGACAGGCAATAACCAATAACCAGTAAGAGTATGAACTTGCACATGGGACAGAACAAGAATGTGGGAATTTATGCATCTTATAACTGATGACGGTAACAAAGCTTAATTCTCGCAATATTGATAATTGATACAAACGTTAAAATTTTGTAACGTTGATTCCAGTTGACTTTATCCATGGGGCAATGGACCCTGTGAAAGTTCAAACAAAGTCCATATGAATGGACATCCATTATTATGTTGACTCCAATATGAAATGGCTATATTCCGAATAAATTGCAGGTATACATACATGTTGGAACCGGACACTCGAATCTTGCAGGCCAGCCAGGAAGCAATTGTCGACAACCAGTAGAGAAGACAAGAGTGGCTTCGTCTTCAGGCAGTCAGCAGTCTCTTGTACACAATCATTGTAAGCCCCTAATGATTTTGGCATCCAGCCAGTCTGATTAGGCTGGCCCCTTGTGGCGGATGAACTCTGGATAGAGTCCCAATATATGCTCCGGCATAAAGTCGTGTCTTGTCAAGATTCCAACAATGGGAGGCCGCTGCAAATTACAAAATAGAATATATGTTAAGATTCGTAGATCTTAATTTCCATGTATTGGTCGTTGCATCATAATATCATCTTGAGCAGAATCTGAATATATCATAGAAGTAAAGTAATTTGGCTTTTTTCTTACCCCAGGTGTTTTTGGGACGACACACAAGTGTCTGAGGCCAAGTTCTCGAAAAAGGACAGCAGCTTTGGCAAGAGACATGGTCTCCACCACCATGTATGGCGAGGTGTTTGTAATTGGATGGAGATCAACATACATCTCCATTTCCTCTACGCTTAGATCCAAGTCCTCCACCTTAAGCCCCTTTCCTGATCCAGGCTTAGCAAAGTCGAATGCATGAAAAAACCTTAAAAGTTCTGATCCAGACAACACCCTGTTCTTGGTGAATTTTTTCCCCTTGAGCAAAACAAGCAAATGAGACCTCAAAACTAGGCCACACAGTTCTGGTGCCTCTGAGAATGGGGGCTCATCGATTACTGGAAAACCATTATGTCGAGTCATCCGTAAAGCATGTAATATATCTCCCACTTTCTGAACGCCTGAAAATGTAATCAAGGGACCAGAACAAACATCGCCTGCAGTCAGATTTCTCATGTATGCTTTGGCATGGGCTTCCATGTAAGGCAAACCCTTCATCTCCACTATTTGGTCATACACACCTTTATTGAAACTGTCGGCCACAGTTTTTGAAATAAGAAGAACAAGCATCACCAGGGGAAGCATTAATAGGTCATTAGTAAGTTCCAGGAGTATGACACAAAGCGACACTGTCATTCTCATGGTGCCACCAAGAAACGAAGCAGCTCCAAGAAGGGCAAAGAGACCAACATCAAGATTGGAAATAGGGCCAACGAGTCTTCCAACAAGGCGCCCATATGATGATCCAGCAAGTATAACAGGAATGAAGAGCCCAGATGGGATAGCAATTCCATAAGTAATAACACCAAGGAAGTAGGTTCCAACAAAAAAAATTAATAGTGTAGAAATTTGAAATTGTTTTCTGTGTCTAGGACTGAATAGATTGCGAATGGCATCATCATTTGTGTTAAAGAAAAGGGAGGCAAGATCATTGTAGTGACCTGGCTGACATTGGAAGTTTTTGTAGTTGCCAGAGCGACCAATTGTAGGACACTCGTTCTCGAAGCCACTTGGGCATGGTGTGCACTGTACTAACCAAGGAAGGCCAAAGGCACAACAAGATGTAAGAAGGGAAATAGTGATGACAAGCAGGATCTTGAAAGCAGGCCCTCTCCTGCAGGTAATTGTTGAATAAAAATCAGAAGAAGAGGAAAGGGAAGCATACAAGTATATGATACTAAGAAATTGGACTAATTGTGGTATGAATTAGTGAATCCAAGAAATATGTTCTTCATAAACTTAATATGGAGAGAGCCTAACGTAGAATTACAAGTAAATGACTCTATATCAAAATAAAGCATAGCTAGCAGGTAATGCATTAAATTGACTAGTATGAAATTGCAACAATGCAAACGCAATTGTCTTGCAGGGAGAGAACAGCTGTCTATCAGCTAAATAGTGCAGTATAAATAACTAAGCAGGAAGCAAAAATTAAAAAATGAAAATGATTGTTACAAAGCATGTAATTGGCAAAAAGTACAATTTGTTCAATCATATAAGAAGCATCTAGCATGCTCTAGGATATGTGCACATCTTCTCCTGAATTAATATTATGTACCAATCCCTTTAATATTCAAAAGGTTATAAGCAAACCAAACTGTATTAGAACAGGATAAGGGTGTGAAGCATACTCGTTGATGATGCTATATGTTCTCAGGACCTTGTCCACAAGATAATTGTAAAGGCAGCCAAAAAGGCCTCCAAGAACCCCAATCAGTAAAACGGCAAGCAGATCTACAGTGTTATAAGCAGGGATTGCTGAATTCACATCAAACATGATTAGACCTCCTTGTCCGAACAGTCCACAATTACCACTGCGGCAAAATTGAATGAAAGATCTTAATACCACAGCTACAACAGCAGTTGTGAAGAAAGTCCTCCAAAGAAGAGCACTCCGCCACCTGAAATATAAAATATAAATTCCTCAAAGATGACAGGCTTGAAAAAATCAATTTATCAAGTTGACGTGCTATGATTACATTTATGGAGCTCGAGAAAGCATTCGTGCATACAATCAGAGGCTTGAACATGCCCCACTCAACATAGGCAAGAGATTGAGTCCTATTTACACACATTTCCAAAATGAAGACCATAACATAACAATCGAAGTGAAAAATACTGTTACTGTTCTACTACATAAGTGGGGATTCTCCAGAAAAGAAATGCTGAGCTGATTACTTTATATTTTCTTCTTGTATTTGATATAAAATAACTTTCTTGAGCAAATCTCCTTCCATTCAAACCTAAGTGAGCAGGCTGGAGGAGAGACACAAAGTGAAATATTCATATGTTCCGTAAAACCCATCATAACATGAAAAGACTCGGTGCCTGTCACCAAACTTCAATATTCTACATGGATTTTCTTAACTTGAGATAGTCTTAGGTCACCACAGCAAAATATATAAATCACTAATTTCCATACTCTGAAAGATCCGTGTGTGTTATGTATAACAATTCAATAGACTATATTTCTGTGTTAATTTCAAGTATTCTCCCAGAACATAATTGAAGAATAACAACAGGCATGGAGAGAGAGGAAGGAGATAGGAGGGCAAGATACCATGAAGCTGCTTCTTCAAGAGCAAAAAGAACACCCCCAACTGGGGCACGGAAAGCAGCAGCCACACCAGCAGCAGCCCCACAAGTAATCAAATCCCTTCTATCTCGATCATTTTTAAAATATCTGAGCCATTTCCAAGTCAAATGATACTTGCGAGAGCCTCCCTGTCCTAGTAAGTTTGCTATACATGCACCAGTATGCACCATTGGTCCTTCCTTACCAACAACAAATCCAGCAGAAACTCCAAAAATAGAACCAAAAATCTACAGAATTCACATGTGTATTAGTGGATTACTGAAAATATAAAGTTAATAAAAGTAAGGATCATCCAGTTCCTTGAATCATAATTTGTATCAAATGAAATGTAAAAGAACTATTTGAATCATAAGACATTCCAGAAAGACCTTAGTATTGACAAAGACGCCAAAAGCAATTCACCAGATGCTAAAATTCCTCTACAATAAGAGAGAAGAAGGATGAACAATATTAAAGAAATGTGAAATTTAATGTAGTGGTCAATGTCAGCCCATTAAAAAGTGAAACCATCAGATGAAATTGTGAACTTTTCTGATTGTTTAAAAAGCAATTGGAACTGATCTTGATCTCAGCCACTAATAAGAGTAAACAGACTTAGATTAGCTCGGATCAACAAGTCAATAGTCTTAGGAGATGCAACCAATAACTTTGACCAATTGATTCATAGGGGATCGCCTAGACATATAGCTCAAAAACATGAACTCTCTCACAAGGATCTCATGCATACTTCTGATGCTTGCTTACTGACCTGGTGCATTGCTATTCTAAAGTATCTTCAGAAGGCATGCCAGTAAAGTTGCAATGCATCATAAACAACGTTCAGAAGATGGATAAGAATCACATACTATGTGCTAAACAGCAAATGCCTATAAATTGTTCTCAATCGGAAATACACAGTTTTTCTCCTTGCAGTCAGCGACTATTACAACATAGAAATCTGAGAATGTATTAGTGGGGAAATTCCCGCAAAATCCAACGCACCTTGACAAATAAGGTACTCGGGGCCAAAATGGAATGAGCATCTACACCATTAAGATATGCTTTCACCTCAGGTATGCCAGACCCAGCTGCTGCAGGGGCAATAAATGCACATAGTGCTGCAGCAGAAAATGCCAGTATCACATTAATACCAGCATACGCTGCAAATGCCTGAAAGTACCTGCACTGAAATAAATTATTTCATCCTTATTCTGAAAATTAAATGATTAATAAAGCACGAATATTTTTCAATAGATATACATTTGTTGCTAAGTGCAAGGAAATCCTTCCTGCATGGTAATAAAGATGGGAAATTTGTAAGAAGCCTGTCCAGCAATTTTTTTGACAGTTCAAATAAATATTCATCCTTGTTTTGATAGTTAAATGATTAATCAAGCTTAAATATTTTCCAGGAGATATAGGTTTATTCCAAAGCAAGCATCCTTCTGCAGTATCACAAGGATAAATGTATAAAGAAGCCTTCCAGTAGTATTTTTGACAATTCAAAAACAAGCTGAATATTTCTAAAGAACTGCACCAAGTACAACTCAAGTCAGAGATATATATACAATCGGGTAGTCAAATTCCTTTTGTGGCTTCCAAAATTTTATCTCCCTAATTTAGATGGTCCTTTTCCAGTTAAACTGACAAACCGTAGGCATATCTGATTAATAACATTGAAGATTGAGTTCAAGCTCACAACTGCTATTTGCTACCGTTCTCCATGTTAATGTATATTATTACCACAAAGAGCAACCAGCAACACTGGTAGAAAACAAAGAGGTAGTCCATCAAATTCATTGTAAGAGTGATAAGGAATATATTACATGAAACCAGACAAGAGTTGGCAGCAGCCAGGACAGTACAGTAAGGTGGCATATTTTGGTAATAAATCCAACATCCAGGGGTAAACTTTGGAAGTTGTGTAGACGCAATAAAGATGATGTGATAACAACCCTTAAGAACAGTAGAGCTTGGTCAAACCAAGCCATCCTATTCTATTACCAGACATATTGAGAGAAGCTCATCCGAAAAATGTCAATTTTGCCTAAACAAACAAATGCCCTTATGACAACGCATAATATATATTCAGTTATGAACCCAGAATAATTTGTCTGTACTACAAAGTTGCACTTACTTAGCATTAAGCATCAAATTGCTAGTGAGCAGAAGCTTGAAACCAGCAATGTTTTCAACCGCGATGTTATTGAAAAATCCAACAAGACCTGTGAATAATCCAATGCAGAGAGCAAGTGTCCATTTGAGAAAAATGTACTGAAAAATTTCAACCCTTTTCCTAGATCTCCAGTCCTGCTTAATGAGTTCGTTTTCAAAAATCCTGGAAAACAAAACAGCGATGAAGTGAATCAGATTTTGACTACGACATGGTTCTGCATAATAGAAAGAGTGTAACAGAAGGAAATGGGACCACAAGAATAAAGCATTACGAATTGCAGTGCATACATAATTAACCATGCCTTACTGAATGGAAGGTATTAGATGAAATACTAATGCTGCGAAAGAAGAAAAGATAAGTTAGATGCATTTAGATTTTCATGTTCAGTCACTGATAATACCAGATGACTTAGTTGATGAGGGAAAAATATGTTTGGTGTCTCATCAGCAAGAGCCATACCCATACTACTACGGACTACCCAGTTCAAGTCACTGCAAGCCACAAAGACACTATTTATAATTTTTAGTTCACCAAAGTAACTAATCCACAATGACAACCAAATTATCCTAACTCAAATATGATCACTGCAACGAGATTCTCTCTCAACAAACCAACGGAAGTCATAAAACCAGCAGAGGACCAAGAGAAGGAATGAAGAGGACTTCGTATGCGATAATGCATCCGGCATCAGATAGTATCATAATTTAATATTACTGGAAGGAGATGTTACTTGCATCAATACCTATATAATATGTGTAATTTCCTCTAAATACAGGTGAATACTGAAGTCAAAAAGTGATAGAGAATTAATACATTATTATCCTATTGGCATTTTTAACATTTTCTTTTCTTTTCTTTTTCTTTTTTTTTTGAAAAAGTTGTGCATGATCAGCTATGTGCATTCTTTTGTTCCTCTCAACTCCAACAAAGTTCATCATGCCCACAGTCAAACACCAGGAAGGCTAACAAGCAGAAAACATACTTAACCAAGTGAAAAAAATGAAGCCACGACGACAAGCTGAGTCAAACAACATGCAGATAAAAAGTAAAATCAATCCAAAAGCTGAGATCAACTAAATTTTAGGCAATATGAAAGCAAAGTCCTAAAGAATCCCTGATTAAGAAGACTCAAGTAACCAGTAACCACCAAATAAGGCAATCAGGAAAACTGCCACAATTCTAGACTGAAACTAAGTTGCTCGGAGAATATATAGAAAGAATTCATACTCGTAATCTAGGCTTTCGATGGGATAAACCTTGGAGCCAACAATGGCAATCTGAGAAGTGGTGTTGACTCTGCTCTTGAGATGCAACAGCGGCTCTCTCGCAGACTCCGAAAACGAGGACATGCCACTCTCTCTTCTTTCCATGAAACCACCCCTTCCTCTTCCGCCACTCTCTACATCCCCTCCTTCTCCTCCTTGAATGCTATAATCATCATCATCAGAATGATCCATCGATCACCACTGTCACCCAAAAAACTATATAATTTGCTGCAAAATTCTCAGCAAAATACCCAAAAACAGCAGACCACAGTTCAGAACCGGAATTCCTTACGTTGATTTCTTAGTTTCTACACATTGCATACAAAATCATCACACACACACCCCAATATGGAGAGAGAAGCAAATATGAAGTGAATATGGATCGCTTCGTGATGTGTGTGAAAAAGAAAGGAGATAAGGGCTGTGACTAAATAAGGAGAGCAGTGTCTACAGCTCGAAGCTTCTTCAATTGCGACCATGGAAACCGTTGGCCCTCCTGCTTTAATACCCAGAAGAGCTCACTAATACCCCACCCCCCAAAGAAAATATATTTTTTAATTCTTAAACAAAATTAACAAGTTTCTTAAATTAATTTAATTTGGAATCCCAAAAGTTTAAGTATTTATTTTTTTGACTCCTCAATTTCTTAGTTGTACCAAATATTAAATATTTTTATCTATTGGAAAATATAGTTATCCATTATTGGAAAATAATTTATAGAGATAAAGTTATTTTTAAAAAGTTTATAATTTAATCATACTCAATAAACGTAACGCCCTATCTGTTCCAAACTCAATTAACTTTAAGGTCATGGATTCAAAATTCACCAATGTGTGGGATGTTATTCTACTTTAATAGTATGTATTGATTAGATGTAGTTATATGATATTGATAATGATTATTATAGTTGTTAAATGCAAATATTTGATATTAATGACTGTAGTCGATTTATTCAATAAGTAATAGTTCATCGTTTTTATTATTTCAAAAAAAAAAAAAAGTCCAAATGCACCCTAATAGATTTCAGATTATTTTGATACAAAAGCTCTGTTTAGTTTGATGTATAAGTCTGTATAAGAAAATTAGCATAGATTATTGTATGGGCGCTCGGCATCAAATCAAAGCCCTATACTAATTACTGATACAGCCAAATAACTAATACTGTCTTGAGAGGTGGTACAAAATTAGTCCCAATATTGCACCAAATGAAAATGACCATTGTATTCTTGAAATTTGATTTAAATTTTTGTAAATAAAGACTCAAATGTTATTTTTCTAGTAAAAGCACGTGAATACATTAAAGTAAGTATCTGATAGAATATATCCTGTTACTATAATACATATAAGTAAATACTTAACTACTTATACAAGATTTTTTTATTATTTATTTAGTAAAAAATAATTATATCATTTATTTAATACGATCGTCAGAGTAAACGAGGCCAAAAAATCATTTAAAATTCTTTATTTAAATCCGTGAATTCAATTATAATTTAACCTATATCTAAAATTATTTAATTAATATATAATATTATCAATAATCTACTAATATTATAATGGAGCTAATATAATACGATGTTAAAAGTCAAGGGCTGCCAATTATGGGGGGCACAAGCCATATGACCATTCAAGCAACATTATATTCTTGGTCCTATACAATAGGACGTGCTGGACTTATTTATTATTTATTTATTTTTACAATTAAAAGTAAATTATTTATAATTGTATTTACTTATTTTTTAAAAAAAATATAATTATGTCGTGCCTTGACACAATGTACTAACTAATATTGTAGTAATTGTTAATACTTAAATTTATAATATAATTACAATCAATTCACTAAATAAATTTATAGTATAATTAGAAAAAAAACTAATTATCTTATTATTTATGGATAATTATATTTACACCTCCTAACTTATAGTCTATTTGTACAAATCACTCATATTTTTTGCATAATTACAGAAACTACCAATCACGGCCAAAAAAAAATAATAATTTATGTAATGATGTTAATATTTTTATGAATGATTCTTGTAAGTGATAATAATATTTTAATCAGTATATATAATTATTTAAAATTAAATATAATTTATGTAAACAGATTATAAGAATTGTTTGTCAAACTAGTATTGAAAAGACGTGTTAAAAATGATTGAAAATTGGGAGGAATATAGGCCACAGGATTGTCCAGCGTTGTGGGGGATACCTGCCTACACCATATCCAATCAGATCTTCATAATGACTAGCTTTGGTTTGTCAATTCAATCATCACCGTTCATCTTGATCCTGTTTCTCTTTTGGTTATTAGTCGTTTGCATGGTTTGATTGAGTACTATCCATCCAACGCCGCATCTGCGTTTTATGACCTCTTTGTTCTTCAAAAGTCATTTTATCCATCTTTTCAAATAAGCCCTACATTTTTTGTTTTTCTCATATCAAGGCTAACCGGGTAAGGATATGAGGATGCGGGTCGGGTTTTTTCCCCGGATCGTGTATCTGATTAATTAAATAAAATGTTTTGTATTTAATTAATTGACTATGCGTTTAAAGTTACATACTCGAACTTCTTTTTCTTTTTAATTTAAATGTAAAGAAAATGTAGGAGCAACAAAAAAAATGTTTAAAGACCATTTTTTTTTGTTAATTTTGTTCATATAAATTGTAATTTGTATTCATGAGGCGTTATTATTTTTATTTAAAAAATATTATATAATTTTTTTTATAAATATTTAGGTACCAAAACGTCATTTAATGGAAAATTTTGATTACCAAAATATAACTCCAAAAATAATTATTAATGACATCTTGTAAGTTTCATAATTTTATTTTATCAAAATATTTCAATAATTTAATTTTAAAATAATTTAAAAAAATCTCATTTAATGTATGAGTTCATAAAATATTTTAAATAAGTTTAATCAAACGCCCTCTAAATATAATTTCATATTAAAAACTTGCATTTGTCAGAATTGATTTTTTAATAGTAATTGATATTAAATAATTGATTTTCTAAATAGCCCATCATAGTATTCTTTCAATTATTTTTAATTTATCATATTAAATTTAAATAATATTTTTTTAAAACGTGACAAATAATTTTCTCCCTCAAATAACGTCACCATAATTTTTTTTTTTATTATAGTAAGACCGAAATTATTTAAATAGGTATATAGGTCAATATATATATATTTATATATAAAAGTTGAAGTAAAAAAAATTGATGTGAAATGTGCAATAAAATTGCCCATTTTAATAAAATGGCCTGTGGCCGACTGGCCGGTGCCCCTTAAACTTTCTAATTATTATTAATTATAAGAGATAATTTGATTTCTCTTATACGTAAACTCTCTATAATTCAAAAAATTATATATAATACTCATAAGGTTAGCATCGATCTATGAATTGTTGATATTGACAAATATTACTGATTTACTATTGGTCCAACAAATTTTGTCTAACTAAACTATCCTTATAACGGTGAAAATATACCTCGTCACATGCATTAATGTGTGAGGATGCAAAAGGGTAAATTGATCATAAAAAAATTTATTTGACCTGTAATGAATCAATCGAGAATAAATATGAATTTTTATCCCATTTTTTTGTTGATAACAACGAATTCGATGAACTTTGACTAATGGAGGGACTTATTTGTTAGACGAAAACAAACCTCAGGGCTATTAGACATAATTTTTCATGCCACAAGAAATCTATATGTAATTATACCAAACTACGAGAGAGGTGAGTCTGATGATCCCTAATTATAATAACATTTATTATTTCTTTTTTAAACAAATAAGGTCGGTTAGTTTCCAACACAACAAGCAAAAAAAAAAAAAATTAAATCATTAAATTGTTTAATTATAATCACTATTTTTCTTGACATACATATAGAGAAGTTGGGAATTAATAAATGTTAAAGATTAGATAATTTTGTTTAATTAGATAGCATTTAATATGAAGTTGACAATATCTAATTTTATTAAAAAAAAATTGACACTCAATTTCTGATTGATGTGGTCATAAAATTTAATTAGTTACGAATATTTGAGGTCGACTATTAAAAATTTGATTGTTATAATTATTAAGGGTTGAGATTTATAATAAAATGATAATTGATTAAATAAAAAATAATAATCTCTATAGAGGGAAGCTGGCAATTAATTAGTTTTAGTATTTTGGGATCCACAAATATTATAGATGACGTATGTAATATGGCAAGTTCACGTGAGACAACCATTCTTTTCCTTTTGGGGTAGGTAAAATGTGCTTATCAAATTTATATAATAAGGTTGAGTTCCCTTTTATTTTATGTGTTCATATTTATGTATTTTTTCTAATAATTTTTATTTATTTAATATATATATTGATATTTAACTATCAAATTATCTTATATATTATTCTCATTTATATACGACATTATTGTGGTCGTGTTATATCTACACTTCACAACTAGCCACGTGGACCGTACCTATAAATACCCGCATTTTCTATCAGTTTACGATTTTGATTGACTATGTTAAATCAAATGCAAAAACTTAATCGAGAGTAATTTTGATGTGGGAATCATACCTAAGTATATTGAATTTCAAAATTACCCATACTTATGTTCTTTATACATTAAGTCAATGTTTAAACCCAGTCCGGCTCGGATGGTCCGACCGTCCAAACCGCCACCCCGCCCCCAAAATGGGTTGGTTGAAATCAGAAAATCGAAGGAGCCCAAGAACTGTGAAAACCATATTGGTTCAATCGGTGAATCGTGTGACCCGGTATTGGGTTGATTGATTCAGTCGAATCAACAATCAAGTGTAGATACATGATAGAATTTTTAAAATTTTCTTTTAAAATATGTATTATTTTTGTTAAGTACCGTAATTTTATGTTATTCCTGAAAAGATAATAAATTATTTCTAAAAATATGCATTATTTCTGTTATGTTTTTTTAACTATTTTATGTTATTTCTAAATATAAAATTCTGATTTCTACTTAGATTGAAACGTGAGCACTCACCGCCCATATATAAATGAAAAGTTGACTGGAAATTATTAAAATCACGGTGGAGTTAGGTACATATTTTGCATTGCCACGTGGATTAAATTTAATTTTCAAACTTGGGTGCTGGCACCAGACCTATATCCATATTTTTAAATAAAATTAAAATTTATGTATATATGTGACGTAAAGGGCATACACATGAATTGTTTTACAAGATCACTACTACTTCCACTTTTCCACCATTTAATTTATTTTAAATTGATGGTTTAAACTATACTCGACACGTCTATATAATTAAATCATTACTATATTATTAAGAAAATAATGATCGGAATTAATAATAAATGAATTTTAATTGATTATAAATGAGAAATTATTAATAAAATGAATTCATAAAAAGAATATAATTATATTACATATATTACGCAAGTATGTATTTTGGGTGATAATTCAATAATTAAATTAAATGAAAGCCGATACGATGAGAATAATATATAGTTAGGAATAAAGATGAAAAATACAAAATAAAGTAGAGAAAGATAAGAAAGAAAGGCAAGGAAGGAAGGATGAGTGTAAGATTCTAAACATTTTTGGGTTGTCTTTATTGATTCTTTGTCCACTAGCTTTCATGTCATAACACGCAACTATATATATATATATATAGATATATATGAACTATGTACTTCACCCTCATCCACATCCTAAACTATTCTTATTTAATGCTAATCATCAATTCTATAATTTGATTACCACTATAATTCTTGAGTGCTTCGACTCATTCCAGATATATAAAAATTTATCTCATTTTGTATAAATTTACGATAATTTATTTAATTATTCTCAATTTTATAGACAGGTCAACAACATTTTGATGTACTACTCAATTTATTAAAATATTAATATAATTATTTGATTTATATATATATATATATGTGTGTGTGTGTGTGTGTGTGTGTGGGGTGGTGTGTGTCTTGAAAAGAAAACAGTACGAGGTTGCTTGAATTGTGGACTTAAACATAATGGGGTTGATTTATTCAAGTTGTAAAGTCATATGCATAGGTTGGTTTGCTTCTGTAATAGTTATGCAATTAGTATTAAATGTTCTTGTTTTTCTTTTTCTTTTTCTTTTAAATATCAAGTGGTATTTATATTACCTACCAACTTTTTATTAATAAAATGTTATTTATTACACTGTCCAATGCGGTTTAAATATTAAAAATTAATTCAATACATCCATGTTTCAAACCAACAAATACATTCAAATAAAACAAAGAATTTAACAACAAACTACTATTACAGAAGTAGATATGACGTACACACACATTCGTGGGACCCGAACTCACAAATTTATGATTTGTGAGGCATCAACCTTATTAATTGAGCAGAGCTTGATTTGCAGTATTAAATGTTCTACAATAATTTGATTATTTATAGAGTTATATATGATTCATTAATTATTTCTTGGTAATTTTTTAATCGGTTAAGGTTAATTCGTGGAACAGAGAATAATATAAAATTATAGTAAAATATAGAATCAGATCAAATTAAATAAAATCAAGCGGATGATAATGCAGTGAATTCGTTTGTCTGAGAAAGCACATGTTGGCATCTCTCCTTGTCAAGGAATAATAAAATATGGTTCCTAAATTATTGTTATTGAATAAACAAATTACTTGTTGATGCAGAAAAAACCTAATTATGTTCTCAATAATTGATATAGAATATTTAATGAGGCGTAAAATTAAAAGTTTATGTAATTTTTTTGTTGACGTCAATATTTTATATCTAAATTCTAATGGACAGGTACAATTGTAAATGGAAGTTTCGAAAGGGGTGTAAGTGTAATTTTTAAAAAAAAATTGTAACATTGTAGTAATTTTTTAAGGAATTTAAGTGTAATTAACTCTAAATAGTATAGACAGGTAACCTTCCATGCCACGTTTGGTGCTCTTTGAATCTCTTTCTCATTCATAACACAATCCATACATAGGTAACAGTCGGGGATTTCTGGTCTCCACCTTGAATGGAGTAGGTTCGGGTCTAAAAAATGAAGTTATAAGGTGGATTCGAGTCTAAAAATCAAGTAACGGGCACAACTAGTAGGTCTTAACAAATTGGACCAGCCCGGAGCCACCCCTATCCGTACATTTTTTAAATTGAAGTTGGTCAATCACTCCAAATATTATGATAATATATAACGTTAAAAAAAGGAAAACTATGGATCAAACGGGTTACACCCGCTCGGATAAGCTTTGTAGTAGTTGGCGAGACGGGTCTTGAATCTACCCCAACTGACCCGTCTCGTCGCCACCCTTATCATCGACACATCACAATTTTTCACAACACGTAAAAAAACAAGATTATAGTCATCAAAACATACAATATAAGAAAAATAAATAAATTAGAAAAAAATAATTTCATTTCTTTGAGAATTTGGTCACATTTGAGCACCAACGCAGTGCCAAAGGCCCAAAACAGTACTCAACACTATATATTTTTCCAATTTCCTAGGGAGAAAATCAATTTCAAGGATTAAAAAAAAAAATACAAAAGATTGAAATCGCGCAACTCCCCATATTTTGAAAACTACCATCAATGCAGGCCGAGGTAGTTAGCTTGGAGTTGAAGCTCTTGTGCTTTATCACAATGTTGTCTGGAAAAAAAGAATGTACGTATAGACAGTGTATTGTCTTCGTATCTGTGTTTCTATACACGGTATCGTCGATGATCCCATCACTTTCTTGCTTATTCGATGAGGATCTTGAAAAGTCGACAGACGTCTGCTAACGAGTACTCTGCGGTGCTGCAGATTGTTCAAACGGGTCGACCCAACACTGGTCCTCCTTCACCGCCTTGTTCCATCTATTCCTAAACTCCCTCATTTCAGCGTAAGATCGTGTCCGAATCTGCATGCAAATAATATAACGTAAATGTATAAGTAGAAGACTGGGACGCATGGTTAAGACATCGGCCATTAATTCTTGGTATATGGTACATACTTTTATGTGATGACTATATTGACCCTTGTTGAGGTTCGACCCAAGGATACAAACATTCTCTGTTCCTTGAAAAAATTACAGGCATGTACTAAGTATACTGTATTTTAGGAGGTGTTTTTGTAAACTTTTGTACTGATAAGAGATGTAGTTGTAATTACAATTACACAAGCAAGGGGTGTTCTTGTAATTTTGCTAATAAGAGGAAGTGTTTGTTTACCATATTAGTAAGTGACAGTTATATATGTTTTCTTTGAGGTTTGCATGTAATGCGTAAAACCTCATCGATTTTGGAGAACTTCGTTGGAGTTCCCTGCAACCATCTTTTTATGTTACTACATTTCCCTCTGGCCGTTCAGTCTTCCGATGGGAGGGGTTTTTTTCTAATATAGTAAAATCAAGGGGTCTTTTATGCAATCATCTGTCATAACAAGTAACTGAAGGGGGTGCATACAAATTTTAGAATAGCGGGTCGTTTTGTAATATAGTAAAGTCAAGGGGTCTCTTTTTGTAATATGGGGAAACTTACGGCATATCTGCTGTTAGGATTGTGCAACTCTGAACTAGCCTGCAAAATTTGAAACCAGAGTTATTAACACTAACGTTTGTGGGGGGAAGAGGTACCAACGCAACAATATGCTGCTTAAAATCATACCGATGGTCCTGAATCGGACAAGTTCCTTGAACTTGAAGATTGGCTAGACAATTCGGCAGTCGTCTGCATTTAAATGGAATAGATGATGCAATAGGATTTGAAATAGACATTCAAGCGTTGCATGTGTTTTCCTCTTTAACACACGTTTGATTGTGCATTTTTGTTATTTCTCGATGTAAGGAAAGAGAAGGGGGCAACGATCAAGTACCTGATTTTTGTCTGAATGGCCACCAAGGGTAGGAAGACCGAGATGAAGTATATATTCCTCGTCAACGACACCAACCTTAACCGTTCGATCACCCTATGAATAAGGACATGGTTTTCGTTACATATAAAAACACAAAACCAGACCACATAGAATAAAACTCTAGACAAAACATGCCTGTGCACAATAGCCGAGCTGCATGTCGAGGCCCCAAGCATGGATCAAGTCGTTCTGTAGATGGTAGCCGTTAGACAACCGGCTCATTAGATAAACTAATTTGTAAAAAGAACAATCAAAAGTTGTTGAAACTTCATCCCCTGCTACATCCAGACACAAGTTTTATACAGTCTATGTATATGTCAGAGAGGTCAGTTTATTGTGTAAATACGAGGAGCAATTGAGCCTGTTATGAGGTTGTCGACAACTGCAAGAGGGAAAGGATCGAGTACCTGAATCATGTACCAAACACAACGCCACGCTGCTCTTGAGAACACAGGAGCCATCATTTCCACCCAACTGCACCACATTTTGATTCACAATGTCAGCAAATAATCCATTTGTGTTTAACCAAGATTCTTAGTGTGTTCTTACTAAGAATGAGTACACCCCGATGAGACAGAAGTTATACGATTTCAGGCATGATATGTTTTTTAAGGAAATCAAAGTAAGAACAGCGTCAAAGTTTGTTCTTCATTTGGGCTTAGACTTACCCTACACAGGGGGGAGCGGTACTGTTTCCATCACACCTTCCAGATGCACCACCTCTGAGCTTGTAGTACCTCCTAGTTTATGACATAAACAAGAGTTTTAGCATAATGATTGATAACAGAGTTGTCTGAAGCAGTTTTTCGTCTTATCAAAGACTATGACTTTGGAAGTTCCTACATTCTCGTGCTTCCACCTTAACACATGGTTTTCTTACTAACCTGTGCACCCTTGATCTCCGGTTTCGCACAGTGATTTGATGGTGTACCTCTGATTTTCCAGCGTCGAGAGCCGGCTGTGAGATTTCCAGACCTTCTTCCTTGATAATAGACAGATACCTAATAAAAGTTGTACAACGAACATTCTGACTGAGGTTCTCTTACAAACAAATAATCAACTAATCGCCTAACTCATGAAAACCACTCAAATTTATGTTCTTTCGAGAAAGACAGTGTCGTTTACAAATTCTACGAGAAAATAAATTGCAAATAACTCGTACCTTTGTGGATGAAAATTTTCAACTCCGAGGTCTTCATCCCACAGAAAAACATACTCGTATTCAGCAACAATATCAGGATGTAGAAAACGCTTGGCAAACCACCTAGGGAATTCAGAAGACAACGTCCAAGACGAAAGTGAAGATCATACATGCAACGAAAGAAGTAACGATCTTCGTTAAGAGAAACTCTTAGAGACGTACCATTTCGTTTGGTTTGTGGCCGAGACATGAATGACTCTGTCGCTCCATTCAAAATCGTGCCATTCGTCAACGACACCATCGTAATGGAACAGCATCACAATGAAATCGTCGCCTAGAAACTGAAGTGAATGAAAGTCATGGGAAAAGAAGTGAAATTAGAAAGAGTACGTAAGTAAGAATCGAGAAGTAAGACGAATATATACCTTCTTAACAATTTCGTTCGCCAGTTGTTTTTGCTTAATCCCGACTGCTACGGCCAACAAACTCGTTCTGCGTTTTGGATTGTTCTGATACACAGACACTAAACATAGTAAACAAAAGCTGCACAAAATGTCTGAAAAAGAACTTCACAAGAAGGATTGTATAGGTGACTGTTAAGAACTTAAGGGAGAGAACATAAATAAGTCGTTCGTTCAATGAGGTCAAGGTTTTGGAAAGTTAATAAGTTGTTCAACTTCAGACAGCATTACTCAGACATACATCCTCTGAAATACGACCGGACAAATGTTGCATTTCGAGGTTTGAAGTTCTGGAAAGAATCCCTTTTGGCAGAGACTCACTCCCAACAGGCCTGCATTTGTCCTAGAAGGAAAATCAATGTCTTTTAAGTTAGAAACAGTAAGTGTAAAAACATACTCCAGATTACGAACAACGTGTTGTGTAGATATCACTAACATTGCATTTCTCAACTTGTGTATTTTCTCTGACATCATTCACTTCAACGTCCAGCGCTGGCGACTCCTACAGAACGAGGTTCGAGAATTGTGCATAATAAGGTAACAAGACAGAAATGTACTAGCAAAATACTCCAAAATTCATAATTGACCAACTTTTGTAGGGATTTTGACATTGTTTCATAAAGTTTTAATCACAGTTGTCAAAATTTGGGATCGAACAAAACAACATATTGTTACAAAACTTACCTCGCATTTGACAGAGGCTGAATATTGCTCTGTAGTGTTGAGTAAGAGTCCAGGTGATAACTGCAAGATGAATACAGTATCATAAGCTGGAATGAATTTTTTGTTCAAGAATGTTGTTTTGCGAATTTCGAGAATGCAAAAATGAAGTGAAGCAACAAGCAAAAAAGGATTGACTGCCTCATTTACAAAGTCAGAGGATGTAATAGAACTGTTCAACACTTCTCTCTTTAGCATAAGATTGAGCTCGAGGACATGGTGAAGCCATTGTCCTACTTTGGAAAGGTTGTCCTAATAACTATGTTTCAGAACCAAAATCACACGACGTTCTTGCGCACGAGAAATAACTCCAGACGCTCCGAGAATGTAATGTAAACAAGTAAATGTTAGGACAAACATGTACCGTATAAGAATCCTTCCCCAGCCATGCACTGCCGACGAAGTAAGCACCACAAACCAACGACATGGTAACAAAGAGACTGCAGAGACATGAGCTCCTCTTAGGATCTGCTAACAGACAAACCTGAAAATGACAAATGAATACTAGATTTATACACACATATGTTCCCTTACACTGTAGAATAATTTCAAGATATTTCATACAGTGAAGAGATTGTACAACAAAAAAGAAACAGATAATCTCTATAAAAAGAAGCATTTATTTCTGAGGAAAGAACTGCAGACGCGTAATTAACTATCGACAGCGACAAACTTAGCTTCATATATTCAAGAATGTCTCATCCCAGAAAAGGGAATGTCTGTCTTGAGTAACTCTTAACAATAACAATTCAAATATATCAATCAACATTTATCAAATGCATCAAATTATTTCTCTATCAAATTAACTATATAAATATATAAAGAAATTCAAATATTAACAATTTACAACCAAATTCAGTGATTATGAAAAGTCAATCATATAAGGTCTGCACAAATTCTAGCTCTGTTTCTCAGGAAGCAAACAGATTCCACTCCCCCCCCAACCCCCACCCCACCCCGCCCACCTGATTAAATTGAGCCTCAAACACCCAACCTGATAAAATTGACCATAATCCCATATAGAAAGTAAATTCAACCTGAAAACTATACGCAACCAGTAACACCTCTACACACACATGCACATACATATATACATATACATACATATATATATGTATAGAGAGAGAGAGAGAGAGAGAGAGCATAGATACTTACAGAATTGTATGGCTTCATGGTGCATGGAAAAGCTCATCAAAACATCGCAAAAACGAGTCTTGCAGACAAGGCAGAAGAACCAAAAAAGGGCCTTTTTTTTTTCTCTCTCTTTTTGTTGGAACTTTTAACTAATCGCAAGAAAGTCTAATAGTCCATCCAAAAAAGCAAAGAATCCCAACCCAACTCAAATTCTAACTTCTTCCTTCTTCTATAACAACCCCTTCAACGGTTCAAATACACACACATATATATAGAGAGAGAGAGATGTATAGATACAGGAGACATGTATGTATAGTTTTGTACAGTACTAAGAAGACAGGAGTTCTGTTCCAACTCTGTCACAGGAACCCGAAAACATTAGTGCGCAGCCAAGCCAGATTTGCAGCAGCGTGGAATGTATTGGTCAATTGGTCGTGCCGGGACGTGTGCGTCGAAACTCTTGGTACTCGCTTGTGGGTTGGTGCCACGTGGACAGGCGCGGGGCCCTTCGATGGTCGTGGATAGTGATGGATTAATTATTTCATTAATATTATAATCTTGTGTTAGTAAATAAAAAGGTATTAAAATCTTGGAGGTATTATTGTAAATTATTAGTGGGCACACACTATTGTGACATGTCTGCCCAAAGTTGCATTATTGAGAGATATAGACACCTGATTTTGGAAATTGGGATGACAAATTGGAATTTTTTTTGAAATTTGAAATAATTTAATTTCTTTTTTTTGTCGAATTTTATTCCAAAATTCTAATATCATGAAGTCGAAAAAAAAACATAAACGCATTATCATATTTCTTCTTATTCAATTATGATATTTGTTAACAGTCGTCTGAACGTCATATGAGATTCTCGTTTGTTGAATTTCATATGAAATTGATGACTTTTTTCTTTCTTGCAAACATGCACAAAAAGAAATATGTCTTTTTGTGAAAATTAATTATTATAATTAATAATAAAAAAATATTAGCAAATGCTAATTAATCACAATTGGCGCAATGACTATTATCTATTATTTACGCAAGCGATATTAAAATATTAGCCATAACTAAATATTTTGACCACAACTAATTAAGTCCATTGTAAATGTTAATTAAACATAATTAGTACTTAAATTTCTACATTAATTTTATTTAGTCATAATAGAAAATATTGATTTATCATAACTTTTAAGTCGTATAATTTATAATGTAGAAGAATATTGATCGATGGCATTATTTGATTATTGGAATATTCAATATTTTGAAAAAAAAAAGAAAAAAAGAAAAAACTCCAATGATTAGCAATAAGCAAGAAGAGAATAATCCAAGCTTAAGACAACTCAAATATAATAAATAATATTCTTGGGTTAAAATTAAATATATTTTCTGGTTTCTTGTGTGGTAGGCGTGTTTATAAAAAATATCATGGTATTTGCTTTTTTAGTCCTTTGAAAATGATCAAATTCTGAAAATGAAAGTGACAGGACGATTCCAACTCCTCTTCTTCCTTTAAAGTCAAATTACGTATATGAATTCCAACATAATATAATAATGTTTTCATTTAAAAAAAAAAGATGATATGTACGTAACTGTAATTAATTAAATTATATGTGAGTAAAATCAATAATAAAGTAAACTCTAATTTTTTATTTACTTGATCGAAAAATCGGATTATTTTAATATGGGAAACCAAAATATTAGTTATATTTCAAAAAATTATAACGAATATTAAATAATTATGATTAAAAAAAATAAGTAATCACATTAATTTTCTTATCGTCGTTGATAGTATCAGTTTATCATAATTTTTTTTTTAAATTTATGTCGTACTCATAACTTATTTGTAATATAGGGAATGGTTCATTTTTTGTATATATATATATATAATTAAATAAAAGAATAACAAATAAATAGAATTAAAATTTTAGAGTATGTTTGGATGGAATAATTTGGATTTGAGAAATGAATTTCAATGACTTCTTATTACATGAATTTGAAATCCATCATCATATTATAGAATATATTGAAATTCTTTACATTATTGAATTATCCAAACAAATTCTTAGGGTAATTAAATTGAAGGAGTTTTATTACAAAAAGATTACCTAACTATGAGAATAAATGTTGCTTAATCAGATATACTACCATGTTAGGCAAGTTGTATTGATGACCTATTTATTTGCTTATTACAGCTCATATATGATGTAATTAAAGTTCGTTTCAATTCAATTATATCAAGAAATAAATCAAATTCGAACGCAATTTTTGAAGCTAGACAATAATTCAAACAAACTTGAACACGGGCTCGACTTAATCATTTACAACGTTGTTTTCGTGTTGAGCAAGTTGTATTGGCGAGTATGTATCTGGTAAATTGTGAAGACAAAAGATTCCTCTGATCTAATTGAGTTTGATGCAGTTTACCTCCCTGTGATATTACAAATAAGTAAATTACCCATATATGAAAAAATAATAATAATTTTATTCCCCGTATTGCTTTATTTTGAAAAACACAAGAGGACACATTTTTTTTTAAAATACAGATAAGTAAATTATTATTTTTTTTAATAAAAAAATAATTTATTTATTTGCAGTATCACAACGAGGTTGCTTGCGTTTTTCCCAATCTAAAATGGTAAACGCACTCAAACATCAAATGTGCAATGACGTGATACAAAGGAATATTTGTACGATTAAATAACAATAATTAATGATTAAATATCATAATTTATATTAATATATTTTGAGTATGAGCATCATCTCATGATTGATTGCAGTACGACCGCGTTTTATTATATATTTTTATTTAAATATGAATGATGCACATTGTCAACATTCCAGTACATCCCCTTCCTAACCATTACCAAAAGGCTATCCACTTGCACCTCATTAACTTAGAGGAATTTCTGCTATTTCTCCTGAGATTCTCATTTTTTATCTCGTAATTTTAAAAATATAATATTTTTTTATCGCATGACATTTTTTTATTAGATATTTAGCAGTTGAGTTTTTACATTTTTTGTATCATCAGTTATGGAATTCTCACTTTTAATCCATAATTTTAAATAAAAATTCAATTTCATTTCTTGTCCGAGATTCTTAAATTTGATTGATAACATTTTAAGACTTGAGGGGACATAAATGTAATGTGCATAATAAAAATGGAGCTGAATTTATTTAAATATTATTATAAAATTATTGCAATTATCCTTCTCAAAAAAGAAAAAAAAAATTATTGCAATTATCACATAAAAACATTTTTGTTCAACCACTTGTTTTAGTAGGACTGTTCCACGAATCTGAACTATTAGTTATTTGCATAAAAATTAAATCAGAACGTGTTTTCTCAGGTTTGGTATAATTATAAATAGATATAATTATACTTTTTTTAAAATAAAAGTTTGGTATAATTATATTTAGTTTCTCTATGGTTTGAAATGTTGCATCTAGTACTCGTGATATTTGCTTCAATCTGACAATAAGTTCCTTTGTTAGTCAAATTTTTTTGAATTTACTGATAATAAAAAAAAAACCATATAAAAATTCATATTTAGCCCCCAGTTGACTTATTATTAATTTGCATGTTAAATAAATTTTTTTATGATGAGATTACCGTTATACATCTTCACGTGTTAATGCATACGAGTGAGGGTATCTTCACTGTTGTAAATGTACTTTAGTCAAAGAAAATTTGTTTGTCATGCAATAAATCAGTAATAAGTTAATTGGGATGAATATCAATTTTTATTTGTTAATATTGACAAATTTCGTGAGTTTTGATTAACAGAAGTACCTATTCGTTGGACGGATGCAAACTCCAGGGGTACTATATATAATTTTATAAAAGATAGAGGGTCTACATAAAATTACACCAAACCTTAGCGAAGGAGAGTGTAATTAATATCCTCTTGTTATTTTGAAAATTACCAATACTTTCTCGATTTGAATGATCGTTCAACAATTAACCCAATTCATTAGTGTCCGTTAGGTTTTCATCTATTTTTTATATTGAATTGTCAAAATACCTTTATAAACTATAAATTATAATTTTAATTATTTTTTAAAATTTTTTAAATCTTTTTTATATGGACTAAGTGGTCAATTTTTTGTTTCAATTTTAAAATTTTTTCATCCAATTCGTTCAATTTTTTTATACATAATTCTTTTAACTTAAAAAAAAAAAGGATAAAGTTGATAATTCTAACTAGGACTCCATTCAAAGATTATATAATTTCATCAAATCTTAGAAAAGTATTGATAATTTTTTAAATAATAAAAAAATATTTATTATTATGCTAAATTTTAAGAGAACTCGTTGTAATTTTAGAACATTCAGTAATTTTACCTAAAAAAAATCAATCTTATTTAGTTGGAAAAAGTTAAATATTTTTATTTATCTCAATTTTTTCCTCTTTGTAATTGAATTATAAATAATTTAATTTGTTAGCTGCAAAAAGCTCGACCTTTCAATATCTATTTTATTTTATTTTAATGTAAGCGAGTAGAGACGATATTTAAATTAATTTTTTTGTCGATGTATGGTGAGAAAACTCACATTATTCGAGTCACATCGGAATAAATTGATTTATTTAATAATTTAATTTAATTATTTTTATTAAAATTGAAATAACTGCAACGTGGTCGTGGTCGGATCTTAATTTTTTTTTATATTATTTAGCAATTTATTCAAGTATATTTGAAAAAGTATTTAAGTAAATAAGCTTTTCATTTGAAAAAAAAAATAATTTAAGTTCACTAGTTAACTAAATAAAGAAATATTTATTTTGATGGCCCAAATAAATAAAAAATTCAAAAAATAGAAAATAAAAAAATAATTTAAGAAATTAATGCATATTTGGAGTATCCAAAATAGAAAAAGAGGCAAAAAGTGAAAATGAAAATTCAGAACAAAGCTGTTTGGTTACAGAAGTGATCCAATCCTTGAACCTGTTTGGACACGGACAAACTGGTGGCGCCAGATAGCAGCGTGCGCCACCCATATAAATAAGTCTCATTACATTCCTGCGCAATTTAGGGTTCCTCTTCGCTCCAAAGTCCAACCTCCTTCCTTCTTACCAACGGATCAATTCTGTGCTAACGCACAATTCCGGTTCTTATATTTCTATAATCCATTTGGATTTCTACGCGTATATGTGTTCGTATAAATGTACGATTTATCACTTGAAGATCGATTGGTGCCACGATTAATCGAAACAGAGGTGCCTGAATTTTTATTATATTTTTCAGTTTCCTTTAGTATTTCTCTTAAATGCGGCTAGTTTCAGATGTAATCTTGTTCATGGATTTGCTAAGTCTCGTGCGAATTTAGAAATTTGTGTTAATGGTGCCGTTTTTTGGGAGTTTGCGAGAAAAAAGAACTGTTCTTAGAGTGCATTTGTGAGTTCGAATTACATAGGTTGGTTAATGCGTGTTGGATACTGGGATTTGATGTTTTTGTTGTATGATTCGTATTAGCAATATCACTGTGTAAAATCTGCTGTTTCTAAATTTATGCATTTTTTGTATTTGTTGCTATTTCATTCATTTTTATGTTTCCAAGAGAGTGGAAGTTAAGTTTAGAGTGAACTGCTGTGGCCTGGAAACGAGTGCGCAAGTATATGTCACATGTGATGTAGATAAGTGGATTTCTTTAAGTTTAGGGGGATTCTTTAGCTCATTCCAATTGCTACTGTTTCTTTTTTATATGCTTATTGTGGATTTTTAAGGCGTTTATGGTCGATGGAGGGACTCATGGCAGTTCCGAACTATGCCTGTCAATAATGTTTTCACATGTGTGGTTCATGCCATGCAAGTGGTAGATACTTAACTGGAGTCGTTGGATGAGAACCACCATATGTGATCTAACAGTATACCATCCATTAGGTATCTACCGAGTTGGGTGGCATGAGTTGGGCCTATTTGGGCCACTTGAGTTTTCAATTTAACTGGTCGTTATGCTACTCGTGCTCTGTATATCTTCTATTTAATGTAGAAAGTATGATGTTCTTGGGGTCAATGCGATTATAGTTACTGCAGTCAGATGTGTAATTCAATGTGTGATTGTCACACATTCTTTCTAATGTTGACTTTTATATCTATTTCTCTGATGATGTTGCTTACCATTTCGGCTTTTACTTATCATGGACTTCCACGTAACATTAGGTTTAGGAATGGGCCAATAATAGCATTGATGAAAACATCTTGAGAAGGCTACGATGTCAGAAGACGCTGGACAGATGATGCTGGTGTATGATGACCCCTCAGACCAAAGATCCATGTCTATGGATGATACGAGCAGCGCTGAGGAATCACCAGATGGCACCAGACTATCATTGGAGACTACAAATGATGCTATTCCATATATTGGGCAACGATTTGCAACTCATGATGCTGCTTATGAATTCTACAGTGAATTCGCAAAACGTTGTGGGTTTTCAATCAGGCGTCATCGAACAGAGGGTAAAGATGGTGTTGGGAAAGGTCTCACAAGGCGTTACTTTGTCTGCCATCGTGCAGGAAATACTCCTGTGAAAACATCAAATGAAAATAAACCACAGAGAAACAGAAAATCTTCACGGTGTGGATGTCAAGCATACATGCGTATAAGCAAGTCAACTGAATTAGGAGTACCGGAATGGCGAGTTACTGGCTTTGCAAACCACCACAATCATGAACTTCTGGAACCGAATCAAGTGCGTTTTCTCCCTGCATATCGCACCATATCAGAATCTGACAAGAACCGAATCCTCATGTTTGCCAAGACTGGAATTTCGGTGCAACAAATGATGAGGCTACTCGAACTTGAAAAATGTGTGGAGCCTGGATATTTGCCATTCACTGAGAAAGATGTTAGGAATTTGCTTCAGTCTTTCAGGAAAATAGATCCGGAGGATGAGAGCATAGATTTACTTAGAATGTGCAGAAATATTAAGGATAAAGATCCCAATTTTAGATTTGAGTTTACGCTTGATTCTAATGGTAGATTGGAGAATATAGCTTGGTCTTATGCCTCATCTATTCAGTCATATGAGATTTTTGGTGACGCAGTGGTCTTTGATACAACACATCGGTTGACTGCTTTTGACATGCCTCTTGGAATATGGGTAGGAATGAACAATTATGGCATGCCCTGCTTTTTCGGCTGTGTGCTTCTTCGCGAGGAAAACTTGAGGTCATTTTCCTGGGCTTTGAAGGTAAAAACTGATAATAGCATGTTTCTAATACTAAGGGGCAGTCCTTTGTGTTAATGTGTTAGTTTGTACCCCGAGAAATTAATGTATCTGCTGAATTTGTTATCTTTTAATCATCTACCACATTCAAGAAATGAATATGGTGCCTCTTCTTAGAGCCTGACCCTTAAAACACGATAGAGAACTCAATTCCCTTACCCAACATGGAAAAGGAAGAGATTGAGAAGTGTGTGTGCGTGTGTGTGTAAAAACCTACATGCTTATTAATACAACTGTGCTAACTTTGGAGTTCTGTTTGAACTGTAAGGCTTTCTCAGGATTCATGAATGGGAAAGCTCCACAAACAATATTGACTGACCAAAATATGTGTCTCAAAGAAGCAATAGGAATGGAGATGCCAACCACCAAACATGCACTTTGCATATGGCTTATTGTGGCAAAATTCCCCTCATGGTTCAATGCTGTTTTGGGAGAACGCTACAATGAGTGGAAGGCTGAGTTCTATCGGCTCTATAATCTGGAAACAATTGAGGATTTTGAATTGGGTTGGAGAGATATGGTCCATTCTTTTGGTTTGCACACAAACAGGCATATTGCTAGCTTGTATGCACTACGAACTCTTTGGGCGCTGCCATACTTGAGAAGCCATTTTTTTGCAGGGATGACCACTCCTGGCCAGTCAAAATCAATTAATGCTTTTATTCAACGGTTTTTGAGTGCTCAAACCCGGCTTGCGCATTTTGTGGAACAAGTAAGCTCTCTGACTCTTGCTTCTAGTCATATCAAATTCTTTTAGTAAGTTTTCTTTCTCGTCCTCATTTATGATGACTTCTTCAAGAAAGAATTGAGGTGTGAACAATATAATTTCTTGCGGGTAACAGTATTGTGCTGGTTCAGGGAAAGGTTTTCGGGGGTTGCAGTTAGGGTCTGTTATGGGGTCTGGTTTTGTGAAATTCTTTATCATTCGTCTCCCAAACAAGTTTTGATAATGTTGTTATGTGAAGCCATGCAACAGCATCACCAAGTATTTGAAGTCTTGTGTGAAGGCTGACAGATACGATACCCGAAGAACATGTTCCATTCGAGATTGACAATTAATTCTAGTAGTCTCAGATTTCCTCATGGTATCCTTCTTTCTAACCATTGCTTTACGATCAGGTAGCTGTAGCAGTAGATTTCAAGGATCAAGCTGGAGAACAACAAACAATGCAGCAAAATCTCCAAAACATTAGCCTAAAAACAGGGGCTCCAATGGAGTCTCATGCCGCCTCAGTTCTCACACCATTTGCCTTCTCAAAACTCCAAGAACAACTCGTTATGGCGGCCCATTATGCATCATATCAGATGGAAGACGGTTTTCTCGTTAGACACCACACCAAGCTTGAGGGAGGCCGGAAAGTTTACTGGGTTCCACGGGAAGGCATCATCAGCTGCAGCTGCCACCAATTCGAGTTCTCCGGTATACTCTGCAGGCATGCTCTTCGAGTTCTCTCGACTGGAAATTGCTTCCAAATCCCAGAAAGGTATCTGCCTCTGCGGTGGCGCAGAATCAGCACGCCGTCCAACCGACATCTCCACACTCCTCGGAACGACCACATGGAGAGGATTCAGCTGTTGCAGAGCATGGTGTCAACTCTTGTAACAGAATCCGCAAAATCAAAAGAACGGCTAGATTTAGCAACCGAGCAAATCTCCGTTCTTCTCTCCCGAATCAGGGAACAACCCGTTCCAGCACTTGGGTTGAGAGAAATGTCTTCCACACACAGGAATCTTGCCTGATAGAAGAGTGCCGGATCGATATGGAGAGGTACAGAGGTCCAGTACAGGGGAACTTTTGTAGAACACAGGTGAAAATATATTAGCTATACAAGGACTTCTGTCTGTAAAGTGCTTAGAACTGCCATTTAGGCAGATGTTGTCTCATGACATTTTTATAATTGTTCTTTAATTAAAATCATATACGCCCTTCCCTTGTCCATTTTTTATATTATTTGTACATATAAAATTAAAATGTCTATCTTTCAAAGTATTATTTTTAATATTTACAATAAATTATCAAAAGATTATGCCAGCTATATTTTAATTAGTTTCCAGTGTTTTTCAATCATTATCAAAATATGATTTTACATTTGTGCTACTTTTTTTTTAAAAAAAAATAATATCAGACTCCCGTCACATTATTCAATAAGTGTATTCAGACTCTCCAGAATTCAAAAATTATCACAAAGTAATTAAAAAATAACTCGAAAAAATATTAAAAATTCTATACTTATCAACATTACACTTTTATGTAACGTGATAATTTTTTTTATATCAATCAATCTTGTTTCATCTTATTTTTTTCAGACAAAATAAAATAAAATGATATAAATCACGAACAATTACAATCCAATCAATCATTTTTCATACTTTTAGATTCACATAAAAAGTTGTATACCACTCCAAGTAGAGTACAAAAATAGGAGTGAATTAAAGAAAAGAAGAAGGGACACTGGGTTTAATTCAGTTTTTAAATTTTAATTAAGCATATTTAAGCCCTATTTTTGAAGGTGAAAAGGAAGACAAATGGCGGCACGTTTTCTCGTTTTCCACGCGATTACTTGAAAGCGCATCTCCCATTCAACCAAGTCTGTGGTTAAAACATAAGCACGTCTAACACTCCCAGTACTGCTATTTGCGACGGTGCACCGGCGGGCGGGCCGCCTTCTCTCTCTGGTGAGTTTGCTCTTTCCATCAATCTTCAATTTTTCGATTCTGGTGGCTGTGCAGTCATTAACTGTATAGTATCGATCAAATTTAGATTTTAACGTAGTTATGTAGAGGATATTTGCTGAATGTCTCGCTGAAGCTAAATGTGGAGTACGTCTGAAGAAATTAGATAGTTTGGGGTTTCTTTTGTGAACTTTGAATCTTTGTTATGATTTTATCGACTGGATCTTCGTATGTTTTATGTAGAATTTCTGACTCTGTAGCAATTTTCTTTTCCTTCTTATCATTTCTCTTTTATCGAGCTAGCAAGGAAACCGGGAGCGTCTTGGAGTGGATGGATGTATGAATATCTTCTTATTTGTTAATTTTCTCTTCATGGAATCTGTGTAATATATCTTATTTGTTTATTTTCTTTTCATGAAATCTGTGTAACAGTGCGGTAGAATTGCTTGTGATTCTTTTCTTATTTCTACTCAGCTAGTGCTGATTTGACTTTCCCTCAATTTAATTTTCAGCTGTTTTGAATTGTGCTCTTGGGTTTTCTTCTTTGCTGGTGATTGTTAACATTGCAACCAAACATTGGAATTGAGCCAAAATCAAAGAATATAGGAGGGATCAAATCAGACGTTGTGTCTGCACAAATAGTTATTGGCCACAATAATGTAGTGTGTTCACAGCACTTAGAACAGTTGTACTCTGAGTATCGGAAGAGTTTTCTCCCCTTTGACGATATTCTCTTTGATGATGTCAGGGAGAACAGTTTTTGGTTGAAATCTTATGCTGTTCTGCTATATTGTGCTGCTGTGCAACTGATGTTTCAAGCTAAAGGCTTAGCTCAGAGAATTGTAGGGACAGAAAGAAAGAAAACCGACATTTCTAGAGTAAATGTCAGAGACTCATGTTGTTCCCTTTCATTTGTTTTGTCAGTAATGAGGGAGTTAAATATTGCTAGAATTAACGCAAGAATGTCCAACAGTCATAGTACAGGGGCTGACCTGGCATTTATTAATCACTGAAGAACCATGACCAGACGTTTTCTGCATGTTTTTAGGTCTTCTGCAAGCTGTGAATAAAGAACAAGGAACAGAATGCATCCTCCTTTAACAATCCACAGGCACCCAATGTGTGCTGAAGTAAGTTCTTTTGGTCACATATAGGAAGTTACTTCTGTAAATAATGTTGCTTGGATATAGTTTTTTTATACCGAACTATTACTTGAATGAATTTGGTTTTTCTGATATACACAAATTTCTGGTATATAACGCATGAGAATTTTCTGAGTGTTCTATATTAAAAATAGCAGATTCTGAAGACTGTTGAGAAAAAGATTATTTTCTGTTTTCAAACTGTGAAATGATAACCTGTTCCTGGAAAGTGAAAACCCATTGAATTTCTTTGCTAATTGAGTTTATTCCGGAAAATGTGGCTCAAGCCTGTTAAGATGCAAATATAGGAGTTGGCTATTATTTTTACCTGTGTTACTGTGTATGCATATTTCCTCCCTGTGCTGTAACTCCAGTTGTTGAAACTTCGAAATGAAAGAATCATATTGAAAATACAGTCTGTTACCTGTTAGTTGAGTCTCCTTCACGAAACTGGCATAACTAAGTTGTTTTCCTTGTATTGAACTCACCACCTCGTGGCAGCTGGCTGGAGTCTTAAATGACCTTGTTTTGAGTTAAGATTACCATTTCTTGACAATTGACGGATAACTAATTATTTCCCATGTGAATGAGCAAGAATTTAGTGAACCTCTTTTTTGCTTTTCTCAATTGGCTAACTGCAGTAGGTTAGTCTTTGCCACTTGCAACTTATATGATTGGTGCAGATTATCGAAGAATTCCAGAAGTGCCATATAGACCATCCTCTTGGGAAGTTTTTTGGTCAATGCACAGATTTAAAAATTAAGCTTGACAAGTGTTTCCGTCAAGAAGTAAGTTTCCACCATAACATATTTTTAATTGTGACAGTCATTTAATCCTCTAGTGATAATTCACACCTCTTCCTTGTGCAGAAAGCTGTGAAACGGAAGGCGAACTTTGAAGAGAGCAAAAAGTTGAAAGAGCGATTGAGGGCATACAGGAAGGAAAATGCCGAGATGAAAGATGAGAAGAATTTTGCACAAGCTTAATCTAGAACTTTGTTACGATTATCAGAAATACGACTTAAACGCTTGTGCTTGGAAAAGAAGAATCTGGTGATACAGGTGCAAAGGAATTTACACTATACATTCTACAGCTTGGACGGAGACGTATAGTTCCTGCCAAGCTCATGACCTTTCTTTTACTGTTCTCACCATATTTTACTGTGTTTAGCAGCCCAAAGAAATTTTCTTGTCTTCCATTTTCTCTTTATCGTGCTTGTTGCTACAGGCATAGATTTTTATTTAGATATCAATAAAGCACACTAGAAGTCTAGTCGATTCAATTATAACCATTGGATCTCTTCAGTAGGCGGTCCTTTTTGCTACCCTGGATGAAGTTGAAAGCTGCCTTGTTCTAATACTGGGGAAACCTGGTTGTCACCTGAATAACTTTGGAATTGCTTCAATTGCATTTCCTAGTTTCATTTCTGTTGTGCTGGATTCACTGTTCCGGTCTTGTCATTTCTCATTCCAGGCAAAAGGTAAATCACTGTATAACATATAATTGTGTTATTTTTCCATTTCTGAAATCACAATGTATACGTTCAACAGTTCATAGAGTCGGTGTCACATTTCATCAGTCAATTCTGGAGGTGCAAATGAGTCTAGCTTAAAGAATTTAATCTTATTGATGAAGCTTATACTCGAACTCAACTTGATTTTGAATAAGTTGCAGGCCTTGGTCTCAATCGAGTAATTTGATTTATTTTTCAGGCTTAATGACTAAAATTTTTGTTGGATCAAATTGTTTGTTAGTTGGGTTAACAGTCGGTACAAAAGCAATCTCCTAGAGTGCAAAACTTGTCCTTGAAGCGCCTGGGGCAATTGCAATCAGCATCGCTGGTGCAATTACCCACCAGAATCTCACGCCGCATTTCGTCCATGCAAAAGCACTGCCCTGGAGTGCACTTCTTGCTCTTGCACCGCCGTGGACACAGGCAGTCGCTCAACCCCCGGCACTTCCCTACCATCACGTCATCCAGCCGCCGTGGTGGCCCTTGCGCCGTTGCCAACGACCTATCTGTAAATCATACAAATTAAGATTTTGTCATTTTCCAGAACGATATCATTCAAGCAAAATTTCAGAAATATGAAATTTTGAGACATCACAATCTCTAATCTATATGGGATTCACCTGCAGATTCCATGCACGAAGGTGGTGATCATCTCAGCACTTCAGAAGAATTTTCTAATATAAATATTTCCATCAAAATTATTTTAATCCCACCACAATTATTTTTTAATTCCTTCATTCACTGTAAAGAATGAGGTTAGTTTTAAAGTTTAGCTTAAATCTATATTTACATAATCAATTATAATAATATGAACCTAAAATCACATTTGTTCTAAAATTAGTTATTCAAAAATAAAGGCAAAAATGTAATTTTAGTCGTATAACTTATGGGGATGGTAATTTTGGTCCTGCACAAATTGATTTTTTGCAATTTAGTCCTGCAACTTAAGATTTGGCAATTTTCATCCAATTTGGCAGGAGAAAATTGTATGTGACTTATACATAGCTCAATTAAATTGCAATTTTAGTCCTGTAATTTAGAAAGCGTTGGCATATTTAGTCCTATAACTTGAAAGAGTTGGTATTTTTTTGTCCTTTATCAATTTATTTACAGGACTAAAATTGCAAGTAATTGCAACTTCCAGTCAAATTGGTGGAAAAAGGACTAGAATTGCGAAAAATAATTTATACAGGACTAGAAATGCCATCCCCAAATTACAGGACTAAAATTACAATTTTTCGAAAAATAAATTCTTATCATAATCAATTATAAAATCAACGCAAACTGGCCTAAATTAAAGGTTATGTTAGAGAAAGAGTTGGCTATGGGCCTATGAATATGATGAGAAGAGATTGTAGAAGTACAGTACTAACCAACTCCAATTAGCAGAACTGTGACAACAAGAAGCAGCCTTTGCAACGAAACCATCTTCTCTGATTATAATCTAAAAACTAAGTTATTTATTTATTTGGTAAACTTTAGCATTTATACAAAACCAAAAATTTATTAGTTACAGATTAAGCAAATAATTCAAAATATTTGAACTTAATGGAAAGTATTATTGACTGATTGAATTCTATGTTTGATATACTTAATTGAATTTTAGTAAAAGAGTAGTGATAATTAGAGATCTTATTATGTATCTGAAATATGAAACCAAAATACAAAATTTAATATGATATTTTGTGGATACATATCTGTATAATTTGAATATGTTGATTCAATGCATCGATATTTTTAAATTAATAAATATGTTAAAAAAACAACAAAATAAGAAATTTACTATAAAAGTAAACTATATACCTATATTTATGAGACACAGACTCACAACTTTTGGTTGTAAGCCTCAACCATGTTATCCTAAAATATAGGATGAGTCGAACACTATTATTGCGTCTATGTCATGTTCAAGTACTTCATCTAATACGCTAACGTCATCCCATATATATGAAGTAAAAAGGACTTCATTTTCTTTTGTCATCGGCTAATTTTCAGTCAACAATTATGATTTGAGAATAATATTTTATTACAATTACATCCTTTTGATTTTATATATATTATATTTACTCCCTCACAAGTATAAAATTATTACTAGTGGATGTTGAACGAGAGGTACAATTGAAAACCTTAATAGAAGGGGGCCAGTTGTAAGTAGATAATTTTTTGGAATGGGACAATATGTGTAATTTTGTAATTTTGGAGAGAGATTAAGTGTGAAATACCCTAAAACTAAACCTAAACTCTCTTTCATAAAAGGAAGAAGAGATGATAACAATTCAATCAATTCATTTAACTGAGAAGTACTCCCCTTTGTACATTTATTTTGATTTGTTTAATGTACAAGGGACGGAGAACTCGAAAAGCTCTCCTCATCTTCGGGTGGTTCTCTAAAAAAAAAAAAAGAAAACAAAAATTCAATCAATTGATTGTTACCTAAAATGCAACAATTTAGATGTCCAATTGGGCCTTGTATTTTAGATGAAACTATCAATTTTAAAGTTTACCCCATAATCTATTTTTGTTCGTTAGTATTATGACAGATTTTAAATAATTTATTCGTATTACATAGCTTGTCAGCACATTATTATTCTACGAAAGGCAACCTCAGATCATAAGTAACAAACAAAAGGGATATATGTTCTGAAAGCACTGATTCCCCTTCTATACCTTAGCTGCAAAACAGGTTGCTATATACAAAAACTGCACCCAGGCAAAGATACTATGAACACTGCTGTTTCATCCATGATGTTTTTAGGCCTCTAAAACTAAAGGGATGTAGTTCTTTAGGTACAAAAATGCACTAGTTTTCAGCTTCCTGCTTTGCACTGTTTTTCTGGGAACATGACGCGGAGTTAATAGCTTCCGGCAACCAAACTGCGTCCTCTTCACTCTCATCTTCCTTCCAGACTTTGAACTTGGACGCATATGAGCTGGTCTCGCTCCAACGTTTCAGCACTGACAGAGTACACTTGTCCTGTTCGCCACAGGGTCCTTGAATGCACCATTTTTGTCTTTCCGGGTCGTTGGTTTCTTGATTATCTAGAACAGAGGTAACCTTACTGCTGTTGGCATTGTCGTTGTCGCTGAGCAATTCAATCACCTCAGTCTTTGAAGCACCTTGGCCTGTCTTTCTTGTTGCCTTCTCATTGTGCATGTCCTGAGACTTCA